>NW_028277086.1:2715000-3030000 GCF_059951505.1 Python bivittatus | reverse complement strand
CAACGACTTGATGGCAAGTCATCAATCAATAATCAATTCAGAAATAGCGGACCTCTATTGGCTAGGATTTTGCAAAGTAGCAAAGGTGTGTACAGTTTACTATTTCAGTTTATATGAATGGTATGTGCATAGGGCTTGGCATAATTCTTCACATGTTCATGGGAAGGAAATGTTATTTAAGGTAGATTCAAATCCTGGTGGCTATATAGACCAACTTTAATCTGTGTAGGTCATTTCATAATATCTTTGATCCCACCCAATCCACCTGATCCATTCTTCTCCCCTTTTTCTGTTTCCCCTTCTTGCCATCTTCCCCTTCTTTTCTCCAGTCCATCATCTGCTAGCATCACATCCCAAAACACTTGAGCCTCTGCTGGTTGAATTTCATCTTCAAAAAGCAGCTGACCTTTCTTTTACATCTCCCACCATGCTCTGGACCTCATGTTGTTCAGAACTTTGGTAAGAGGGGGAAATGAGACAGGACATTCAGAAAAAATTCTGTGGAGAGTTCATTTCCTTCTAACAGGGCTGAAAAGAAAACAGAAATACATTTTCTAAACCAAAAAAATGCTTCCTAAGAAATTTCAAAATGTAATGGAATGATCATCTCTTCCAGCAAGGGCATTTTTACACGATGATGGGCTACAGTACATTTTCTCCAGCATTGTTGTCCTATATGTGCGCATTTGTGTTCTTTAAAAAAGACTTCAGGGAGCAGATTCAATTGTCCTCCACTTATTTCGTTTGCTTGTATTATGGAAATCAAGATTCCTCAGATAGATAGAGATATTAAGCCATGTTTGTGGTTCATTAGCAATGCTAAATTCTTAGAAGCAAATCCTCTGTGCATTATTTTTATTCTCTGGAATTGTTAACTCTTGTTTGGAAGGTACAGTGAACAAATACAGCTCTGTGAGTTTTTCTGGCATCTGTTTGCCACAGCAGTTCAGTCTCGGAGCCTGTTCAGACAATATGGCAACAGACATAAGGAGGCAACAGCCCTTGGCTCAGGTTTGAAAGACACAAGGATGGTCATTTCCAATTAATAGCTTGCAAGTTAGAAGGTTGGAAAAGATCCCTGAATTGAGAACCTGGAGAGCTGAGTCCTATCAAGCAGACAATCTATGCTGGATAGATTGATGAGAAAGTGCTAAACTGGATGGAAGCCCTGAGATCTATGATTTTCATAAATGATAACATCCATTTTAAAAGCTACAGTGCCAAACCACTGTACTCTTCTCCCCCTCCTTGATCTGTGACTCCCATTAGCCTCCATTCCAATATCTCAAGGTCTTGAAGGGGCTTGGGATTGTCATCTCAAAGCCTCTTCCTCTGATTTTTGAGAACTCTCACAGGATGGGCATAAGCACTAAAGCAGGGTTTCTCAACCTTGGCACCTTTAAGATGTGTGGACTTCAACTCCCAGAATTCCCCAGCCAGCATGAAGTCCACACATCTTAGAACCTTAACATCTTAACATCTTAGTTGCTAAGGTTGAGAAACACTGGCCTAGACTATGGGACTGCAACAGACCTGCTCTTCTCAGCTGTATGCAAGAAACAGCTACAGCATGCTGGGAGCTGAAGTCCACATATCTTGTGAAACACTGTGTTAGAGGATTGCAGAAAGGCAAATGTTATTCCTTCCTTCGAAAAGTGGGTGGAAAGGGACCTGAGGAACTTCAAAGTAGTTGGCCTGATGTCAGTCTCAGCCCATTTGCATTTGAAAACCCTTTTCACTCCTCTCTAGACCTGCAAATGGGGCTCTTCTCTCCCCCCAGCACTCACAGTCTTCTCTTCCCGAGGCATGTTTGGTTCCTTCTTTTGCAGACTCTGGTCAGGCTCTTTTCCTCCCCATCTTTCTGCTCTGCCTCTCAGCAGCTCCTGTGGCTGCCATGCCTGCGGTGGTCTTCCACCATCCAGAAACTGCTGCTGAGTTGCTTGCCTTTTCTGCCATCTTCCAGGCTTGGTTTCTTTTTTGCCACACTTCCCAGGCAGTACCAAAGCTCTGGAGTCCAGGAGGGAAAGAGAAATACCTGATCACTCTGGGCAGGGAGTACATTCTTCCAGGGAGTGATGCTCCTCCATGGCCCCCCCAACGGGTCTTCTCTTTTCAAGGCCAAACATGCCCAAATCCTCCAGTCTCTCTTCACAGGACTTAGTCTGTTGTTTCTGGAGCATCTTTGTTGTGTCAGCTGTTCTCCAAAAAATCCCAAAGATTCAAACCCTGGAAGTGCCTACAGGGCAGCACCAGCTCTTGGACACCTCATTATCTACCGATCAGAAGGGGACAGTAGTATAGATGAAGAGTTAAGGATTTACTCTGTGTCCCTCCTTCTCTATCCCTTGGCCTGTTCTTGTGATGGAATGGAATTATGAAGGCCAGGCTCAGGGAGATAAGCATGTTCTTAGTTCACCGGAGGAGCATGGGAAGTTCAAGAGGATGAGGCTGGCACCTCCCTGAGGAATTCACGGTGTTGTGGCTGGCTGGCTTGGGAGCTAGGTTTCAGTCTGGGGAGATTGATGTCAGGTTTAGCCCAAAGAACTCCAAGAGACAATGCAAATTCAGTTCTACTGGGTTTATTAGCTACAACCTCTAGACAGAAAATCTCCCCAGACTGAACCCTAGCTCCCAAGCCAGCCAGCCACAACACTGTGAATTCCTCAGGGAGGTGCCAGCCTCATCCTCTTGAACTTCCCACACTCCTCCACTGAACTAAGAACATGCTTATCTCCCTGAGCCTGGCCTTCATAATTCCATTCCATCACAGTTCTTCACCTAAAAGATTGATTATCTGCTTCACAATGATAGGAAGACCCAACATCGAAGGATCAAAAAGTGATGTCGTTATGAACATTTGGCCGCCACAAGCCAGTTATCTCTATGGTTACTTTTCTGACACCTCCTGCTTAAAACTCAAACAGTCAGAAGGATCGTGAGGCCCTGCTTTCGTGGTCTGTATTTGTACTGAAAATCAAGATCAAGCAAGCTTTTGCCCTTCTGCTCTGCGGGAGGTTTCTGTCCTCCCTGAGCTCGCCTGAAGACACCTGTGTTACGGTTTGACAGGTGTACTGCCCCAGCCAAACTCCCCACCTGATGCTGTCCCTGGAGTGGGTTGTTTGTTCGGGGGTCGCCCTCCGCTTCACCAGGTAAGTGAAAAAATGATCAGAGTAGCGGTATTTCACCAGCAGCCCAGGCAGGTCCCCCACTTATTCTACACCTCTCATGTCTCTTCGCAGGGCCAGACTAAAGTCATGTTCAACAGGGTCTTCTTTCCCCACTGATTCTGCCAAGCCCATTACCTTGGCTGTGGTTTCACTAGATAGTAGGTAGGGACAGTGGGAATCTCATTCATCCAGACTGCTTATCTCATGTCACTTCTTTCTGCTTTTCTTCCCAAGCTCATGTGCATGAAGCACACATTCTCTGATTCTCCTGGTAGGATATTACTAGGTAGGTGCTGGGCTTCGTCCACCCTTATAATAGAGATAGTCCTCACTTAAGGATGGTAATTGACAAATTACCGTCATTAAACAAGGAACATGGGTCATTAACAGGGACCTCATGGGACTGCAACTTGTGACTTCCTGCTGGCTTCCAACAAGCAAAGTCAATGGAGAAGCTGGCAGGAAGTCACAAGTCATGGTTACAACAAGCCTTCTTTCTTAGGTGGCTTGCAAGCAGGCCAACAGGTAAGAGCTACGGGTGGAGAGGTGAGTACTACAAAGTGTGGGCAGGTAGGCATGAGTAACCCTAACCCTAACCCTAACTCACACATACATACAGAATGCTTCCATTTCCACCATCAAAGTCAGGCAACTTTATATTGTCATATCTCTAAAGCACATCTTTCAGCATAAAGTTTACAGGTTGCAGCTGGATTGCATAGATACCTACTGAATGGGAGAATTGGGGAGAAGAGAACAATCCTGCCTTCAG
This sequence comes from Python bivittatus, assembly GCF_059951505.1. Lineage (NCBI taxonomy): Eukaryota > Metazoa > Chordata > Lepidosauria > Squamata > Pythonidae > Python > Python bivittatus. The sequence goes on along the minus strand of NW_028277086.1, from coordinate 3,026,061 downwards.
AAACCAGATCTGCAAGAGAATTGGGATTCTCAGCCTTTTTTTTTTTTTTTTTTTTTGGTGAGCTTTAGGTCATCTTGTGAACTAATATGCCGTTGGGCATTTAGCTACAACACACCTGTCCCAGGTCAGTGCTTCATGCCCTTGCATGCTAAGAGGGAACTTCATTCTTTTCAAGTGGCATTTACTTTATGTTTCCCTGCCTAATTTCTGAAATCATTATAAAATTTAAAAGAAAGCAGAAACAAAAACAAAAAGTTCATCAGAAATGCCAGAACCCAACAGCCAAAGGCCAAAACAGGGCTGCTGTTCGGTGCTTGGACTACAAAAAGGAACAAATATTTTCCAGAACAATGTCAGCCAGCAAAGCTCAATGACCATTTATCAACAAAAGCACATTTTTCCATTTGCCAATTATTTATTGACTTATTTATTTTTAATATCCAGCCTGTGCCATCGTTATCTGGGCTGCCTTCACTGGCTCTGTTATTGGCTATCATCTGCCCTCAGTTCCCTCATGTTACCCTCTGTTCCCTGGACTCTGGGACATTGAGTAGTTTTCTTTCGTTTGGAACTCTGTATCCCAGTATCTGGTGCTGGAGAAGACTCTTGAGAGTCCCCTGGACTGCTAGGAGGTCAAACCAGTCAATCCTAAAGGAAATCAACCCTGATTGCTCATTGGAAGGACTGATAATGAAGCTCAAGCTCAGATACTTTGGTCACCTAATGCGAAGAGAGGAGTCTTTGGAGAAGACCCTGATGCTGGGAAAGATTGAAGACAAAAGGAGAAGAGGACGGCAGAGGATGAGATGGTTAGATAGCATCACTGAAGCAATGAGCATGAAACTGAGCAAACTCAGGGAGGCGGTGAAGGACAGGAAGGCCTGGTGCGATGTGGTTCACGGGGTCACGAAGAGTCAGACACAACTTAAAGACTGAACAACAACAAATCCCAGTATCCCTGATTTTAAAAAAAAAAACTGATTCTCTGGGGAAAATACTCTGCTGGGGACTAGGAACTTTCACTGATACTTCTGGAATCATGGAGTTCTTGGTGCTCTCTGAGCTTGGTTGATTGCTTGCAGACATTTCATCACCCAAACATCATCAGTGAGGCTTGCATTGACTGCTCCTTTGCCTAGATCAACCAGATCTGGGCTGCAAAACTCTCAATTATTACAAGGTAGCAGCACTGAGTGTGGATTTTTACAGCCCAGATCTGGTGCCCCAACCATTGCCAAACCCTACGCTGCTTCTCTTGCCTCTATTCAGAATCACCTGACTTTCCTCCAAGGCAGCAGATTTTGTAGACTTGAGGCAACACTTGGATAATGCAGAGCAAAGGGGGAAATACTGCTTGAAGCTGGTACAGATAAGGAGAAAGGTGGTCACTCATGAGGTTATTGGGTTCTGTTTACGGTTCGGTCAAAGTGGGAACGTGGTCTCCTGTAAGTGTGTTCTTTAGCTGAGATTCCAGATATTCCTTGTCTGCATGTCTGGTTCTTTCCAGAAGATGCCTTCCCTAGGAAATCACAAGCCCATGGACCAGCCCCCACCCAAATAGAATTCTTCATCCCCATCATAGCCTTCTGCAAAGAGCTTTTCTTGTTAGAAGTTTTCTCAAGAGCTAAAATGGTGCTTTTCTCTTTGGGGAATTGCGTTTACCCTGAGTTGCTGTAGGAACTTCATTTTGCAGATGTCTTATTGTTTCCCCCCACCGTATCTCCTTGTTTAAATTTAATTTTGACAAAATTGCACCATTAAAAAAAAAAAAAAGCAAAGCTAAGAGGCAGTAGTTATCTTTAGACGAAGAGGAACATGGAAACTCCTGACGTTATGACACCTCATTTTGTGAGAAGAGGAGAAATGGCAGCGAAGGGACTGCTTGCCACCACAGTAGTCTTTGAAAAATGGAATGGGTGTTTGTGGTAGACAGGGGAAAACATTCTTCATTGTAAAGTGCTTATTTTTCCCCAGGACCAGCAAGAAGGGTTAGGAAAGAGCTCTGATCATGCTACTCCTTGGCATTTTTGCATTTAATATTAATAGCATCTGCATATTTGGAAGGCTTACAAATGTGATTCATGGAGAGTCAACCAGAGCTCTGTGGAAGACAATTTCAAACACTCCATTATTTAAATTACTCCTACCGTGCTTCATATGAGGAACGTATTGCAAGAGAACAAAATATGGAGTCTCTGGGCTTTATAGCCCTCTCCAGCACCCCACCAGATCCTTCAGAGCACCCCAGAGATTAATTGGCTGAAAATCTGGACGTTTTCTTCTGCATTTGGGGGGCAGGAGGCGGGGATATCTAAAGGGCAACATTAATCGATTCATTCATTCATTCATTCATTCCAACAATTTCTGTGCACAAAATGCTAGGTGATTTACGAAGAATAAAACATACAAGAAAAATTTCTTGATTATTCCCCTGAAAATGCAGATTACCACTAATAGATTCTGGTTAAAAACACAACAAAAAGTAAAATATACAAACACAAAATACAAAATGCATGTGTGTGTGTGTACACACACACACATACATACTCTCTTCAAAAAGGCAGTCCAAGACATATTACTAGGAGCACCCAGAGTTGCGGGGCGAGTGTCAAAAATCAAGATGTTGGCTGTGGATCATGCAATAAAACCCCCTTTTTACATGCATCTCAACACAAATTGAAAAGGGATGGGGATTCAATGATATGGCTGCCGCCACCATCTTTACTTTTTTGATTCACCCCTCCATCTATCTTGAACATCACTCAATTTCTAAACTCCCCAAACCATTTCTATGGCCTTCCTAAATGCACACTTTTTCACAGTGACAATGCAGCCACATAGATGGTCTTTTAATTAAGGGGAAATAAGGTCCCCATTCACTTTTGGAAAGTGGATCTTGATATGCCATGGAAAATCCAGTGGGGCCTTCAGTCAACAGAAGTGGTGCATGCCAACTTACTGGCGTCCGTGTGTTGCCTATGAGTTCCTATAATGGAGCTAGATTTCCTCAGATTTGTAGGGGAAACCCATTTTGATTGGGAAAAGACATTGGGAGGAACAAGAAAGCCTGTTTTCTCTTGCACAAGGGAGAACAACTGAGAAACCCAAATTGGAGTTCAAGCCATGCAAATGTGGGGTTATCAGTCCCCAGCACCTCTGTCCTATGGCTCTTCTCCAGGATCCCAAAAGAAAATATGTTTTACTAACAATAGGAATAATAATACCCTGTTCTGGTTGACTTGTTTCTTAGAGCTTACTCCATTTTCTGATAGGCTGGATGGCCATACCAAAGAATGTCCAAAAGTATTGTTACAAGAAATAAAATATTGGGTGAACTAGATGGACAGAACTGAATTGCAAAGAAAAATATAGACGTGCAGAGGAAGGTGAAAAAACAAGGAAGCCATCAGTCACCAAAGATAAGAAGAGCCATGCATCAGATTACAAGGAGACACTCCATCAAGGCCAAAGGGTGACCCAAACAAGTTTTTGGAAGCAGGCCAAAGAAGTAGCTTCAAAGAAAGACTGGGTTGACATGGAAAGGACTGTCCGATGGATGTTGCTGGCAAAGGAGTAGAAAGAAAGTTGTAAGGACCCCATTTTGAGAGGCTTCATCATCTTTGCACATCACCTTGGCACCTTCATCTCTCCCAATGCCCCCTATAAACTGGACCAATTCATAGTGGGGAGAAACATGAGTCCACAAGGGTCTGAGATCCTTAAGCAACTGCATTCAATAAAAGCCTTGTAGGCTTATAGCGACATTATTTGTGTTTTCCTGAGTATTCCAATTATGACACAAGATCCTGTAGTCTGCAACTCCATAGAAAGTGTGTGAATCAACTCCCTAATAAACTCAACACACACGCACCCCTAAGCCACTCACTCCACCCTACTAAGCCTCAGCTGCTGCTAAGGGGGAAAACTTGCACGCGGGGGTGTCTACAGGGTGGGGACAAGAAAGTCAAGATGGTGGCCACAATGATGCAATCAAGGCTCTGCACATTTTTTATTTGCATCCCATGTGCAAGGCACATAAAAGCAGGTGGAGCTTTGGTTGCACCATCATGGCCATAATCTTGACTTTTTTGACAATACCCTACAGACGACCCTCCAGTGGGATTGCTTGAAAGAGAAAAATGAAAGAACCATAAGGAAAGATAAACTTTATCCCAGGAAAGATACCAACCTTGGTTGAAAATGAGGGACTGGCGCTGTCCAGGGATGTTGGTGCTGAACTTCAACTAGAAGTCTACATGAAAGTCTGCACTATAAATGGAGGAATTTGAAATTGAGTTTAGGTTAAACCCAGTTTATTCAATCAAAATACAAGTGCTCAAGGGAGAGAACTCTTCACATGCAAAAAGATACTCTGATATTGTTTCCACTGTAACAAGTCAAGAGACTTATGAGAAGTCCTAGAAATTATGTTGCTGCTTCTTCAGCGTATGAAGAAAGAGAAGGATCTAAATTTCATAATGGAGAAGAGACGCAGAAATTTCAAAGTTCTCACATACCCTTTGTTCTAACTTCTGCTTTTACTAGAAAATTCTTCTTCCCTTTACTAGAAGTTTAAAAGCCTGCTCTCATTGTTACTACAAACAGATATGGTAAACTGGCAATTACATGAAGAATATTAAGTATGTAGCCAAGGAGTGGTTTCTATTCTGGAAGAGTGAATCCAAAGTCATAGAATTCTAGCACTGGGAGGGGTCCTTGAGGTTATAAGTCCCCCCCCACCCCCCCACTGCTCAGTGGAGGAATCGAAATTACAGCATTTCAAACCGATGTCTCTTTTGCCTCGTCTTGAGTACCTCTAAGGAAAGGAAACACGCATACACACCCCTCTGGGGACCTGGTTCCCCTCAAACTGTTTTTCTTTTAAGAGGACCTTAATCTTACAGAGACTGCAGATCCAAAACCTTCTGGTGAGCTTCTCATTCTGTTTCCTGTCTTCTGTCTTTGAACAGATCAGATACGAATTGTAGAGGGAATATTTACAGTGGTCTCCCCATAGATACTGTAGAGATATACACAAGGAGTGACCTAAAGGGTTTGGAAAAGCATTGCCAAAATCTGTGCTGAAAATATCAGAAGTATAAAGATAGCTCAAGAATGCTTTGGGTGGTGAAGTTAAATACTGTGCAACACTTCTTGGATGCATTTGCAAGAAATTTGAATAGAGGCTAAATAGGTTTTTAGGAAGGCTTGTTAGCGAGAATATTTTTGCATGGGGATTTGCAGCCCAATCCCTGGTATTTCCAACCTGGGCAACCTGAAAATTTTATTTCCACATTTCTGTGTTAATGTTTTATGTACTGATTTTATATCGGAATGGGACTTGAGTCTCATTACTCATCTTGTGTCTCTGATAAAGAGACAGGGTCCAGATTTTATCCAATACAATAAATAAATACATCATGAGCTTCTTTTGTTTCTCCTTATTCAAATTAAGGCAGTTTGTTTACCATTATCTTGTTTCCCTCAAATTTCTTTTATCATGTACATTGCAAGGTGATAACCATGTTATTTGATAATATTTCCCAACCAACTACTTTGTTGGTGGGAGACTGTTAACACAAGGGGACTTCATTTTATTTTTTCTCATTCTCAGAATACTGCATAAATATTAGAATATAATCCAAAGGACACAGCACACAAGAAAATAGGGATGTGGAGGGAAGAGGGAAAAAACAAGCACAGACTCCAGTTCTTAAAGTTATTGTTCTTACTAAACCTGTGCAAGATGACCTACCTTGACCAGGAAGTGACTGAATCTCTCTGTCAAAGCACAGAGGCAACGCAATTTGCTTCAACAAAGCACTTTGTGTTGCCTCCAAGCTTCTTTTTATGTACCAATGCACATAAAACACACATGGAGCTTTGATTGCACGGTGGTGGCTGCCATCCTGACTTATTTTTATTTTATTTATTTATATTTCAAATTTGTCACTGCCCATGTCACCACAGAGTGACTCTGGGCAGTTTACAGTCAAAACAGAATAAACAATTAAAATAGATAAATATTCATTAATTAATTAAAATATGCTTAAAGACAAACTTCCTATAAAATATGCTAAAAACGAACTCCATAACAGACTTCTTAGACCATACTCCAGAGACAGCCCTGAACTTCAGGGACGTGCTCTGTCTGAACCTTCATCACAGCAAAGCAACCCTCCCCATTCAAGGACCACTAAGGGATGTGGACCTGTCCATGGTGCTGACATGTTAGCAGAGGACAATAGCTTGGCATCTCTCTCCCTTTTTGAGAAGCCTCTTGGAATCGGGGTAGTGACGGGACAGTTGAAGGGTGTCTTTGCAGATGATCTCCTGAAAGAAAATCCCCTTCAGCTCAGAAGAGGAACACCCTTGCTTTTTGTGAAGCCCTGTCAGCGGGGGCAAGGAACACTCCTACAAGCCCCCACCCCCTTCCTGAATGCCAAACCTAAAGAGCCAGCAAGGAGAGCCAGCAATGTGAGGAGCAGGGCATCTTCTTATCTTCTTCCTGCTTGTTCTTCCACTGCTGCTAGGATTATGCAAATCACCCATTCAAGCACATTTCCATGGTAATTAAAAACTCTGCTCTTTTTAATTAAACTTTCCCTCCAGACTGATTTCTCACCCCCTCCCTGCAGTGGAAAGACTAATCTTTGCCCGGCTTTTTTTTTTTAAGAGATCTCTTCTCCCCATCCCATCCCAACCTCCTCCTGCCCTGGCACACCCATGCACATGGTTTCCTCTAAATTGACAAGTTGGAACATCACAGGATTTAAGTCTAATGTGCAGGTGCCAGTTGTTAGCTGAGAAAAGCTAAACCGAGAGAGACCTAGTCAGGACTTGGAAGGGAGACCACCAAGAAGTCCCAGGTTGGGGGTTTCTAGATTGGGAAAAAGCCAGTGGAAAACCACTCCCAAATCTTATCAGGTCCATGAAGTCATGGGGAACTGAGGGAAACTTAATTTACTTTTTTAAAGTAGAGGCAGCCAAGGACTCCCTCCAAACTCAGCCAGAGATCATTAGTCCTTTGGGAGCATGTTCTCCTCTGGAAGGATTCCTGATTCCCGAGTAAACTTTTTAACCTATATTGGTTGAGGGTAAAACCAATTAATGATCTTTCTGTCCCATTGTATACAATGCAACTCCTGGTGCTTTCCAGCTCACGAACAAACCAAAGAAGAATAAATGAACAAATTAAAGAATTAAAACAGGTTAAGTTTTAATTGCGATTTTAAAACAGTTGTATGTTTGTTGTCGTTTTTAAAAAATATATTTTTATTGCTCTTGCTGTTGTTTTTAATTGTTATGGGCCACCCAGAGTCACATATATGAGATGGGTGGCTATACAAATCTAATCAATCAATCAATCAATGAAATAAACAATCATACCTACAAGAGTCCAGCCCCAGAGGTGACACCCTAGCTGCCTCTTAAATTTAGAATGAGTTCTGGCCACAGGGTTCCCAAATCCATTCTGGCCATTCCATGGGTGTGTAATTGCTTCAATAGTCCCTGACAGAGGTAGGCCTCCTGCTAACACATGGAGTCCCCTGCCTTCTTCCTCCCCTCTCAATTCTCAGGTCTCCATCTGAAGAGCAGGGGCAGGCAAAATGACCACATTTAGAGACCTGTTCAGCTTCACCATCATCCAGAAGGCTGTAGGAGGTTATCCACGGATGTGGCTGTAGTAGGAAGCTTGTATGGAAGAGGCTAGAAAATGTGGATTCTTCCTTCACCTGTACAGACAGAGAGAAACACAACTGTAATAGATGATGCAGTTTTTCCACCAGGCCTGGTGTTTTGGGGAGAAGACCACCTTCTGGGTGTTAAAAGTTCTTGAAGATAAAAGTTGAGATCCAGTTTGATGTTGTGGTGAAGGTGCTGCACTAAAAACCAGGGGACTGTGAGTTCAAGTCCTTCCTTAGGCATAAAAAACCAACTGGGTGGCTTTGGGCCAGTCCTTCTCTCTCAATCCATTTCACACTCTAAGAATCAGGAAGAGTCTGGTAGCACCTTTCCTGACTCACAATTTTTATTAAAAAGCACAATCTTTCATGAAGCTGAAACTCATGGAAATGTCTGCCTTTTAATAAAATTTGGAGTCAGAAAAGGTGCCACCAGACTCCTCCTAATTTTTTGCCAACATACACTAACACAGCTCTCCTCCTACAATGTCTACCACCTAAGATAAAAGATGCTACTTCCAAGTGACTCCCCCATCTGGAATCTCCAAGAGAGGGAGAAACGATCTACAATATTGAGCCAGGAAGTCTGTGCAAAGAAACTATGAACGTAAAGATAATCTTGGGGGGGGGGTTCCTACTGTTAAAGGGGCAGAGGCAGAAATAAAAGCAGAGATTGTGTGCAATTTGAACCTAGGCTACCAAACTAAGAGGAATCCTTAAAATTCTGTAAATAAGACAATTGGCTGATAGGGAACCAACCTAGATTAAATTAGATCTATGAGTCGGATTAAGACTTGCTGTTAAAAACAGAAGCATCTACCGGTGGAGGCCAAGGGGGGACAGGAGGCAGAAGATGGAATGTGTATTGTGCCCTGGAGCTACAAGTTCCACTGCTTTTGTAACTGCATCTGGACGCCGAACGCAGGAAAAGGGTAGAGCTGGCTTCATGATGAAACAGTCCTCATTTTGTCATTTTGATGAAAACACGTCATGTTCTGTGGATTCCTCTGTTAGTATAACTTGAGTGTACCTGTGTATATGCGAAGCAATAAATGGAGGGTGAAACCTTACCTGTTACAGTGCACACTAGGAAAGAGTAGGTAACAAGTCTCATCCTGATTGGAAATCATCAGATGTACGTCACTAGATCTTATTCTATGGGGTTCAAACTCTCTACCAGTAGCTGAGTATATCTGATGATTCCCAATAAGGATGAAACTGTTCATGTACTGCTGGCTGGTGGGCAATATAACTGAGAACACCACACAGAATACACATTGTGTAAAAATACATAGAGAATGCCCCCTCCCTTCCAAGAGTCATGCAAAAAAAAATCCATGGGTGTATGACATATCATTGATTATGTGCCACCAAGTTGTTTTCGGCTCCTAGCAACCACATAGATCTCCATGATGATCTGTCTCTAATCTGGTCCTTCAGGTTTTCCAATTGTGCCCCCATCTCCACCATAACTGAGTCCATCCCCTTTGCTGCTGGTCATTCTCTTCCTCTCTTTCCTTCCACCTTTCCCAGCATCAGAGCCTTTTCCAGAGAGTTGGGTCTTCACATATCCGAAGGAGGATCATTTGAGCCTGTTCATTTGTGCCTCGAGTGAGAACTCTGGGTTGATTTGGTCTATGATTCATTTGTTTACCCGGCTGTCCTTTATATGCTCAGGAGTCTTCTCCAATAGCAAAGTTCAAAAGCATCAATACTGTTCCTATCCTGCTTCTTCAAAGTCCAACTTTTGCTTCCATACAGTGTCGCAGGAAATACTATGGCTTGCATGATTCTGATCTTTGTAACATAACATAACTTCTCTCTCTCTCTCAGCTTAAGGGATGGTGTATTGCATAGACCCTCCTGATAGATCATGCTGTACCTATTTGTCTATCCAAAATTAGGACTAGCATACCCAGGCAGAAAAAAATCCAGCTGTCAACCAGATGGGAACAAAGAATTAGGAGTTTCTCAACCTCCTTCTGCCATCAAGTGCTGATCCACATTTTTTTAGCCCGTATCGGGTAGCTGTCAAAATCCAAAAATACTAACCACAAGTGAAGAAGCTTAGCTCTGTGACCTTAATTAGTTGATTAGAATAATCAGGCCAGTTGGCACGCTGCCTGACACTGACAAGACCCTAATCAGTTTCACACTGAAGGCTTTCTTTTGCCTCCTAAATTGCTCACATGCCAGGCAAACAGCCTGTGGCAGCACATTCCTTTCAATATGTATTCCCCATTGTGTGCCTGCTTACTCTCTTGGAATCCTTCCTCTCCAATAAATGTAAATACAAACATTAATTCCCTTCTTGCTAATTATCCCAGTGCCGGGATGAACATTCCCAAGGGCAGAGGAGTGGGGGGAAAGGGTGTAAGACTTTTCCTTTTACCTAGTTTCCATATGAGGTGAGTTCCGGAAACCTCCCCTTCCATTTGGGCTCACCCAGCTGTTTGGGGTTGTATCCTTCTGACAGTGTAAAGCAAAGGAAAGCAGAAGTAAAATCATAAACATAGTCACAATCATGTGATTTTTCACTTAGTGACCGCTTCGCTTAATGACCAAGTTGCCGGTCCCAATTGCGGTCGCTAAACAAGGATGGCCTCTAAACTATTGCTTAGCAATGCCCTAGCTGTTCTCTTAGTGTTTGTCCCACTTAGTTACACGGTCAACTTGTTTTTGCATTGCACTCAACTAGTTCTTAAAATAAAGCTTAACATTTTGTGATGTGATGAGGGTTTTATTTTTCAGCCTGGTGGTCACAGAGCCTGATGCTGATCTGGGCTGAGAGGAAGTGACCAGCCCAAGGCCATCCACCTGGCTTCCTTGCCTAAGGACGGACTAGAACCTGGATCTTCCTGATGCCGGTCTGAGACTTCCACCACGACACCACGCTGATTCTCTTTAGCAATGATTAAGTACTCCCCAAAATTTTTTCCTCCATACTTCCAAGTCAGTTTTCTAGGCTTGTCAATCGCTTTTTTGGGGGGAGGTTGGAGAAAAAGATAAGAGCTCATCTATTTTCAGCCTCAAATAGTGGGGAAGGGGTTTTTGTGGAGAGGAAGATGGTTTTTATTTAATACATGGCGGAGAATAAATTTGGATGATGGTGCTGGTGATGGTGCTGAATAACAACAGCAACGACCATAATGAAGACCTCAAAGTAAAGCAAATAACTCCCTGTGGGGAACCTGCTCAACGAGACAGACAGAAGCAGAAAGGCAGGAACTGGGACCCCAGTGCTCCCATATTAACAGCTTAGCCACTAATGGAAACACTGAAATTACGGCCTTTAGCGAATGCTATGAATGCATTTGCATCCCTCTTTGCTAAACGGGACCTGGAAAAAAATCTGTCTCTGTGGTTGCTAAGAGTCAACGCTGATTTAATGGCCCCTAATCAATCCATCACTTGCCAAGCAGGCGCAGTGCAGAACCATCGACACATCATGCTTACCAGAGGAAGAAGATGGGCTCTGGCAGTGAAAAGGCCAGATGAGGCCACAGGAGTTACATGGCTATGACGTTTGCCTTGGTGAGCAACCGCCAGGATTTTATCCTGGGAGGTCAGTTACATCAAGCAGGAAGGGCACAGATCTGCCAAACCGATTCTCCTTCCCATCCGCTGCCCTTGTTTTTGGCCCATTTCTTTTAGAGTCCTGTCTCCAACAACAGTTGAACAACTGGGCTTGCCCACTGGGCTTAACCAAGTTGGTGAAATGCAGGGAGGGCGGGGGCATGTAGGAATATCAAGTTAAGCTTAATTAGAATTAATTTTTGTTTCCTTGGCAGGTGGGAGGCAAATTGTGTGAACTCAGCCTGTTGGGTTAGATCAGTGTTTCTCACCCTCAGCAACTTGAAGGTGTCTGGACTTCAACTCCCAGAATTCTCCAGCCAGTATGCTGGCTGGGCAATTCTGGGAATTGAAGTCCACACGTCTTAAAGTTGCTGAGGGTGAGAAGTATGGGGTTAGATTATGGTGCAATGTCTGAATGAATGGGTGTCTTCAGGTTCCAGGTAAAGCAACATGATCAACTACATGATCAACTAGTCTACCAAAATGGTGAATGTAAAACAGTTGCATGAAAAATGTAAAGCTAAACTGCTTCTCGAGGGTAGCTTCCCCAACAAGAAGCCAGGAAAAATGGTTACAATTTCAGGCCATCCAAGGCCCTATAACTGGTTGGATCTCTTGTGCAACTGCCTGTTGTAATAAACAAGTAACTGGGCTCACACATGGCATTGAGACACAATCATCTTTTCTGGCCCTTTGACTGAGCACAACGTGTGATCATTAGTGAGGATTGATGTGTGCAAGCTGCCATTGTGGCTTATTCTACAAGCCATTGATGGGGGCCAATCATGGTTCAGTGTAATGTGAAACCCAACCCTAACTGTTCCCAGGCAGGACTAGATTTCTCATGAGATTTCACTGCAAGTTGGCAAGTTACTTAAGTTGTACTGGTAGCAAATATCTATAGCCATCTATAGTTGGCCTCTTGCATTGTTGGGGTTCTCTAAGCTTGATTTTGGGATAGCTACTATGGTAATGGAGCTTCTGGAACCCCCAAACCATGTATCAGTTCTAACAATACTGGTTAACAAAAAGAACCACCAGAATTAGCAGGTAATCAATAGCCTTATTGTCCATGTATCTGTACTGTCTTCCTTTAAAACTCTCCAAGTGTTGTCTCTTTCAAATCTTGGCTGCTTCTGGAGATTCAGTCTGCTTTGCCTGCAGGATATTTACTAAACAGCTGAGCATCCTCTTGTTGCTCACTCCAGCGATACCTCCAGAAACACAGAAAAGAATTGGAAAATTTACCATCAGCATATTGTGGTGTCTGTTAATAGAAACTCATGTAGTGTTGTTTTCCATGGTTAAACCTGATTAAGCAAACGACACCCTTCCTTTCATTTCTCTGTCAAGAGAAATTATGCTAATTTTCTCCCCCCAAACATGATTAAGCAGAAGTTTTAGGACTGTCATACATATATTCAGCGAGTTCTGTCTTGGAATGGCTTTGTGAAGATGAAGGGACCCCTTTGGATTGCCTGGTTTGAAAACTGATTGGGCTGCGTGTCAAAAACGGCCAGTGCAAATCCACAGGAGCTCTTGGTGGGAACATTGTCCAGGCAAATGCAAGACAAGGGATGTAAATGAAGCCCTATCGCCTTGCAGGCATTGTAAAGTAAGTTAAAGCATTGGGCGTGGGGATGCAGGGCAAGAAATATCTCATCCTTGCTCTGCCAGAGAATCGAAAACTGTAGAAAGCTGCGTCTCAGCATTATCCTTATTTATGCTCTGTTCATGATGTAAGAATAATTGTCTGGCTATAGCCTCTGGAGGGGGGGGGTGAGACTTTTTCCATAAAGCATTTATGAGACGGTATGACATCATCAATGTTTGATCTCTTGGCAAATTGAAAGGATATTGGATTTTTACTGCTTCTGCATTTAATTGGTGGCTTGCAAATCAAAATACCTCTGTTAGCCATGATTAAACTAGGAAAGCTCTACATTTTCCCACAACTGTATGCCCTATTACCCATTCTACTGACACCAAGCAGAGGGCTTTCCAAGACTAGAACTTGTGGATCAAGGAAACGGATTTCTCTGTATCCGTTTGCAAAAACTATGGCAAAATTGCACAGCCAGAACAACTTCCAAGACTTCTAAGCTAACATCTAAGGACTGTCCCAGATAAAGTCTACCAGAATTCAGACATAATTCTTGACCTCTTAACAGTGCCAGCATTGTCTTCTTTTATCAAAACTTTGTCAGGAAACACAAGAATAACACTTTTAAAGAAATACTGGGGTGCTGAGAACAACTCTGGAAGCTTTTGATTCCTCTGCTGTAGATAACCAGAGGAAATGTATTATGATTGTTAAGTAAATACCAAATAAAAGTCCGTATGTGCTTCACTGATTACAGAAAGTGCTTTGATTGCATAGATCATGCCAAACTGCATGCTGTCCTTAGAAAAATGGTAATTTCAAAAGATCTCATGGACCTCTTGTAAAAACTATATACCAGGTTGGCAAACAAGTAGAAGAAGGCTGTATACGCTCCCCTTATTTATTCAAACTATTTGTCAACTATATATTAAGGGAAGCCAGATTGGAAGAAGATGCATGTGGTTTTAAAAGTGGAGGAAGGAACATCAATAACCTGTGTTATGTTGTTGACATACTCCAAAGGCTAAAAATAAAAATGATCTGGAAGCTCAAGTAATGAAAGTCAAGTTGCACAGTGAAAAAATGGGGCTAAGTTTAAATATAAAGAAAACCAAACTAAAGGCAACAGGTGAAGGATCCACCTGTCAGATTAGATTAGAACTAACAATGAAAATATCGTAGTGGGAGAGAACTTCTAACATTAGTAAAGGAACAAGAAGTCAGGAATATGCCACAGAGTAGCACTTGGTAGATCAGTCATGAAAGCCTTGGAAAAGATATTCAGATGCCGTGATATGCCTACACCTACAAAGATCAGAAAAGTGTAGGCCATGGTTTTCCCTGTGACACTCTATAGAAGTGAAAGTTGGACTTTGAAGAAGCAGGATAGGAAGACCATTGACACCTTTGAACTTTGGTGTTGGAGAAGATGCCTGATAATACCGTGGACAGCCAAGAAAATATACAAATGGATCATCGAACAATCAACCCTAAGTTCTCACTTGAGGCACAAATGACCAGGCTCCGATACATTATGTATAGATCCAGCTCCCTTCAGAAGTCCAAAATGCTGGGGGAAATGCAAGGAAGGAGAAGAAGAGGACATTCAGCAGCAAGATGGATGGACTTGACTGCAGTCATTATGCATGCACTGCTGGAAGACCTAAAAGATCAGGTTGTACACAGATCATCCCAGAGAAATGTATTAATGTAGTCCATAAGAGTCAACACCAATCTGATGGCACATTATCACCATGATTGTTAATGGCTGGAGGGGAAAAAAAGGTGGTGTTTGGCTGCACAAGATGGTGTGCATCAACTGCATTTGCAAAGTAGAACAAAAGTGAGATTTGCATAAGGATGCAGAAAGAGAGAGGTTTGTTTCATCTAAGTCTGGCGCACCCTGGGGAATCTTGCCAATGACTCTGGAAAAATCCACACCAGCATTTCCACTTGGGGAAGACAGACTTCCATCTCTTTATGAGTTCCCACCCATGAGCACAAAAAGGTAAATGCCTTAAAAAACAGAAACATTCTCTATACAGGGAACTGTATTTGTAGACTTGAGAAAAACATCAGCAATGGCTTTGCAGTGTTTCTCAGGGGGACTTTGAAAGGGAGGGAGGTACCTCTAGGGTCTGTTTGTAGCAGTTGTACAATTCTGTCTCCTTGCCACTTCAAGCACCTCTGACATGTCTCCAAACAATGGAATCAAACAAGCTGTTCACAATTTCTTTTGCAGCAGCCTTGGAGATGCTCTCCAGAGAGACCCTTTGTTTACCAGCCATAAAAAACCAAAACATGTTCCCAGCTTTGGTCTGCCCGCCAGCCCCACTGGTGGCAGAGAGCTGAGCGGGCCTTAGGACCTTCCCAGAACGAGCTCCCCTAAGGCAGCATGATCCTCAGCTTTCCAACTTCCACCTGCCAGAGGAGGAGAGAGGGGAGAATCATTCATTTGTTTTAGGGAGAGCTGGCTCTGTCCCCTTGCCTCTCCGGAGAAATGTGGGTGCCTGCTTTTCACAGTTACCAGCTAAAAATAAAGCATGGGCCATCCGTCTCCTGATGCCCTGCTGGATGGCAGCACGTGACCGTGAAAAAACCAAAACGGGTCAAACAGCAGGAAATTCCAGGGTGCGCTTAAAGGGAAGCTAAAACCCTATCCCAGGAGATGGAACAGCAAAAGTTTCCATACTGTTGCCAAGCAAACAACCAACGGATCCATGACATCACCAGGGTCCAGGATCAAATCAAAGGAGATTTTACTTTTATCTTTGTCCCTCGAGAAACACTAAAGGATGCTCGTGAAAGCCTCTGGCTAAAAATAGACCCAAGAAATCTGTTTTCCACTTGCCTGCATTGTATACAAAGACGCTACGACCCAGGCCCAGTGAAATGGGTATTTAAATTTGTAAGGTCTAGAAACTTCATTTTCTTTTTGAATGAAGGGAGGAGGGCTTCTTTTCTTTTCTCAATTTTATTTCGTATGTTGAAAGAAGGCAAATGAAAAGAACATAAGCAAGAAAAATATAGGACATGGGGGGAAAACAGGAAATAAGATACAGATAATTACCCCTATTGGATGTGACATCCTTGATTAATACGATACTAATCACTTCACTATGAACAGTAAGCAATGCATTAGATTAATACTAAAAGTTATAGATCAGATTAGGACATAACTCTATGGATTAAAAAAAAAAAAGGAATAAACTAGTGGTACGAGGCAGGGCTAAAGAAAGCTCTAAAGGATTAGTTTGTTTCCATGACATGTGGACAAGACACCCTTTTGGGGCTGCTTTCAGATGCACCACAGCCTTCTGCTTCTACCAAGCAAGGTGAAGATGCAGTCATGGTTTGCTTCAGGTCATTCCAGATGACCCTTGCAGCATATCCAGGAATCAGAAGACCCTTCTGAACATTGGCAAAAGTGATCATTGAAATGGCTTGATGGGATTCAAGGCAAATTGTGCAGCTCTCAGTACAAAACATGGCTTGCTGAGGTCTAAGGCATGGCAGATACTCTCAGAAACACAGGGAAGGACATGGCAAGAATTTTCAAAAGGCTGGTCATGGCAAGACACCATTCTGACTCCTTTTCAAGAAGCAAAATGTCTCAATACCACAAGAAAAGTGATCTAGCATTTTGCCTCATGACCCCATCCTATCTACCTACAGAAGCTGTGGGCTGTCCACCTCTAGAGGGTTTTAAGAGACTGGACAGCAGCTCTCATGGACAGTTTAACTGATGTTCCTGCATGTTGCAGTGAGTTGAACTAGAAGCTCTTTGTGGTCCCTTCCAACTCAACGATTCTGTGATTCCATCTTCAGCAATCTCTTCTTCAAAAACCTGACCTCCCCAGACACATCTCTGGAGAAAGGGGCACATTCCCTCTCTTAAGAGTGTCAGCAAACACGGGGAAGGAAGGAAGCGAAGCAGACATTTTTTGCATGCTGATGCCAAGCCACCTTAGAAATTAATCATTCTCTCAGCAGTTTGGCCCAGTCGAGCCTGAAGGCTTTGCCCTGGCCACTTAGTCTCTGCGATGAGAGGAAATTTTCTCAGTTCCAAGCTGTCACTTTGCATTAAAGCCACTTCCTTCCACTGGCTCAAGCATTAGCTGGACAAAGGAAGAAGAGTGGAAGTGAGACTGTGGTGGTCTCAGGGCAGTGGTAGTGAAATTTTGCTCATCGGTCAGGCTTGGTGTTCCTTCGCACACCTTCTACTCCTGTCCTTCCCAGTCCTTCTGCATGAAGAAAGCAATGGCAGCCATAACTGGAATGGAGGATTGGCCTGAGGCCATGGACAAGATGGTAGCCTTCTCCCATTCCAATAGTAACAGTAATGTTCCATTATAGTGGTTGACTAGTCAGGCACAGCACGCACAGATACAACAAAAACAACACTGAAAATAAAAAATAAGAGTAAAATCAAAAATAAAAATAGGTGAATCACTAAAGGGAGAGAGAAAAATTACAATAAACTCTTCATAGAGCGTAAAGGGATTAATTTGAGAACTGTATAGTTTTTTGCCTCTGAGACCTCAGATCCATTGTTGTTGTTATAGACCTGCAGCAGTTTCGTTAGCCTTCTGAATAATTTTAAGTATTTGGTGGGCACTCTGCTGTGCCAGACAGAACCAGGGTTCATACTGTCATGGCTGCCAAGTGAAATTTGTCCATGAAAATTGAAATGTCGGTGGGATAGTCTGCAAAGAGGAATGAGATAGATATCTCAGCTTCTTTGACTAGTACATGTTAAGATAGCTTATAAATCCTTATATTGCCATATAGTAAGATGTGGTCTGTATTCTCTATTGCATGAGAGCCACATGGGCTAAAATGTTCAGAACAGAAGGATCTTATGATATCTACCATATATCAGAACTGACAGGAGTGAAAGTAAAATTTGACTTCAGAGTTGGCAATCAGTGGGCCACTTTAGTGGGCCCAGGAGAGTTTTCTCAAATACAGAATGTAAAATACGTCAGAAATGTTTTCTTACAGATCTAAAAGCCAGAGATAGAAAATATCAACAATGCTTGATGTCTGCCACAACTGGTCATTTTTCCTTGGGAAAGTTCACATTAGCAGGACCTCTGGGGAACAAATGGTGAACTGAAGAGGGCTCTGCTAAAAGCAGAGCTGACGACCATGGTGGAATGAAGAACCAGTGAGTAGATCGGCTCTTCGTAATTCCTCTCTGGACAAGGAGAGGACTTGAGATTGCTGACAAGGGCTCCAGATAGCTGCTGAGGTGAGGTGATGGCAAGATAGCGGTCTCCAGCAGTTTTAGAGCTCCAGGAAGCAAGAGAATAAACATCTTGCTCATACCACAATCAGCGACTTTGAAAGGACACTAAGTTTGCATACCTCCTTTTCTAATCACTTTTGGAAATTGCTTGTTAACTGCTTTTCAGCTATTAGAAATCTTAATCGACATGTTTTACAGCACCGGGTGAGTTTCCTTCAATCCTTAGCAAAAGAAGTTTTAAACAAAGTTTAAGGACTTTAAAAAAAAGTTATTTTGGAATAAACAGCAAAAGGGTGATTGGAACTTTGATTTTGGAAAGTTACAAATGGACTAAGAGTCCAGCTGGATTTGAAATAAGATTTTGTAATTGATTATAAGAATCCTTCCTATGGGAAAATGCTTTTGTTTTGAATTCTCTTTAAAAAAACATGATAGGATGGGACTTTGAAGGTTGGACTTGAGAGGGAACCAGAAGGAACTAAAGATTACAATTAAAGGAGAAGAGCACTTACATTTGACTTACTAATACAAAATGAAGCAAAATATTTTAACACTGGATATATTGAAGGATATTTTTGAAAAATGGTCCCAGAAGTTAATTTTAAGAGTATCAGCCTCTGTAGATTGTGTTTAAAAGATGTTGTGGAAGAGGAACAAGATGGACAAGACTGAGGCTGATCTGAAAGTGGATTTAAAAATGACAAGAATGATATGGAAAAAGATGCTACACTGGACATACAAAAGAAACTGGCTGATGTGTTAATAATTAAAAGAGATACACAAATAACAAACCAAAAGAGTGGCCTGGATAACTTTCCTATCTTGAATTTACAAAAGAGGCTTGTTAATGCTTTGAAGGATTTTGTGAGAAGGGCAAAGAAGAAATGAAAAGAAATCAAGTTCTAAGACATTATTTGAAGGATATCAAGATTGTTCAAAGTTAAAGGGAGGAATATAAAATTGGTTTATTTGATCAAGGCTAATAGATATGTTGTTTTTTCTAGTAACCCTAAATGGACTTTTGGTGACATCAGGACTGAAATGATGAGGCTTTAAGGATCTGTTTATAGATAAAAGATGAAATATGGGAAGAAGAGATCATTTGCTGTATTTTAAGAGAAGGTGATAAGTTACTAAAACTGTTAATACTTGTGATGAAGGGGGAAGCCATTTCTTTATAATTTTTCTTTTTCTTTACTATATTCTAATTTTAAAACCACGCTCATCTTCTTCCAAGCCAGCTTCCCTTAATATATATTCAGCATATAGGTTGAATAAATAAGGGGAGAGTATGCAGCCTTGTCGCACTCCTTTGCCAACCTGGAGCTAGTCTGATTTGCTACGTTCTGTCTGTACTATGGCTTTCTGATCTGTATATAAGCTTCTCATGAAAAAGATTCAGATTTATATGTTGCCAATTTATTTGGAATGCACTTACACCTATGTGGAGTGCAAGCAAAGCCATAAAATTATACCACCATAACTGTTATTAAGCCCAGTTCTTTTCCAGAGTTTTTGGTTGCCTTGACATGCTCCCAGGAAAAGAACCACAAATGGTGAAGCTGGTCCATTACCAGGTCTTCAGCAACCCCACATTTTCTTGCCCACGGTTGCTGGCAACTCAATTCGAGCTGGGCTGAAACTTCTCTTTAATTGGAAGCATTTTGGGGCAAGCAATGAAAGGGTTTGGTGGTTATGGCTGGACATTCACTAATGAAGGTCAGAGACAGCTTCCAAGCTGCTCAACCAAAAGGCCCGATACCCAAACACATTCATTACAGGTCCAGCTGTTCTCCAAGGCCACCTCTTCCATCTTCAACTGGAAAAGCCAGCGAGAGGGAATGTCAGCAAGGGACTGACCCTCCTTTTATAGTTCAGCTTTCTGGGAAGGGGGCTAATAATTTCCAAGGGAACAGTCATTTCTTCCTGGCTACGAACTGTTAGTTGTGGTTGGAGAAAGGGTTTATACTGATGTCTAACAACCGCAGTGTCCATAATATGGCCAGTGTTGCAGTCATTGGAAACACTTCCACTTCTCGCTACACTATAAAATGTGCCTTGCTCAGGAAGATTGCCATGGAAACAGTCCCTTAAAAATGAATTCTCTCTCTTGCATTTTCTGTGAACGAGTGACTTCTTAATGGCCATTTACGGCTGCACTTTGCCAGAACAAATTCAAGTTGAACCGTATTTAATTCTCTTGTAATTTGAAATGGCAAAGTTTCCTTTCCAGTCCTCCCCTCTTTTTTTTTTTTAAGAGTGAGGGGCATTAACAACATGGCATCAGGTTGCTCAAAGTAGTTCAACAGAATCAGGTAGACAGAGACACGGAAGATTGTCAACAAAAATGGCAGAGCTGACTAGCCATCTTCATTCTCTTACCAGAATGTTCATTTACACTTGACCCACCTAGGGGTGTCTGCAAGGGGTGGTCAAAAAAGTCAAGATGGTAGCCACAACCATACAGTCAAAGCTCCAGCCCTTTTTTTCATGCATTGTACATTCAACATCAATAAAATCCGGTGTGGCTTTGATTCAATGGTTGTGGCTCCATCTTGACTTTTTTTGACCCCCTGGATGTCTTTGGACACACCTATCCTCTGCACCTAAAAAGGGACAGGGTTTCGATCACATGGTTGTGACTGCCATCTTGTCTTTTTTTTAACCTCCTCCCTGTAGCCACCCCTGAATATAATTGTGGCCGAAGTCTTCAAATGAGGACATCTGTCTAGCGCTTCCTGCTATCTTGACTTTTTTGATGGATGTTTCTGGTTAGACAAATCCATGAAGATACATTTAGGGATAGACTTCTATTTACTACATCTAGTATGTTGCTGCAAAGTAAAAAGCCATCTTGGAACGGTTATTATCTGCTTCTTTTGCTGGTGATATTCCCTAAAGACATTTGCGGGATCACAGTAGAAATAAGGACTAGATTAAACTGGCCTAGATTTTGGGTTGGCCCACCAAGACTCTTCTGATTTTTTTGTCCCTACTCTTTCACTCCACTGAGGCACTCAACCTTTTGTTTAACTAAACAAAGCATCTGAAATCTGATTTTTTTTCCTGAAAAAAATCAATTCTGAGATTTAAACATCAAACATTAAAATGTATAGCATTTATCTTGTAGAACAAGTAGCACAGACTGAACATTTCAGCTCTGTCAGAATTAACATCTGCATTCACACAACATGCTACTAAGCTATTGAGGTTTGTAAACATGTCTGGTTTAGCACATCCTGCAAGTCCAATGAATCTGGTTAGTTGATTGCTCAGAAAACTGATTAGTTCAGGATCTGGGTAAATGTAATGTGCAAATGCAGCGAAAGAATCATGAGGCTGGATTTCAACTTAGAGTAGATCCATGAGAACCTGTGGACTAGCTAGTCATCATTACGTTTGGATTGAATGAGTAGACCATGAGAGCTGGAAAGCCATGGGAAGGTCATCTAGGCAAGATATCTGCTGCAAGAAGACTCTTACAGCAACAACATCCCAAAGAGATATCGTCCCAGCATCTGCTGGAGCGAAGGAGAGCCCAAAGCAGCCTGTTCCATCATTCTGTCCTCCAGCCTTCCCAGTTCTCCAATTTAGCACTCTCCAATGCACAGACTGTACTTGACCACAGTGATTATGGTTGATTGAGGATTGTAATCCAGCATACCTCAAGGATATCAGATTGGGTGCAGTTGGGTGACATTCACTCCTAAATGCCTTCTTCCCTAGGGGTGCTGCATAATGTGCTGCTTGTAATTCTGAACAACTTCCTCTGAAATCATGAACAGGATATGGAACTCTTGTGTATGAGGATCGCCCAGAGTCAGTAGTAGTAAACTTTGTTATGGTCTTTGACCAGCATATTGGGCACTGTACAAATTGAAATAAATCAATAAACAAGCAAGCCTAAGAAAAGGCTCACTCCAGATTTTTGTTTTTAATCTCAGTCCAGCATTTAGTTTCTCACCTCGCAGTGGCCAATGGAAGCTTCTGAGATGCTCACAAGCAAGAGATGCAGACATTCCCTCCTCCTACCATTATTCCTCTGGAACTGGTATTTGAAGGCAATGCTGCTCCCATTCAGGAGGGACCAGGGATCTCCAGGATTGATACCCCCCACAGTGCCTGTCCTCCATGAATATATCCAATCCCATTTCAAACCATCCAAGTTAATCCCCAGCAGCATCTCTGGTAGAACTGAATTCTGCATCTTCCAATGGTTTCATTGGAACCTGGTTTACACAGGAGAGTTGACAAGTGGCTTTTAGCTTTGATTCAGACCTCATTCCTACTCTGGCCCCTTGGTAGCCCTTTTAAAAAAAATCATTTGAAATTGAGTAGGAGTGCCTGTTAGTTAGCAGAGGAGATTATTTAACACATTTTCCTTCTGTTGCACACACTTCTTTTGTAATTCATTCCTGTTCTCTGATTATAAATCACTCTAGGCTAGTTGTTTTATCATTCCAAAAAGCATGTAAAAGAGAAGCTGTTTTGCAATTAATAACCAAATTGCACAGCTCTTCCAGCTGCAATTTTAAAATCATTTTAAAAATCATTATGTTGTGGCAGAACACAGCGGAAATTAGCTAAAATTCCCGAGGCAGTGGAAGCGCCTAGGATTAATGCTGTGCAATTATTAAAAGGTAAATATTCATTCCTGTTTTATTCAGGGCAAACAAACTGATTATAAACAGATTGATGGCTGTGGCCCTGCTAACCCAGGTTCAAAAAGAAACCAAGACCCAAGGAAATAAGCAGATTGACCCCCGTGCTCCCTTGCAAGCTGAGGAAGCTTCATCATCACGTTTCCTTGAGCAATGCCTTATGCTAACTGGCCCCTCAAGATGGTTCAGATGATGGCTCCCATCATCCCTGACTATGCTGTCCAGAGCTGATATGAATGGCAGTTCATCGGCTCAAGGGAGCACCAGTTTGCCAAAGGTTGGTTATAGCCTTGGGCAGCTGGCAGGGCCTGGCTTACAACCCTCTCACCCACCCCCAAGAAATCACTTCTAAGCCCCTTGTTATTGCATTGTTCCAGGTCTGAAGGTTTTAACAGAGAAAATACCAGCAGTCATTTCATCTCTTAAGAAAGCATAAAACTCCTTGAATCAGCCTTAAATCCTGGTGACTTTATGGACAATGGAAACAGTCTTGGGGGCAATAATACAGAAGTGGCTTCCCACTGCCATCTTTGAGGATTTTTTTCAACTCCCCAGCCTAGCCCAAAGCTTTGGCTTCCATTTTATGCATTAAAGTTGCACAAACACAAATGCACAGCTGCACCACCTAAAATGGGGGGGGGGGGGAGAGAATTGGCTCTTCCCATCCTGGTAATGTCATATTCCTGTCCATGTCTTCTGCTCCTCTTGGGAGTCCAAAAGGAGTAAAATGTGCCCCTTAACTTCAAAAGAGTCGTCTATTCCTGCCGTAGACGTCACTGGGGAATTCATCCAAGCCATAAGTGGAATTGCAAGCAATGAATCCAGAGCCTTTTGCCCAGCACGCTTCTAATTTATTTATGTATTTAGAAATGTTAAATGGCTGCCCATCTTACATACTTAACTCTGGATGACTCACAACAATTCGCGAGGAAACAATATAACAAAGCCTCTATAAATAAAATGAACAAGAAAGTATTAAAATAATCAGAATGCAATAAATGAGGCACCAGATAGCAAACTGGCAACACAAAAACACGCCTATATTTGGCCCCTCTAACATCTGGCCCTGATGTCTGGGGGAGAAGCTAGAACTTCATGATCTTCTAGAAGACCAAGAGGGTCAGGCCCTTCAGATTCGGGGGGGGGGCTGTTCCATAGGGCAGGCACAGCCGCAGAGACGTCTCTCTTCTATCACTAGGCATAGGTCCACCGTGGTTCCCCAGGATGCTTCCCAGGTACATGGAGATAGGACATAATGAAGAGGAAGGTGGGCACCCATGGAGAGAGGTGCCTTTTTTTCAAACAATGGCCTGAATCCCACTTGTGTTTGGGAAGGGCTTCACTGGCACAGACCGAGGGTGGGGATTCACCCAGCGTCATCAGCTAGGCTCTTCTGAATTTGGATAGTTGGTGGTTCAGCATTTTGAGGGATTCAGCCACTGCTTAAAATGTCATGTGGACCTAATTATCATTGTATGGCCCATGCATTTGACACACCATGCTATGTGAAGATGCAATCGTGTTTTCTTCACTTGGGTTCAGGATTGACTGTGCTGTATGATCCCAAATTTATTGTTCCTTGAAATTAGGAAGTAAACAAAATATTTCGTTTCTCCAAATATTGGACATTAACAAGATTTCTTTTTGGGGGTGGGGGAGTCAATTCACAAAAATTGCATCCATCAAACTCAGGCAAGTATTAACCAACAAAGGAGAAAAATAACTTTTGCCACTTTTTCTTAGTCCCCGACTTGAACAGCCAAAAGAGATCCTTTGATCAATCAATCCCAAGTCTGACACAGTGGACTGAAGTCTATGATTACATCCTTCTGCGATTACATTAGAGTCACTTTGAAAGTCCCCAAAGTCTGCAGAGGCAGAGATGGAAATTTAAGAGCAAAGCTTTCTATCATCTCGCCCCACCTCCCAAAGGCATGGATTTGCTTTCTTGCTCTTTTCCTGGGACTCTAGAGATTGCACTCGCTGTATATCCACCTTTCATTACAAGCCTATAACCCTGAAACTGATGAATCCAAGAGTGCTTTCAAACATGCCCAGAACGTATCCAAGTCAAGGTCTGATAGATTGGACCGGTATTTCTCAATCTCAGCAACTTGGAGATGTGTGGACTTCAACTCCCAGAATTCCTCAGCCAGCCATGCTGGCTGGGGAATTCTGGGAGTTGAAGTCCCAGATCTCCAAGTTGCTGAGGTTAAGAAACACTGGATTGGACAGTTGAAGTAAGTGCCAGGAACTTGACTTGGAGGATGACTGAAGGCCACAACCTAGGATATAGTGCCAATCTCCCCCTAGTTCTTTTAACTGAATGAAAGACATGTTGCTCACAGGAGAGAATCCGAGAAACTCTTGTGTTTGTATGAATGTCATACACTAGTCAAGTCTTGCAGCAGGCGTCAGCTTCTCTAGCTTCCCTCTTTTCAATTAAACCCCAAGCGGGAAAATTCTCCTAGGCAAGTTTTCTATGATGGACTTGGAAATCTTTTCCTTTCCCCAGAGAAATTCAGAGACATCGTTCACTCTCTCCCAGGTTGGGAGAGAATCTCAAAAGGCCATTGGTGGCCCGCTCTAGTCAGATTCCCACACTCCTTCAAGCAACTGCTTGAGTCCCGCAAGGCTACTGCCCTAATGAAAATGAAAATGAGGCTGTGGCTGTTGAGGGGTTCTACAGGGAGAAGCCCAGAGGCAGAGGCAGCTGCAGGGAAGGAGAGAGGAACAAGGACCAAGGAGGTTTCTTATCTCTCTAGGTTATTCTCCTTCTGCCTGCTGGAGAAATCTCACTGCTTTTTCTCCTCTCCAGAAGGTATGGAGACTTCCTGGAGAAGAGCAAAATTTTGTCACCCTTAAAAAAACAACAACAACTTTGGAGGCACCATGGTGAGGTCATGTTTTCAACAAACGATTAACAAGACATCTTAGTACCAGGACTAGGAGAACATGTGGATGAAACCTCCATCTAGCTGCAAAAACTGAGCCGCCATCTACTGGCCAGACAAGTTTTGGCAGCCCATATACTGTAGCCTTAAAAGTTTAATTTCAATAGATATAATCCTCAAGGCAGCTTATATAACTAAAAAGCAATAGATTAACAATCCCCAAAAGAAACAATGAAAGGAAACACCTGTGATAAGAATGATCAGTAAAAACCACCATTGAAGGGGCTAAGTTAAGCGCAACTAGAAACAAACCCAACCAACTTCAAAGGGTAGTTGTGGGGGGGATAAAAATCAGGGGAAATCTCCATGTAAGTCACCTGGAGCCGCTGGAAGAAAAACAAGGTAGAAATTTAACCAACCAATCAATAAATAAATCTGAGTCTCCATCAAGAGAAAGCTGAAGGGCCTTAATAGCCTTTGGAAAGGTTTGCAATGATGATGCCTGTCATCTAAAGGTGACAGTTTACTCAAAAATATAGGCCCTTCTTTCCTCCAGTCTAATTACTCCCAGTGGCAGAAAATGATTTCTTTTTTACTTTAAATGTTCACATAGGCTGGTAAACAACAGAAAGGAATTTTATGAACCTTGGACCCCAAATCCATAAGGCTTTAAAAGTTCAAAACAGCACCTTACCTTTGGGTCCAATATCCAGGATAACAAAGATGACGTTAAGCAGTTGCTCGCTAGCTGGAGAACCACTTTGTACATTAGTCACAATTCAACGCATCTCTAAAAGTGGCTGTGCGTAGAGAGCTTTGTAAAATTCTAGTCTGGAGATTGCTGGTACCTTGTCTCCAGACAGGATCACAGCTGGGATATCAGCTTACCCTGGTAAAAAGACCCCTTGGCTGCTCCTATCACCTGAGCTTTCCTAACAGATAACAGCTGGGTTCCCACATCACATTAGACAAAGTTAAAATAATGCTGGGTCATGTCTAGGTCTCTAGAAACATCTATAATGTTGGGAAAGGTGGAAAGAAAGAGAAGAGGACAACCAGCAGCAAAGCAGATGGACTCAGTTACACACCATTGGAACATCTGAAGGACCAGGTTGGGGACAGATCATCCTGGAGAAATTTTACTTAGGTGGTGGCTAAGAGTCAATGCCAATTTGATGGCTTATAATCAATCAATCAATTAAGTGTATGGTTCAATGTGTTCTGGGAAGCCATATTAAGCCATAGTTTAACTTGGATGTCATATTGCATGAACAAAGCAACCTTCTTGGTTGCTGATTTCAGAGTTAACCCAGGTAAGGTGTGCATTTGGCCCTGGATGTCAACAACCAGATTAACTCATTTTCCTGCACCTGCATCTTTTCTGCATGAAGACTCCATTATTCACCCCACAAAGTACCTCTCAGTCCTGGCCTCACAAATGGTAGCCTGTTATCTGGGTCTAATCTAATCTCATAATCACAAACCCAATCCAAGTTCAAACCCCAAATGCCAGCTCCCTAAACCAGAGCATCCAAAGAAGTGAATGAATGGAGATATTCAGAGATTGAGCCAACATGCACAAGCCAGGGATTTATCCATAGTGAGGGATTTGTCATGCCGGGCATCAAGGAAAGCCATCACAAAGTTTTTGGAGTAGAGCTTCAACATAAGGAGTGGTGCAATTCATTAATTGTCTAGGAAAGATCACTTGGCTTCTAATTCCTTTGTAGTTTTCCCTGTTCATTCCTGCACTGACACTTCCATTTCTTTTGGAACATGTTCAGCTTTGCAGGAAGAAAGAACAGGATGGAAAGCCTCCCTCTGCTCTACAGACCACCCAATGGGAGGGTGTGGCTCCTTAACCAGCCCATTCATCACTGAGGCAAACGAGAACCTCCCTTCACCACTTGGTCAACGAGAAGCTGCTACTTGCTCTTCAGCCTGATTACAAGGCTCTCTAATGAGAAGACAAAAGAAGTTCTGGCCTACCGGAGGGAAGATAAAGTATTTAATTACATGAGGACTAAACATAATGTGGAATGTCTTCAGCAAGAATGTAATTCAGTGGTCAGCAATTTGGGGTCAATCCAGGCCAGAGCAATTGCCAAGGATGAAGTCAACAAGCAAATCCAAACAACAAATTCAAAATGGGTCTCAGAATAGTTCAGTTGTCCAATTTTTTTTTTTTTATCAAAACATCGAAAGTCTCAGCCAATTCAAAAGCTTGGTGGGGGGGAAGTATCCACTTATTCCTTAGGACACTGTCACAAAATGATGACATTAAGAGCATAGTCAGTCTATAGCAGTGTTTTCAAACTTGGCAACTTTAAGATGGCAGGGGAATTCTGGGAGTTGAAGTCCACACATCTTCAAGTTGCCCAGTTTGAAAACCCCTGGTCTATAGCATCCCTATTAAGCCTACCCAGTTTCTCTCAAACACTTTGGCTCCCCTTTGCCATTTTTTCCAATCTGGATACCCTTCCATAGTATTCCAAACACTGCAAAGCAAAGTTGACTGATTTGATTATTCAAATTTCTGAACTCCATTTGAAGCCCTTCATTATCAGTTCCAGATGGTTTGGACTGGATTCAGCATTTGACAAGCATTTGCACACTTGAAAAAGCTGGTTTCCCAAATCATATCGGGCCCACTTTCCATATACCTTCAACAGTTCAAATCGAGTTGATCCAATTTTTCAAATTACATGAAAGTCAGTATCACCTGTCACGTTATTAAAGCAGTCTGATTTCAAAACAAAAGAGGACCGTGTGCCCATCCACCAATTTTTATTTCCTAAGAATGCCTCTTGGGTTCAGGCAGCATTCTTGGAAATAAAAGAAGAAGGTTTTAGAAATCATGCTTTAAAAAAAAAAAGATTTTTTTTAAAAAAAAATGAAACCATGCAAAGCAAGATTTCACCAAGAGAGATATTTCTAGGACACTGACACTTGTGGGCACTACACTGGGGACCAAGCTATGGAAGGTGATTAAAGAAGGTAGTCACAAGGAAGTCAGTTGCCCCCAGACAGCCAATCCCACACTGCTGCCTTCCATATTGCAACAAACTGTGTTTGGCAGCCATTGTATAGACAGGCCCTTAGATCATCCTTCCAGACCTCTGCTTTTCCAGAAGAAGGAGCCATGCTGAACTCCAGGGGGTCTTTCCTTTCCTTTTACAAAGCGCGTTGCTCACACTGCTTTGCTTCCTATGGATGTCTTTCTCTCTCACTTCATATTATTGATGTAAATGCTGCAAAAGGTCACAGGCAGGGGTGTCCCCAAGGTATGGTGGAAACAGCCAAGAAGGAGGCCAGATCAATCCACTGCAGGGTGAAGGCTTCTTCAGCTGCTTTGCTTCAAGATGGCACAGGTCATTTCCAATTAATACCTTTGAATGGGCTGTAACATCTGCCCAGTGATTCTTTGGGCATTTTAATACATCCACACACACCCAAAGGGAAAGTCAAAATCAATAGGACACTTCATATGGTTATATCAAGATTCTCTTTTATGTTGCATTTTAGCAGAATGCCTGGGTGCATTTGCAAAAGGCAGCCAAGAATGGGTCTTGATGCAGTAGACAAAAGAGGTGCACGATCATACAAATGATAACCCAAGAGAATGACCTGGATAATGTCTTTTTATTGGATTTACAAAACAGGCTTGTCAAAGCCTCAAAGAAGCCTTTGGGATGGGAAAAAGAAAAACTGAAGGGAGATCAAATCCTATGACAATATCCGAATGAATTAAAGATTAAGATTTTCAGAAGTAAAAAAAAGGAATATGAAGTTGGCGTATTTGATCAACGTTAAAATAAGTAATGTTTTTATGAAATTCTGGCAACCCTTTACAGACCTTTTGCTGACATCTGGATTGAAAAGTTGATGCCTTCTGGATTTGCTTATAGATAAGGGATTGGGTTATAGGAAGAAGAGATGTCTGTTTCTAACCTTAGAAGGGGTGAGAAGCCACCAAAGTTGTTCATACTTGTTGCAATGAAGATTGGGAGTCACTTCTTTATATATTTCTTTTCCTTTTTTTAATCTCACTGTTTCCTTCTTTCTTTCTTTCTTTCTTTCTTTCTTTCTTTCTTTCTTTCTTTCTTTCTTTCTTCTTTTTTTTTTACTTTTTCTTTTTTTGCACCTTTTGCTCTCCTTTCTCTCTCTGAGTTTAGTTTGTATTAGTTTTTATTACTGTAATTAAAATCTTCAATAAGAATTATATATGAAAAATAAAACAAAAAGAAGAAGAGGTGCATGATCAACTCAGTGGCTGTTTGGTGTGACCTTTCTGATAATGCCTGTCTGTGCTGAGTGCAGTAACACCAGAAAGAAACAGTTGTATGCTTGTGTGTGAGTGTGTGTATATAGAAGAGGAGGTTGTTCCTGGACCGGGACCATGAAACATCTGTCTGCGTCAATTACTGCATTCTCTAAAGTACCAGGAAGATAATTAATATAGCATAGAAGCTTGTGCTTATTTTACAGAGGAAAAAACCTTCAAGCACCTGACTTAGAAAGCAATTCCAGAGACCCAGAGGAAAAGCATTAGCTCTGTGATAGCTCTTGCCTTACCACCCAAGATTATGTGGTGTAGCTCATGCTTCAAGTGGTAGTTTTATTATACTTGAAACTGTGTGTGGAAAGAAAACAGAAATCCCTGATCACTTCAAGGTCTCTTTGTAGTACACAAATAATCAGGATTTGACTATCTTGAAAAGTCTCTTCTTAGATCACTGGGGAAGGAAGGAAGGAAGGAAGGAAGGAAGGAAGGAAGGAAGGAAGGAAGGAAGGAAGGAAGGAAGGAAGGAAGGAAGGAAGGAAGGAAGGAAGGAAGGAAGGAAGGAAGGAAGGAAGGAAGGAAGGAAGGAAGGAAGGAAGGAAGGAAGGAAGGAAGGAAGGAAGGAAGGAAGATGGGGAGAGAGGAGGAGGAGGAGTGGGGGAGCAGGAGGAGGAGGAGAGGGGAAGAGAAGGGAGGGAGGAAGGCTCAGATATGGCTTTCATGTCCTCAAATAATCACCCAGCTGTTTGGATGTAGGAGAATTGTGTTAAAATCCCAGCTCCACTGTAGACCTGGAAGGGCTTCCATTCCATCCTCCTTGCTGGATTCTGCAGGAAGGTCCTGAAGTGGGCAAGGGGTCTTCTTTTTGCATTTGCTTGAGCATCATCAAGGACCTGCTTCTGGATTGCATGGAGAGGCAGAAGACTTCAATTCAGCCCCAAACAATCCCCACTGCTGCCTGCTGGTTGGGTTTGAAATGGAAGTGAGAAATGCCTTTTTCTCACAAGAGGGACATTTTTGCTAGGATAATCTCTTTGGAGTTACGTTTTATGCCAAAAGTGGGCAGTGTCACGCTGGGGGTCAAAAAGAGGGTCTTTATAATGCTGCTAGTGTAATGTGGGAATGACCTTGCGAGACAGGAGGAAGAGCCACAGACTGGACAACCGGCAAGTAAAAATAACTCAGCCCACAGAAAGAGGGAGGGTGTGGGAAGTATTTTGGAAGGGGCCCTCTCTAGTTTTCCATAGAATAAAAGGAAAGGAGGGGAGAAATACTTACAGTCTTACAATAAAGTTAGAAGAGAATATATGTAGCTCAGGGTTGGACAGTAGAGTCCTTGGGGTTCTCTGAGCTTGGTTGTTTGCTTGTGTAATGAATTTAAGCCTTATATATATCTATATCTATATCTATATCTATATCTATATCTATATCTATATCTATATCTATATATAATTATATAGCCATAGAACAGCCATGTTTATCCTATTCATGAACTTTACTAGGAAACTCACGTTGCTGGCATGAAGGAATGTTGGAATGTACGCTGGATACCTTGTACGAATGAGTTCTCAACAATGACAAGGCTGGAACGCTGGTGGGTGTAAGGAATAAAGTGACACATCATAAATTTATAAGAAAACGGGACGAGAGGTACCATTGTAACAAGCTACCCAGCTGTACCAAACACGAACTGTTCCTGGCATGTACAGTACCTGGATGAGAATGGATGGAGATGACTTAGATGTTTCTAAGTAAACAAGTTGGGTATAAAAGGAAGTATGGAAACCATACTTCCCTGGAAGTGCGAGACGACTCTTGTTGGAGCAGGGGATGCCCTGAGTCTGATTCCCAGCCCACTCTAGCACAGCCTGATCCACTGTGTTGAGAGTGAATGTAAGTATTCTGTGTGAATGTGTAGCCTTGTTGGGCAAGAATACTTACAGCAACTTGGGTAGCCTTGTTGGGCAATTGATTATTGATACACTGTTGTTAGCCTAGTCGGGCACTGACATTTATTGCTAGCCTTGGTGGGCATATATTTTACTGTAATACATATTACAGGAAACTAAAGAAATTGTATGTATTAATCAACTTTGATTAAACACTGATTAAACGTTTGCTTTGCTTTCTGTCCAAATAACACAAGAATAAAAGAACTAATTTTGAACTCTATTTTGAGTGGATTCAATCGATCATTTTGTAACACTTGCAGACGTTTTGTTATCTGGCTAGGTAACATCTTCAGTGCTAGAAGGAAGTGGGGTTTGCTCCCTGTATATGTACAGTAGCTTGCCCTGTCAGTGTGGGTGGGGGAGTTGTTTTCTCCTTGGTCGTTCCTAGATTAGGCTTTTGTTTACTGCTTGATTGTTTGTCTGGGGTTAATCCTGGGGTTAATCCCTTCTTATCTGGCTGGCAAGGAGGTGTTCTGATCTTTTTGTTTCCTTTTTATTCTCACTTTTGAACAGTGTGTAAATATTGTTTATCTGTATGTGCCTGTTGATGGCTGCCTTGCCTGAATACCAGGCTTCCAGGAATTCCCTCGCATTTTTGGATTTAGCTTGGTCTAAGATGCTGACAGTTTCCCAGTTGAAACTGTGGTTGAGTCTGTCCATGTGTTGTGAGATTAAGGAGTTTTCATTGTGTCTTCTGACTGCTAGTTGGTGTTCATGGATGCGCTCTGCAAGCCTTCTGCCTGCCTGTCCTACATAGTGGTTGTTACAGACTTACAACCACATGGCATCACTGTAGCACACAAACTAACTAAAGCCCTCCAAAACATTTTAAGTAACCAAAAGGCTGAGTAGTCCAAGAAGAAAAAAACAGGAGTTATCTACAACATACATACAGGCAAACAGTCAAGCAGTAAACAACAGCTTAATCTAGGAACTACCAGGGAAAAACTACACACACACCCCAACATTGACAGGGCCAGCTACTGTATATAAACAGGGAGCAAACCCCACTCCCTTCTAGCACTGCAGATCTTACCTAGCCATCTGCAAGAAAACAACCAAGCTCAGAGAACCCCAAAGACTTCACAATAAAGATAGAGTTAGTACTCATAGTTTATTTGTGCTTCTTGTCTGGACTACCTCAAAGGGCTAACAGCCAGTGTTACTTGCTGTCTTTATTTATCCAGAAACTCAGGAAGAAATATTGATGTACAACTTTTATTCCTCACTTTCTGAACTAAAATCTTCCCACTCTCACAGACTCACCTTCAGACATTCTCCAGGTCAAAGTTGAGCTGGCCAGGATAGGTGTGAGTTCCAGAGGAATCGAGGCAGGCCACCTGTGGTACACAGTACCTACAGTACATCTCTCTGATGGCCCCAAAGGACTACAGTTCCCACCCTTTTTGTAAGTTCCAAAGGAGGTTGGCAACTCCCAGGGTGGTATCCTGCTCACATCTCTTGATACTTTTCCACTTGAGGGCCACGGCCTCATCCAGTTTACCAGGGAACCGTCTCTTGTTCTGAGAATGTTCTCTTGAGCTAAGTCTTCTCAGAGGTCTCCATTCTGGTGTTTTTCCCAATGGCCAGAGACATCCTCAGATGGAAGGGTCAAAAAAAGTCAATGTAAACAAGGGCAAGGCTGCCATCTTGACCCCCACCCTCACAGATGCACTGCCAACCACATGGCTAGAGAAGCATGCCAGACTGTGTCC
This sequence comes from Python bivittatus, assembly GCF_059951505.1. Taxonomy (NCBI): domain Eukaryota; kingdom Metazoa; phylum Chordata; class Lepidosauria; order Squamata; family Pythonidae; genus Python; species Python bivittatus. Next base: position 2,992,442 of record NW_028277086.1, on the reverse strand, counting down.
ATGGCAAAGTTTGTATCGGAAGATGCAGTTGCTATTTTTAAAAGGGAACAGCTAGAGATAACTTCATGATGGCTCAACAGCAGACTAGGATGAAATGAAGCCCATGTCATGAGGATGTGGCAGATGAAAATGGAGTGTGTTTATGCTGTGGTAAGGGTGAAACAAAGAAGGTTTGGGAAGCCAGTACCCACCTCTTGCTCCAGTAGCAGAGAAAGCAACTTCAAAAAGATAGCATGCAGTTTTCCTGGAATGAATCTGGGTTTTTCTTCTGCTCTCCAAGATCCGTCTGAAATTCCTCCTAAGGGTTCCTTAAAATGTATCGGCTGTGGTGGTGGCACGTTCTCAACATTCCCAGCCAGTACAGCTTTGCTCTGCTGCTGTTTTAGTCTCCCCATTTTGCTACTAGGCAGGTGTAGCAAGGGTGTTGAATAGTATTTCCACACTTAGCAAAGGAAAGGAAATTTGTTAACTCTGAGAAACTTTGCATAACCCATCTGTTCACTGGGAAATTAACCATCATTGAGGGAACAACTAAGGTCTGCAGCATTTGCAGTAGAACTAAAACCAACCATTGCAGCTTAATTAAGCTGTTAAATGCTAACCATTTGTTTAAAAAAGAGAGAGAAGATTATTAATAGCTTTGGTGAATAAAATAAAATAAAATAAAATAAAATGGAGGGGGGGGGTCCTCCCAAAGAGAAAATGATACACAGCAGACTGAATAAAAATGTTCCACTTTTGCGAAGCGTTATAATATAAATCTACTCTGTCATCCTTTCCAGAGAATAATGTCAAATGCTGCAGACTGAGGGAGTGATTATGGTTATTGGAGGAATTCTAAAAAATAGATAGATACATCTCGAACATATCTGCCAGAACAAAGCTTGTGTGCTCTCCAGACTTGGTACCCCAAATCCGCGATCCACCAGGCAATGCTGGGAGTTAAGGGCATGTAGGAGATCTGGAAGACACCAAATTGGGCAGGATAAAATAACCATATTCCCCCAGACAAAATGATCACTTGCTTTTTGGCTCACACTCAGAGCAGGAGAACAGGCAATGAATGGATCCCCACCCCACACCAGACTAACTTGTAATGGCACTGAGTCGTCGTAGAATCGTGGAAATGTAGAGTCAGATGTGACCGCAAGGATCATCTAATTGGATCTACTGCAATGTGCAGGAAAACACATAAGAAAGGGGATGGAGGTTGAATGATGTGATCACAGGTGCCATCTTGACCTCTTCTTCCAGTGAATGCCCCGATATGCTACAAATCAAGTGGCACATGAAGCCTCAATTATGGCTTCTTTGCTTGGCTAGGTGAAACCAGGAATTGAGCTTTTCTTAACCTGAGCTCAGGTCTGTTGTAGTGAATGAACCCCACCGGTTGTTCTCACTGAATTCAGTCATGCATTTAGGCCTGAATGGGGCAGTAGCATTGAGAAAGCTTAGGATGAGCAACACTTGCTGGCGTTTTCATCTGCAGTGCCTCAGGGAGCAACGTTTTACTTTCATGCCTCCTTGCTGTCCCCTTCTGAGTCATTAAGTGATTCTCCATGTAACACTTATTAGCCATACCTGCAGATAATGCAAACCAAGCCTTCCAGAACCAGGGATGGGGGCAGCCCATATAATTCATGGGAGCCCCAAACTAGGGATGTGCAATGTTTGAAGAGTGAGTCAAGGGCCACAATTTTCTTCCCAGCTTCCAAGGTCCAAGAGGCCATCCAGTGGCCTTGTGATCTTACAGGAAATATTGGGGCTGATTTTTTCTTCAGTCACTCTTTGGTAGAGTGAATGGAGACCTTAAAATTTTGAGATCCAGAATTGTGGGGCAGGGGGAGAGAGATAAATGGTGTGTTACTAAATTTGAACCATTTTACCACTAACTTCTAACAGCATGAATTCAGATTTCCAGGGAGATGCAAAGGAAAGTTGGGGAGGAGGGGGCTACAACCTGTCTACCTGGTGCAGACTCACTTGTGGCCTCCAGAGTTTCCCAGGATTGGGGCCCTGCAATTCCACAGCAAAATGGCTGATCTTTGGAAGTCCAGTTTTATCAAAACATGACCAAAAGAAGGGTGGAAATGAGCAAATCCTTGCAAAGCCAAACAACCATTTCTACTCTCAAGTCATCCCCCTCCTACTAAATCAACAGGGTGCTTTAATTTGGATTCCTGCATTCAACAGGGGGTGGACTCCATAGTCTAAAAGACCTCTTCTGTGGCTGCCATTTTCTGCTGGAGACCACCGAAATAAAATCTGCTAAGCTTTTGAGTCGGTTTTGCACACCTAAGAAGGAGCTTTCCAAATGCTTTTTTTAAAAAATCCAGCCAGAAGGAAGGAGGGGCGCTTACAATGGAACAGTCAGCGACATCCTGAGCCATTGCCCAGCTGTCTCTCCCATCAGAATGCACTTGGGATTTTTTTTCAGGATTTTTTTCCTTTATGGTCCCTGGCTGGATCAAGTTCATTTCTGAATTGAGATTTTTTTTTTTTTTTGCTGGCTTCTCCATTCCGTTCAGTCTCTGAAGAGTTATCCTGCTGGTGGACAGATGGAAGGGATTCCGAATCCCTTTACATCATCGTCTTCAACCTTCTGTTGGCTTGGGCAGAATCGACAGGGCAGCCCCCAGTGCCACTTTCGATACAGGCTGTAATGAACCAAACGGCCCCAAGCACGTTATTAGTTGAATTCATCAGACTGAATCAGGTGGCTTAGTAATTAATCAACTGAAATTAGGGAATGACACGAAAGGTCATTAATTAATAACACGAAAGGTCACACGCATGCACATACTCAAACACACCCTGGCCTCTGTGGCATGTTGGAGAAACAATTAAAATCTTAATCCGCCACTCAGTTAAGATCTGCCACCCAATTACAATCTAAATCCTCCCTTAGGCATGAGAGCCACTCTTTCTCAGCCCAACCTACCCCACAGGGCTGTGTTGTGGAGAAAAATCAGAGGTGGGAGTGTTAAATATGTCTGTCCTCTTGAGCTGACCAAAAATGAAGGCAGGATAGAAATGAAATCAATCAAACAAACCAAAGTCACACCCGCACACCCTTTTTTCAGAGATGTCCCTACATGGCAGCCGGTCTACTGTGATTCTCCTTCACAGCAAAAAGTTATTTATTTATTTATATTTCAATTTAGACACTGCCCATCTCACGAGGAAGTGGCTCTGGGCAGTTTACAATAAAAACAACAAATAAATATCAGTTAAAATAGAATGAAAATAATATAAAAATACAATAAAACCAAACACATACATAAATAATAAGGTCTTCCAAGATGCGGGTGATCGATAAGATGTTAACATATGGGAGCATCTTCAAGGTGCTAGACATCCCCAGGGTTGGTTGCCCCTTTTCTCGCCCAATGCCAGTTGGCAAAGCCTGGTCTTGACTGCTTTCCAGAATGACAAGAGAGCTGGGCCTGCCTCGCCTCTCCAGGGACGGTATTCCATAGGGCAGGGGCCACAGCAGAGAAGGATCTCCTTCTGGGCCCCACCAGTCGACATTCTTTCATCAATGGGGTCCGCAGCATACCCTCTCCGCTTGTCTGGGTGGGATGGGTCAATACGATGGGGGTGAGACAGTCCCTTAGGTAACCCGGCCCCATGCCATGTAGGGCTTTAAAGGTAATAACCAACACCTTGAATTGGACCTGGAAGCAAACTGGGACCCAATGCAGCTCACGGAGCAAAGGTGTGATATGTGCCATCCTAGGGGCACCTAATATCATCCCCAGGGCTACATTTTGAACCAGTTGTAGCTTCCAGATACTCTTCAAGGGTAGCCCCACGTAGAGCAAATTGCAATAGCAAATGAAAATGGGGGACCCCCAAGTTGCCAGAGGTTTGCCATTCCTGCCTTGGTAGGGTTGGCTTCACGGAATATGCCAAACTTTAAACCCAGATTAATAATGCACACTTGCTGTATTCAGGTATTCTGCCCAAACAAATTAACCATATATTATGGCTTAACATGTTCACCCAACCATAAGATGGTGTCTAGCTTCCCAGTGCATGTTGGGAAGCAAACTACCCAAGGCCATTTGAATCCAGCTAATGTGTTTCAAAAAACAATCTTAAGGACTTATGAAGAAGGACCTAGAAGAATACTTTTCTTGACAGGCTTCTCATTACAGGGGAAAAAGTGGTCAATGGCAGACCAGTGTTTCTCAACCTCAACAACTTTAAGCTGTGTGGACTTCAACTCCCAGAATTCCCCAGCCAGCCATGCTGGCTGGGGAATTCTGGGAGTTGAAGTCCACACAGCTTAAAGTTGTTGAGGTTGAGAAACACTGCTCTATATATTCTATATGTTGTGGTAAAAGAGCACTGAAATCCCCACAGTGGAGGAAACGATTGTGAAGATGTCAGAATTCACAGAAACGACAAAAAGGACCTGTTTGGTCAGGGAAAAAACAACCAAAACTTTTTCTGAAAGGCTGGAAACCTTATATGGACGTTTGGCTGAGAGAGGAAAGAAATGACATGATGATTTATGGATCTGATCATTAAGACAGACTACATGAGAGGCTGAAGGGACTTGTACAACATCTAAGAGGGAGGAAGAACAATAAGATTGTAATGATCTGTTGAAAAGAAGGTCAGAAGTCATCTATATAACTTTAGAGGTTTTTCTCTCTCTTTTTTTCTTCCTTTTTTTCCCCCTCTTTTGATTTGTCTTTTATTCTATGGAAAGATTCTATATTTTAAAAAAAAAAAAAAAAAGGAAAAAGACATGATCTGGCCCAATGCATGGATACTGATTACCTCTTGTGCCACCTAATTACCTGGTAGTTTATGAATGAAGAAAAATGAAAAACAGCCAACCAAAATGGAAGCCCTCAGGCTCTTTCAGTTGAGCTTTTGATCCAGGAGAAAAGAGAGGAAAATCTAAAAAGATAGAGATCCATATATTGGCTGCTGATTGAAGTGCTCTGTGGGAGCACAGGATGGTTCCTGAGAATGGAAACCAGATCTAAGCAAGGTTTGGGGAAGCAGGTGTGATAGCTACAACAGAAAGAAGATTTAAGAACTATATATGTTACGGGAAGTTCCTACAAAACCACCGTATGTTATAGAAAGTCACAAAAGAGAACAAAGCAGATTTTAAGGGATTTTTTAAAAATCCATTTAAATAAACTCGCCGGAAGGCTTGCCTATTGACATAGATGGTAAAACGGACCAGCTCTGTATCAATCTACCCAACCTTATTTTTTTTTAATATGTCTGAATAACTGGAGTTTCCCAAAGGGACTCATAAAAAAAGACTCACGAGGGTTGGTTTGCATGGCCCAAAGTCCTAAAATGTAATTCAGATGAGTTTTTTCTCCCGTTGGATGTTGGAGAAGTAAAAAGAGATTAATCTGAGGAAAAGAGATAAGACAAGATTGTGAAGGATAAGAATATTTCTGTGACAGCAAAGGTCAGAAGAATTAAAGCAATGGCCTTTCTAGTGCTAATGTATGGCTATGGAAGCTGGACACTGAGCAAGAGCAAGATGGACATTCTTGATCCATGGTCTCCAAGAAGAATCAATCAACTGGTCTAGGATGGAATCAAAGCTAACTGCTCCCTTGGTGTGATAATCAGGAAAGAGAAACTCATGTGTTTTGGTCATGCCAGATGAGTAGATGGTGAATGAGAAAAAAAAAAACCACTTCCGCATGGAAAGTTTGAGGGAAATAAAAGTGGGGAAAGACAGCAGGTCAAGGAGACCACTGGAACAGCCTTGGAAGAGCTGTGGATTATTGTCAAGTGTCTGCTGATATATTTTATCAAGGGTCTGGCCCATCTTGATGGCACCTAACTAACTAGTTTTGCCTTCAAATAAGATGGTGCAGCTTCATCACTGTGGACCTCAAGCACTGAACCAGAGGTCAGGGAAGAGGAACCCATGTAACTACAGGGAAGGGTCCTGCTCCTGAGGTCCCAGAATTAGTTGGAGATTCAGAGACAGAATCAGCTCCTCCAGACTTCTCAAAACCTTCAGTCCCTGAAGATACTTCCACAAACACCAGGGCCATAAGAAGAGTATCCTTGCTAAGTGCAACAGGAGTCTTCAAGACCAGACTTGAAATCAAGGTTTGCCCAAGGGTTAGGAATTTTTCCTGAGAAAACATCACTCCCGAAGGGAAAATTAGCACCAGCTGAATGTGGATGGAAGACTCTGTTGTCTCTGCAAAAACAAAAACAAAAAACCCTAAAACCTCCCTTGAATCAAGGTTGACTCCTGTCTATGTAGTTTTCTGGGCAATAAAGCACAGGTGGTTTGCCGTTGCCTTCTTCCAAGATGTTTTCTCAATTTCTCAGTCTGGTCTAGAGCCCCGTGATGTCCTGGTGGTCTCCCATCCATGTAGCAATCAAGGCTACATCTTGATCTGGGATCTCTGTTTGGGGTTGCTTTGAAATATGGGGGTAATGAGACCAGCAAGCCCATGCTTATTAAAAGCAAGTCTACCTATCCCCTGGTATTTCCCAATTACGGCAGGTTCCTGCTTTTCCGCCCACTGCTCAAGGGTCTCGATGTACCTCAGCAGCTTATAAGCTGCATTTCCAGCTCACCTCCACACTGCATTGACCTGAGTCTTTCAGATTAGATTTACCTTATTTATTGGACTTGTATCCTGCCTTCATTTTGGGCAACTCAAAGCAGCGTACATAATGCTCCCTCCTTTCTATTTTCTCCACTACTACCGCCCTCTAAAGTGGGCTGGGCTGAGAAAGAGGCCAAGAATTAAATGTGATGCCATTGATATTTAAGTGAAAGAGATTAATAAGGATTAATAAGGAATTCATTCATTCATTCATAAGAATGGATAAGGATCCTCTCAACTTCTGCCTTGAATACTTCTCACCTTCGGCCACTTTAAATATTACAGTTTGGCAGGATGTTCGGAGACCCTGGAGCTCACTTTCCAAATCCTTGGCAGCCCCGTGTGGCCAAGCCACAGGTTTGCTTTCTCTGCTTAGTAAGTCTCTGCTGGTGTAATAGGATGTGGGAATGACCTTGGGAGACAGGAGAAGAGACACAGCCAAGGGAATGGTCAGATAAAAGGCAGCTGAGCCTGCAGCAGGAATGTGGGCAGGGCAAGAAGCTCAGAAGGGACCCTCCCCAGTTTCTTGGGCTGTAAAAGCAACAGGGGAGAAATGTATTTTAAGGCTTGCAAGATTGATGTCAGCCTTGCAAGGTAGACCAGGCAGGAAACACAGCCAGATGAGCTCATTCTACTTTATTGTAAGGTTACATTAACAGAATCTTGGAAGTCTCTCCCCCGTCACCTTTACAGCCCAAGAAACTAGGGAGGGTCCCTTCTGAGACGTTTGCCATGCCCCCATTCTTGCTGCAGGCTAAGTTGCCTTTTATCTGACTGCTCCCTTGGCTGCATCTCTTCTCCCTGTCTCCCAAGGTCATTCCCACATCCCATTACAGACAGCGCTGCAACAGAAGGATGCATGGATATCCCGGACTACAGCCTGTTAGTGTCTCTCATCCAGCTATTACAACTGGGGTTCCTGGGGGGCATGCAGGGGAGGGATCAAAATTCAGGCTGGTGGCTGCAAATCTGGGATCAAAGACCCACCCCTTTTTACACATGTTGTGCACGTGAAACGTGTAAAAAAAACAGTTGGGTCTTTGTGTGGTCACAATTGCCATCTTGACTTTTTTGACACACACATGCACGCACCGTGGATGCCCCTGCACTGCAGTTTTAAATGCTAGAGCACATGGCTCTATTGAGTACGGGTGTTGGGGAAAACACCATGTACAGCCCAAGTTGTATCTCTATTCTTTCTTTCTTGTCATGTCTTAAGGAGCAATTAAGTGTGATGCAACATGACAAAGTGTGGCAGACAGTGGTGTTTCTCCCTAGAGAAAACATAAACCAAGCGAGGCCCTGCATCCCCATCAATCTCCTGGCTCGGTTAGATGGAGCTGGAGACAGGAGAAAAAATTACAATGGGTAAAATCATTCATTGGGAAGGAGGAGAGAAGGTTAGAGTCTGGGCAGAGACCCGTTTTGCTTGATCTTCTCCAGTTATGATGAATCTCTTTGATTCCAGGAAGTCCACACCATGAATTATCAGGGGGAAACAGCTGAACAGCTGGACTATTCTCTCTCATTCCAGAGACCAGGACACAGAATAATGGTTTAAGTGATCAGAAGGCAGATTCTGATAAAATGTTAGCTAAATTTTGAAAATGGAACTTGTGGCCCAGATATTAGTGGTGGCTCCTTCATCGCCCCTATTCAAACCATGCTTGGAGAGCTCTCCCTTTAAATGGGATTCCAGCACGGAGCAGGGGTTGGGCTGGGCGCCCCAGCACCTCTTCCAACTCTGAAATTCTAACTTGCATATTGTCCCTAGGCGGACATACCACTTATGGATGCACACACTTGCTCACAAAATAAATATTTCTCGTTACTCCAGCCGTAGGATTCTGTGATTCTGATTTACCGATGGGATTTATGCCTTTCGCAGCTACTTCATCTGTGCTGCTACTCCATCGGCCTTGCCCGTTCCCACTGGATCACAACAAGATGGCAAAAAGGTACCAAAAGATAATGAATCTTTCCCAAATACCAAGAAACCTGCACAGATATGCCCATCCATACTCTCCACCCCTCCACCACTGAACAACCTTGGACTCCAACAAGGAAGTGAATAAGCTAATAATAAATCCTACACCCACACCATGGATAAATATCAGAGACGCTTTAATTGGGATTTCTGCACTGAACAGAGCGGGTAGCTCTCAAGGGCCCTTGCCAACTCTCCCTCGGGGGAAAATACTGTTCAACATTTCTCCTAGGTTCATGAGGCTCCTTCAAAATCTGTTTCAGACTATCACACATGCCTGTACCTGCATGCAGGGACAACTTTCAGACAGCCCTGCAAGTCTTACAAACACATGGATGCTTTAAGAGTTCAAAGAGAGGTACTTGGCTCACACTGGTCAAAGAAGACCTCTTTGAAATGCATTGCAGCAATTAGTAACCAAACTTGGTGGTGGGTAATTTTTTTTTTTTAAGAGTTTAAGTTAGTTTCTCATGATTGCAGAAATGGGTCTTCTTTCCAGGATGGGCATGCATCTTTTGTGTTGGTAGTGCTAATGGGGATCTACCAAGAAGAGGAAGGTCATCTGTAGCTTGGCCACACAGAGCTGCCAACAGTTTGGAAAGTGAGCTCCAGGGATGTCCAAACATTCTGCCAAATTGTAATTTTCAGCCTTGGGCACATTTTGCTCCTGGCTGGTAGCAAGGTTACATTTTGCTGATACAGTGTATTGGAAGAACATCTAGCTCATGGACCTCAATACATGATATCAGCAAAGTGAGGCATGTGGGCCAGATGTTCTTTGAATGCATTGAATCAGCAAGCATCTGGCCTTTGAAGTCACTCTTCCCTCTCTCCTTTGTCTCCAAAGCCAAACCAGAAAAAACTGGGTTTGCAAGGAGCCAGTGGGAGTCCTTGGCAACGTGGCCCTCTCTCACCCAGCCCAGAGCAGAATGGATGTATGGCTATCAAAAAATAAATGTAGTGAGGTCACATAAAGTGAGGGCAGAATAATGCTCAATCAATAACACCACCTTGCATTTACATGGGTAAGTTAATACTTGTATCAATGTTCTTAGGCTTGGAAGAATCATGGTCTGCAAAGGACTTGCTCTAATAAAGGCTAACAGCATTGGCAGCTGGTCACCCTGACCTTTTCTTACCCTCTTGGAAATACTTAATTCCATCTTACATGCATTTCTGATCTTTTTAAAAAGTGTGCGTTTTTAAAGATGCATTGCAATCCATAATGATCTCCTGGCCTGATTTTAATAGACTTTTTTTTCCTCTTATGTGCATATTTCTGCACACCCCCTTCCAAATAAATACATTACTGCAAATGGTTTTCTCCAGATATGTGCTTTGAGGCATACTTTTTCCTAATACATACATTTTTCGGTGCAGTTTCCTCTAACAGATGCCCTTTTCTATGCTTCCTTTTTTATGCTGTGAATTGCACTGCAAAAGATGGACAAGTCTGGGATTTTGGCAAGGACTACCATGCACAGGTCTGAATCATGCCAATGCCCTAAATCTGCAAATGGAAAGAATGTCTCGCCCATCTCTGCTCTTAGCCCAGAGCTTCTATTTAGGGCTAATAACCATTATCAATTTATCGAGAAGGAGGAGGCCAATCTGCTGAAGAAGATTCCTCTGGACTGCTTCCTGTTTTGATGGATCAGACCATCAGGCCAGACTTATGACAGAAATTAACCACTTGCTTATCAGGCCCCGGCGAGGTCTTGCTGTTGAAGCCAAAAATAATATATATTTTTTAAAAAACCTTAGGAGAAGACATTGTTTCATACCAGAAATATATGTATTTCTATTGCAGAAACACGTTCTTCCGGCTCTTGTATTTCCAAAGACATAAATATCCAAGAATCAGCTCTAGGTAACATAACGATGCTAGTAAATCCATCCTCATGAATACACCATGAGGAAGAAATCAGATGCTTCATGCCACACGGAGCCCAAAGAACGTAAGAAAGAAACACTTCATACTCACTCTGACTCAGGATGTATCTTCCCTCTTTCTCTCGCCTAAGATTATTTATTTCATTGGACAATTCTCTTGAGCTGATCCTCTTATATATATTTTTCCTTGGCTCCTGCCCTTCGTTCAAATTAACGACAACAAAATAATAGAAAAGATAAAAGCTCCAGAGATATGTTAGCCGCTCATCCATCAGCCAAGACAAAAGGTGAGGCCAAGGAATGGTTGAAGGAAACAAAGAAAGCGGAGGAGCGGCGCACTGTGTCATCTTCACAGGGGAATGTCAAACAGCTAATGAAACTTTCATCCAGCAGCTCACACCTGGAATTATAAGCAAATCCTGCCATTTGCAGGGATAGCGGGCAGGGCTGTGAGGCACAGCAGAATTTATCCAGCATGGCAACCCTTTTTGCAAGGAGGTACCAGAAGCTGAGCCTAGAAAGCTGGTTCAGGGTTTCTCAAATTGAGTTTCGTGGAACGCTGAGGTTCTGCAAGAAGGTGGGGGAGAGACTTAACTTGAACGCAGCCCATTTTATCACTAGAGCTTTGCCTTTCGGTTGGATGTTCTGGGAAATTCTCTCTCTTTCTTTCTCTTTTTTTTTACTTAACAGGTTCTGTGGAAACCCCTGATCTAATTCATGACCAAGTAGGCACAAACCAGCATGAGAAGAAAGCCTTTATGGGGTACATTTCAGACACCAGGACTTTTCAGTCTGATGCCTCCAGACTCCTTTCAGTGAACCACAAGGATTTCACCCTTTTTGTCTGGAAGTTGCATAGTCCATGATTTATTGCCAGTAGATGTTCACCATGTCTGACAGTCTTTTGTCTCTTTGTTCTGTGCCATTCTCCTTTTCCCACTGTAGTTCCTGATTCTAAGAATCCTACTTTATATTTCTCTTTGCTCCTTGATTGTATAACCAAAAGGTGAACAGTCTGAGGCTCTCCAGAGTTGGGGCTACAACTCATAATCCATGTTGACTTGCAAGCTGAAGTCCAAACATACTGAGAACACCATTTATTTATTTGTTTGTTTATTTGTTTGTATTTCAAATTTAGATACCGCCCATCTCACGAAAAAGTGACTCTGGGCAGTTCACTTGCCTATTTCTAGGTTTAGCACATTCATCCAAGATGTTGGAAGCATAACTTCAGATGTTCTACAGATATTCTGGACATAAACTTTCATCAGTCCCAGACTGGGGAAAATCTGGGGACCTGCTGTGGTCCACAACTGCAATTAGAGGTGAATCAACTGATTTACTTTAATCATCCTGTTTTCTCAGGCCACTTTCCAAGCTTGGTCTCAGAATGAAGAATGTGTTTCCCATCATCTGTAATTTCCAGCTTTGACCAAGAACCTTCTACATAAAAATGAACCTCTATCATTGAAAAGGATTTTCCTTTCCTCCCGAAATCCTAACTGTTCAACAGTAAAGGGATCAAGAGGCCGCAGTGTATCTGTGTGCAATTATAATAGTTCAGACATTCACGGAAATCTTGGGAAGGCTCCTTGAGATATCTGATGAGATGTACTTGTAGCAGAAAGTCCCATTATGTCACCTTCTCATCCATGCATCCAGCCTGCACACATTCAAGCTGTGTTCTATTCAACAGGGCATAAGCCTATGTGTCAAGTGATCTCTATCCTATAGTATCAGGGTGTGTACAGAGATGTCACCTCCACTGTGTCGAAGCTAGACTTGTGAGGGAGGAAGAAAAGACATTAGACATAAAACTACCATGGCCACTACTCTAAACCTATATATCTGACCCCTAAATGAACATCTATGCAGGGAGGCCCCTTTGAGACAGGAGGTAGAGAGACACAATGCACAAGACACAATGGGTGGGCAGGAAGCTAATGGTAGCCCTTGAATTTTGCAATACCACCCACAGTGTCCTAATGCTTAATTCTATTAATATCCTTCTTGTTCTGCAGCTTTGGTTTCTTTCTCCCTGCAGATCAGAAGATCAGGAGCTTATGGGTTGCTAAATATGTGTGCAATTTTCTTTACAAAGTAAGTCTCACTTGCTTTAAAAGGGCAGGCTTGAGTTTTTCTCCTGCAAGACAAAATAAGCAGCAAATTCCAGGGACCCATAAGCGAGGAGACCCATATTGTTTTATGCAGCTCTGTTGTAATATCACTGCATGGCTTGATGGCTATGTATTGTATAGATATTGCCAGCAAGAAGTTTCTGGAGGGTAGCAAGTGGGAAATATAACAGTGAAAGCAATCACCTTGTTTATTATGTCCTGGGGCATTTCCTGCTATCATGGATCTCTTGCAATCTCTTGCTGTTCATCCTTATCCTATGGAATAGCATTTTGATGTAGGGAATTTCAGAGCTTCATTTCAATTGGCATTTCCTTGGGCTAAATCTCATCTGTAGGAAATACAGGCCATCAATTTTTTTAAAATGTTTTAGTCTAGAGCAAGAATGGAAATTCAAAATGAATTTAGTGGAAATTCCTATTTGCTTGAAATTTCAGAATTTGGAAAGACAAGGAAGCTGTACACCAACATAATTTTTCCTGATGGTGGGGTGGGTACGATGGGAAAAAGAGACATTCACATCTTGCACTTTTAGAACAGGCATGAGCAATACTGTATATGAACTTCAGCTTCAAATGTCCAAGAAATTTACTGACTGGGGGTGGGAGAAAACTAGTGTGTAAGCCTTAAGTAACACTTAATAGCAATCTCCAAACTCTTCTCTCTGGAGTTCTAGGTGCTTGCCTATATTGGCAGCTCCATTATGCCACCAGCCTGCTCCATACAACCGTCAGCTTCTTGAAAGGTAGAAAGCAGGAGAAATTATGGGGACCTTGCATGCCCAGAAGTCCTAGAGAATCTTGGGTTGGCCTCCCTCCCTCCCTCCCTCCCTCTCTCTCTCTCTCTCTCTCTCTCTCTCTCTCTCACTCACTCACAAGGTCCTCTAGGTGTACTAAAGCATCATGACACAGCTTCATGCAGTAGATGGCTTGCTGGCTTGCTTATTTATTCATTTATTCATTTATTTATTTATTTATTCATTCATTCATTTATTTATCAAATTTATTTTGTCGTTAAGTTGTGTCCGACTCTTCGTGACCCCATGAACCACATCGCGCCAGGCCTTCCTGCCCTTCACTGCCTCCCTGAGTTTGCTCAGTTTCATGCTCATTGCTTCAGTGATGCTCTCTAACCATCTCATCCTCTGCCGTCCTCTTCTCCTTTTGCCTTCAATCTTTCCCAGCATCAGGGTCTTTTCCAAAGAGATCTCTCTTCGCATTAGGTGACCAAAGTATCTGAGCTTGAGCTTCATTATCGATCCTTCCAATGAGCAATCAGGGTTGATTTCCTTTAAGACTGACTGGTTTGACCTCCTAGCAGTCCAGGGGACTCTTAAGAGTCTTCTCCAGCACCACAGTTCAAAGGCATCAATTCTTCGGCGCTCGGCCTTCTTTATGGTCCAGCTCTCACAGCAATACATCTGGGCAGCTTACAAACAATTAAAACAAATGTCTAACTATTTTTTTAAAAAACCAATATAAACGCATATTAAAAACTGTCATAAAATACATAAAACTCACATCCAAGGTAATTCCAGTCATCCAAACGATCAGTACGGTCACTCCACTGGCTCCACCACATTCCCAGGCTGGTTGGCAAAGCCATCTCTTCGGGGCCTCGTGAAAGGCTTCCTGGAGGAACAGCGGCGGCTGCTATCCCACACATCTATGAAATATCTGGGAGCTGGGGATAAAACTCCTCTACCTCGAATGACTAGATTTTTTTTTTTTTTGCAATAGTAAAGCTCTGGGCATATGTTATTTTTTAAAAAGGCCTGGGAAAAGCTTGCTGCCCCAGGAAAAAAAAAGTAATTTAAGCAAAAAAAAAGTTTCTTCTTGGTCTCAAAACCAGTAAACTTCTCTGTGCTAAGCAAGAACCTTAATCACTGTGCTATTTCTGCAGTGTTGGTAAAGGAAAATATATACTTATTAGCATGCATGCTTGAAGGAAAGGACATTTGTTTGTATTTTTAAACTATTTGTTGTGCTTGTAGGTACTGTACCTACATGTTGATGTTATAATCTTGTATATATATGAATTTAATTTAACTTTGTGTGTGCAGGTATATATTCCAGGAAAGCAACTGCCAATCAATTTCCTTCCTGTGGGCAGGTCTTACTGGACATACTGTACATATTTTGGAATATCTCCATCCAGACAGGATTTTCTTGACCTGGTTTAGAGTCAAGCCAACATAAGTACAAGACGGATGCAGCTTAAACAATATGCTTGAAGTCTTCCCTTGGATTAGAAGAGGAAGCTGCCAAATGATCATGGGTGACCTTGGTTCTTGCTCATTGAACTCCAGCCCTAAGTTCATTCCCATTGACACTTCCTGGCTGGATCTGTCTGCGTGTACAACTTCCCTTATGACACTAGATGTTAATTTGGAAGCCACCGGGTTTCCATCATGACATCATGGCACATATTCCATTACTTGCCCTCCTTTGCTTGCACATGGAGGCACCTACGTGTTTCAACATCCTCAAGGAAAAGGGTCCAAAAAGTCAACATAGTAGGCACAACCATGAGTTGAAAGCCTTGCCCCTTTTTAATATATGTCCCAGTGACATTGCTCAAAGTTGGGGAAGGCAGTTGGGTTAAGGAAGAGACCCCAAAGAAAGGAGATTTTTTTGCCCTATCCATTCTGCCCTTTCCTGTCCCCTTCTTTTGATATGCATCTTCCTAGTCCCCTGTGAGGAAGAAACAAGCAAGATTTATCTCTGCCAGCATGCTAAGGGAGGAGGGGGATGCATCCTGGAGGCATCACAGCCAGTTCCTTGTCCTACATTGTGTATGCAGAGAAGTGGGAACCAGCTCAAAGACGCTTCCAGCTGTCATTAACTGTGACACAGGAGTCTGGTATCCTGTCCGTGTTTGCTGATGATTTATTAAGCACTATTTATGCATGTGACAATATTTCCTTCTGTTTTCCTATCTGCTTCCACTATCCGCTCCGCAATTCAGCTGCATTGCAATGATTGATGATTTGTGGAGGGGGTTTTTTATTATTATTATTTTATTTTTCCTTGCAAATCCAGGAGATTTTTTGGCTGCCTGCAAAAAGAAAAGAAAAGAAAAGAAAAGAAAAGAAAAGAAAAGAAAAGAAAAGAAAAGAAAAGAAAAGAAGAGGAGAGGAGAGGAGAGGAGAGGAGAGGAGAGGAGAGGAGAGGAGAGGAGAGGAGAGGAGAGGAGAGGAGAGGGGAGGGGAGGGGAGGGGAGGGGAGGGGAGGGGAGGGAAGGGAAGGGAAGGGAAGGGAAGGGAAGGGAAGGGAAGGGAAGGGAAGGGAAGGGAAGGGAAGGGAAGGGAAGGGAAGGGAAGGGAAGGGAAGAGAGCGGGGGGAGACATAGGCCTTCTGACAGCTCCTGATTCTCCTTCAGCCCAGAAGAACAACTTCTAGAGTAGATAGATTTTCCGATTTTCCTTAGTGGAAGGAAGGAAGGAAGGAAGGAAGGAAGGAAGGAAGGAAGGAAGGAAGGAAGGAAGGAAGGAAGGAAGGAAGGAAGGAAGGAAGGAAGGAAGGAAGGAAGGAAGGAAGGAGCCTTCTCATATATTCAAACTCAGGACAGAGCCAAGGAATTGTGCAGTATTGGGTCCTTTTATATGACAAAAGGGAGAGGAAATTCCATTTCTCCCCCCATTTTCATAATAACGACCAGGAGATAATTCACTGGAGCTAAATGAGAGAAGTTCAGTTTTCACCCATACACACAGAGGCACAATCACACAAATGCACACTTATTTTTATAGTGCAATGTTATTTCGTTATTGTTCACCTAACCAATTCCTAAAGAAGAAAGACATTTGGTGGCAGGAAAAGAACAAAATTTCAGGGTGCAACTACGTGCCTCTCAGGTGCCAAGTCTTAAAAGTTTCAGAACTTTCTTAAAATAGGCTGCAATTACTACAATTGAAGGTGTGTAGCAAATGTTCATCAGCTCACAGCGTTATTGGATTTCTCTTATGGGGTGGGGGAGAGGGAGGGAGAGAGGGAGATCAGAAGAAATCCATTTTCCTGAGGGTCAAAACCTCCTGTGCTATATTATATACTGGTGGAAGGGAACTATTCTGGGTAATGTCCACTGAAGATTGGGGAAAATTTAGGCCTCCTGGAGCTAACCTCTTCCTCTCCCACAGTAACAAAATGGGATAAGGGAATCAACTCTCCCACCCCTACAGATCCTTCACAGTAGATTCCATGAGAGTAGCCAGCAAAAAATGGAGGGGAGGCATACAGATTGGATAGATAAAGAAATCAATCTGGCAGTCCCTATTTTGAGGAAGGAAGCAAGACCTGCACAGACTTCAATATGATGTCTTTAATATTAGCATTCAGGCTAAGTGCTAAAAGGAACTCATTAAAGCAGAATCTATCAGGCCCAGCCCAAGAACAACCGTGAAACAGTCCAGTTGAGTTCAGTTCCTTTATCTGCTTACACCTTATAGACAGAATATTGCCAGAATAAATCTATACTACTGCAACTAGTGGATATAGCCTGGGAGATTCTAGGGTGTGGCTATCCTGGACCTCTTATGCTTTCCACGCTCCTGCTCTGGACTGTGTTGTCTTTTGTCTCCTTTCCCTTCCTGGAGTGCACCTCCTCCTTCCTGATAGCCTTGCTCTCTGTTGCTGTCCACCACAGAATCTCTTTGAACAATTGGAAATGCTTCTTTCCAGTATTCTGGCCACCTGGCTGAGTTGCCATTCATGAGATAAGCTACTCTCAGACTCCCCTCCTGTCTCTTGCTTGTTTATGTCTAACCTTTCTTTGATTACTCTTCCAGCTCCCTACAACCTTTCAGGATTTCCAGCCTCTCTCAGATGTTGGATCTCCAAGTTCTTAAGTGGTGCTTTCTTCTAGGCATTCTTGACATCCCTGGATTGTTCTGCTTCTGGCAGCATGTGGATGTCTGTGGATTTCAAAGGCTTTAGACAGAATAAGACAGATTTCCTGAAAAAAAATGTCCAAGAATAAACCATCGTAACCAAGAATGCAACCTCTGGTGATAGAACAAAGGTATTTCTGGATCCCAGATGCTTGGGAAAAAACATCTGGAAAGGGAATGGCCTAAATTCACCATCTGCTTGTAGGATTTTTAAATCCCTCTAGATGGTCATCACTGAAAACAGAGAATTGTAATCATGAAATGTAGATGAGTAATTATTATTCCTTGATTGCAGATGGGAACTGAATCACAGTTGGACAGACAGCAATTACTCCATGCTAATTCTCAAATTTATATTTGAGATTATACTGTATCAAATATATAGTAGTAATACTGATGCAGCCCCACGAAAATAATTAAAAATTTTCTGCTATGTTCACAAACTCATTGTCTCATATTTTAATTTTTTTTAATATGTTCTACTAATAGTTTCTTACTGTAACTGCCATGCAGAGTGTAAACTTTAACAAACTAGCTGATCTATACAATAATGAAAGTCAACAAGATGACAGAATTCCAGGTAATTAAAATAATATTTAAAATAGCAACCAATGTAACAAAAAATAATTGCAGCCGGTGAATATTTGCTAAAGAAAGTTACATCAGGTGCAAACTAGAATTAAAATGTACATAGGGGTCCCTTCTAAAAAAGCATCAAAGGAAGGGTCATGTATATATCTGGAGAATAAGGAAGACTTGACAGGGACATGTAGGCTCCATTACCAAAGTGATGAGGGGAAAAACCTATCTTAAGTCCACAACAGCCAGATTATTTATTTATTTATTTATTTATTTATTTATTTGTCAAATTTATATAGCTGCCCATCCCACGGATGTGACTCTGGGTGGCATACAGTAAAAAAAAAAAAGAAGACAATAAAAATCTATCTTAAAATAACCATAAAAAGCAAGAAGCATGCATATAACACAGGAGAATATTTAAAAACTCATACCTAATAAAGCCATCTCACGGGCTCCCTGTTCCAGATAGCATTTGAAGTAGCTCAGACAGACACCTCCCTAATTCACAAGAATATAAAAAGGGATAGGAGGTTCAGTACAGTCAGACTTGCAGGTTCGGTTCTTATAGCCAATCTCAATAAAAGTAGTTTTAGCCTTCCTGTGGAATTGATTTCCTGGTCTGGTCTACCTAGTGGGGCTGACGATATCTTCTTGGAGAAGTTTCCCAGAGCTGAGGATCCACCTTGAAAAAGTCCCTGCACTGTTAGTTGTATAACAGAGCAGGACCTGGGGCACAAATGTTAAGGGTGGGTGGATTCCTCTGGATGATGAAGTACTGTCAGGCATTTTGCGTCCTCCGTAAGAGAAGCAAGAAGTGAGCAAAGAACTAACTCTAGAAAGCTGAGCTAAGAGGCACAATAAAGCAGTGAAAAGGCAAGGAAGTTAGTCCAAGCTCCCTTTGGGGGAGAGGGGTCCCAAACAGCTGAGGCAGTATCAGAGAGTCAGAAAAGCAGATGGAAACCGATCACTAGGAGGCAGTAGATGACTGGTTTCATCCTACACTGGGACTCCTCAGACATTGTAGTCAGGTCTTACTCTATGAGTTCAAACGATGTTTTATTTATTTATTTATTTATTTATTTATTTATTTATTTATTTATTCATTCATTCATTCATTCATTCATTCATTCATTCATTCATTTTTGTGCCTTCAAGTCAATCTGGACTCCTGGCAACTACACAAAGAGATTGTTTTCTTGGCACTGTTTTTCAGAAGTGGCTTGCCAATATCTTCTACCTAGGGCTGAAAGAGGGACTGGTCCAAAGTCACCCAGCTGGCTTCCATGCCTAAGGCAGGACTGGAATCTACCTGGTTTCTAGCCCAATGCCTTTAACCACTACACCAAACAGTTCTCCACTCTTGGATGAGAAGATGGGAAAGAGCAGTAGAGTCAGATCCCACCTGATACCAAAAACTTCTCAGCCTAGGTCTCTGGTTGAATACTTCTTATGGTTACATGCAGTGATTTAAAAGGGAAGGGGAAAATGAAATTTTGGAGTATCCCACAGGCCTAGAACAGCCATTCCCCAGCAGCATGTTCTTCAAAAAGGTTTAGAGTATCTTCACACTGCTCTTAAATCCCATTCAAGAGATCTGGACACCAAGGTTAATAGTACTGTTGTCTGCTGAGAGCTCCAGGATATCCCGCTGACCAACTGCAGCCATCCTTCCTTTCTCCTCCCTTTATAGCCACTTCTCCCCTCTTTCTCCCTTGCAAGCAGCTTCACCTTGCACTATTATCTCCAACCCTTTCTCTGAAGCATTCATCCATTATCTTTTTCTTTGCGGGAATTACAAATGACTGTGCTATCCCCTCCACCACCAGCCAGTCCCACCTCCAAAAGAGTTTCTAATCTTACCCTACTACTCATTCCCTCATTCCCTTTAATCTTCAAGCCATTTTGTATGTCAACAGCAATTACCAGCAATCAGCTGTCGTGCACCCAACAGTCTGGCCTTCATTGTATTTGGCATTAATCAAAGATGAGCAGAGGTGTTTACGAAAGCAGTCCCAGAAATGGCCTTGACTTGGATGCCCAAGGCTCCCAGTTTGGCTAATTAATGCAACATCAGTAAGCAAGACTCTAAAATCCTGCTGAGCCCTGATGGATTTTCTCCAAGACACACTATTAGAGACACTAGTGAACTTTCTTTCAGGGTCTCTAATCTCCCAGCTCTACACATCCCTTCTCTCTCTGCTAATGAGGAAAAAAAAAACCCTCTGCACTCTTATAGCTATTAGGTAAGAAAACAATATTTTCTGTAGACTACCCTCTAAAGATGTTTCCACAGAGACCATTAATAGCTACAAGAGGTTGGTTTTAAAAGCCCCTCAAAGGTACCTCACTTTTTCAGCTTCCTTTGCAGGGCACAAAGTAGTAATATCACCAAAGGTGGCCCACGTAGGTAGGTCCTTACTGGAAGTGGCAGAAGAAGACTTAGTTCTTGCTGTATGCCTACTCCCGCATCCTTTCCTTGAGAGCAGCTTCCCTATCACCTTCCAATGGCCAGCCACCCGGTCTATAAATGTTACTTGGAGGAGGTTTCTCAGACCCACTCACTGCATGAGGAGGCCAAGGCAGCTGTCATATGTGTAGACAAAGGTCACAGCCACTTTGCAGTAGATCGCTTGAATATCTGTTCAGGGCAACATGTGAAGAGCAGATGGCATCTGGAGAACTTCAGGCATCATAAAGGCACTTCTTCAGGAAGCCAGGTGGAAAGACTTAGCTAGAGTCTCCCACCCCTTCTCCTGGGGCAGCTGATGCATTCTACCTAATGGTCACATTATTTCAAGATTTCCCAGAAATGGGTGGAAAGCCAGCCCACCCTGGGGTTTTTCCTGCTGACTTCCAAGCCCCCTGTCCCAGAACCCATGACAGTAACTATAAAAATCCAAGAATGCAGCCACAGGGCTGCAATACACACACACACACACACACACAGAGTGTGTGTGTGTGTGTGTTTACTCAGAAGGCCCCATGCCTTTGATGCCATCCCAAGTGTCCTTATATTCATGGACACCTTGGGAAAGAAATGGAAGTTACTTCTGCCAGTCCAAACAGCATTAGACTGGGCCCTTTTCATCCTCAGTTTATCCCCTGCATCTCAGAACAGATCTTCCTGGTCATTAACAGTCAACACAGTTTGATGTCACCCCATCCATCCATCTATCCATCCATCCATCCATCTCAGCCATTCTCCTTCAAGTCAAGCTTGACTTCTACTAACTTACATGGACCACTGTTTTCTTGGCAACAGTAGAACCACTTTGTCACCATGTCCTTTCACTCACAGCTGTGGGATTTTTTGGTGACTCCCATTCAAGTATCCATCCCTGTTTAGCTTTGTGTGCTGCCATTGGAGTTTTTTTTTAAATCTAAAAAAATGAGTGCCTCTCTGAGGCTGGAGAGGTCCATTTTGCCAACTGCAGGGTCATTACAAAGAAATCTTGCTTTGGCCTGTGGCTCATGAGCTCAGGAATGAAAGTTCTCCCCATCTCCCAAGACCTACCTCAGGCCCGCTCCCTTGTTCCTGAGATAGAGTACCACTTGCAAATGCAGATCTGTTCTTGGCTGCCCTCTTACAGCCCCTGCAAAGGCCATAGTGCTTTAGCTTCCCCGGGCCTTCCCCAGCAGAGTAATGCACTGAACAGGTGACACGCCTCCTGGCAGGGTGAGACAGAGAGTGCCAGCTCCATCTTTCATCACACATGGATTTCCCAAAGAAAGGTTTCAGTGTTCAGGACAATTCCAGGAGCAGAAGAATGAACATCTTTGTTCAGAGGATGGAACTTCCTACCATATACCCATCCAGGATGCAGGTCTTGGATGGGATCCTATTCCCCACTCCTGTGTTAAATGGATCTGTGCATTCTGCTCACTGCCAACATTTTCATTCCTAACCCTTGAAGCTCTCTCATTCCCTTTCCATGAAGTATGAGGTAGGGGAAAATTGCAGAGCTAAAAATGTGTCCTGTCCTGATACCGAGATCTCTGGCTCCTGTTTGATCCACACACTGCCATCAGTATGTTGAGTGGGGCATCTGAAAAGAGGAGTCTAGAAATCTGAAGCTGCGGGAGATCCACCTAAACTGGAACCCTGATTCTACCAGATTTGCCTTAGACGCATAGATCATGCTTCAGCATACTTTTTTAATTCTGTAGGACTTAGGGAAGAGGGGCTAGTAGAGTGATGTAGAGAACATATGGAATGCCCTTGAAGAACAGGAGGAAGAACCACTACAAAGGCAACAGTCAGATAAGCAGGACTTGAGCCCATTCCAAGAAACTAATTTGAGAAAAGGTCTCAGACAGGCTCCTCCCTAGCTCACACAAGATAAGGTGAGAGAGGGGGTGAGCACATTCAGACTTGCACGTTTCTGTCACTATACCTGTTCCAATATAAATAGTCCTGACCTATATGGTGTTGGTATCTTGGTCTGGACTACCTTATAGAGCTGGTAGGATGTGGCCCCAATTCCCCCAGGCATTGAGAATAAATATGAAAGAACATGTTTAAGAGGTCACATACCAAAGAAGTCCACTGAACTTTCTCTGTTTGAGAAGAACCAGACCTATATTCTTAAGGAAACAGTTGACATTTCAGCTGTCTCATTTCTAGGGAGATCCCATCTTTCCGAACCTAATTTCACAGTAGAGACACACAAAGAGATGAGCACATGCTTCCTTCTCCTATTATGTCAAAGTTCTGATCTTCCTTCTTGTTCGTGAAAAATTATATTCGTCAGTTAATAGGAAGAGATTACTATTTCTACTCACTAATTCTTTGGGAAATTACCAAAAACCCCAAATTGCTGCTTGAGAAGCAAATTCCTCAAGCTTCAAAAATAGCTACCACTGCTTTTGGAGAAAAGTAGGGTTCTTCCCCATTGTCATTTTTATTAAACTTTAAGCTAGCCAGTCAGAAACACAACTGATGGGTTAATGGAAGAAGTACATACCCTTTGATCTAAGTTCTGGATGAAATGAAGGGGGAAAAAACAGCAACTTGATTATACCCTTCTGCTAGTCCATCAACATCTTTTGTTTGCCCAAAAATATTCCCGTGGACTCACACAAATTAAATTTTAATCTATCTCAATGCATTATCTCCATCTAAATTATAACTCAGCCACCTCATTTGCATAAGTCAGAGATTGTAATGACTTACTCAACTAAGCATACCCATGCAGTTAATTACTTTTTCTTTTTCCTTTTTTTTTTTTTCCAAATGAAATACTAAAATTATTTCCCAACAGAGAAAGTGATCTGTTCACCCATGACAATGCGGGATGCTAGAAGCGTGTGTATGTGTGTGTTTTAAACAACTAATATGAAATTAGTTTTTTCAGCTCATTGAACCATGCCCACATGCCATGCAGTGGGAAATGCTGCTTAAACATGACATTTGAATTGACTCGGCGCTTCCCACCTTTCATTTCTGCTTCTGTTCTTCAGAAACAGTCTCTGAATGACTTTGCCTCAAAGGGGAAAAGGTGAGATTTCTAAGACAGTTGTCAAGGAAGAAGCCCATCTTGGATTCAGTGACAGGTCTTAGAAAGAGCTGGTCATTTCCACCGTCTTTACGCTTCTGGAACGACTGTGGTGTAATACTGTGGGATTTGCAAGGGGCGGGGAGTCCAAACGGGCAAGATGGCAGATATAGCATCACGATACAATCCCCTCCTTTTTCTAAGTGCATGCAACACGCAACTGCATCCTCCATCTTGCCCATTTGGACTCCACCATGGACGCCACTGGGGTCATGGTTAGAGCAAAACTCCCTCTGAAAACTGGGGCTTCCAGAGGCCAGAAAGTTTTGGCCATAGGAATTGTGGGAGCCGAAGTTCAAATACACCTGGAAGATCCCAGATAGTAAAAACCATACCAAAGTATTGAAGTTTTGACTTCAGCAGGATCCCTTGTGAGAAAATATATTCCTGATCATAAGCAAAGTGCAGAAAATACTGAGTCATTAAGTACTGGAAA
Source organism: Python bivittatus (assembly GCF_059951505.1). NCBI lineage: Eukaryota > Metazoa > Chordata > Lepidosauria > Squamata > Pythonidae > Python > Python bivittatus. The sequence goes on along the minus strand of NW_028277086.1, from coordinate 2,968,348 downwards.
GTCCTGTTAAAAACAAGTGTTTCTAGTATAATTTCTTGGAGGCAGAATAGCAGCTTAGCCCAGCTATCAACAAAACCTAACAGACACTCATTCTTTTTAATAACAGCTAGATTTATTAAGGACTACATATAGAAAAGCTTCATTTCTACCTAAACTGTATCTTGAAGAGAGGAAAGAGAAGTCTAGAAGAGAGAAGGAAAGAAAGAGGGGACTGTAGGGAATGTGAGAAACAGAGTCAGCGAAAGAAGGTGAAGACCTTTCCCCTCAACTACAGGTAGTCCTTGGGTTAAGACCACTCATTCAGCAACCGTTCAAAGTTATGACAGCACTGAATGAGCAGGACTTACAACCAATCCTTGTAGTTGTGGCTGCCACAGCGTACCCACGGTCACGTGATAGCGATTTGGGCACTTGGCAACCAGTTTGCACTTACGTTTGCAGTGTCCTGCAGTCACGTGATCACTAACTGCAGCCTTCCCTGCCACTTCCTACAAGCAAAGTCAACGAGGAAGCCAGCAGGAGGTTACAAGTTACTCGTGCAAGTTGCCGTTGCTCTCACAAGTCACTCCTACTCTCCCACCATTTTTTTGCCCACCCGTGCTCTGTAGTGCCTTCCTGCAGCACCTGCCTGCCTGCCCACACTCCATAGCACCCACCCACCCATAGCTTTCACCCAGTGGCCTGCTTGCCTGTGACTCCTGCCTCTTCCCACATCGCAGTCACTTAACAACCTGCAGAGTCCTGGGTTAACGAATATCCATGTGATGTGACTCCTCCCCCACCCCCTCAAGGCTTTTGAATCTCCATTCACATATCCACTATCTTTTAAGCTAGGTCTACACACCACTCTAAACATGGCTTGTTTGGCTTTGCTGAGCACACTGTATGACCTCAGCCATTCAAGCATGATTTCTGGTCTAGCACAATGGTTGAATCCTTCCAAGTGATGGATGGGACTCAAGTTAATTCCCTGTGTTCCTCAAGTTACCCCTTTCCCCCCTCCCTGGGTTGACATTCATCCCCATAGATTGGCCCTGGTTTGTTGGGGAGGGTGCTGTCATCTGCAGTTGCTTTCCTCTCTCAATAAAGATGTGATTCTCCTGGCCAGGAGTGGCCATATGGGTTGCCTGTTCTGCTGGTTGAAGTGGTGGACAGAAGGCTTTGTGGTGCCTCTTCTAACTGGTTGACTTCTGCTCTCTAAGGGCAATGAGAGAGGGGAAGCGATGCTGGGGAAGGTTGACCAAATGGGTTTTGTCTGGTGAGGTCCAGGATGGAAGAGGTTTCCAGAAGGAAGAGTAATTATAGAGATAGACAATCAGAAGGAATGAGGGTTGTTTGTAGGAAGCAGAGCTTGGAGTCCTGCTCTTTCTCCCTCCACCCCATTTTTTTTCCTTCCTTCCATTCCCACACACCTCCTGACCAAAGAGGAAGGACTGCTGATAGCAGGGAGCCTTGCCAATCTTGGAAAAAGTAAGTGGGGACTCTGCATGCCTCAAATGGCATCTTTTGACCCCGTTAGTGTTACTGTGTGGTGCCAGAGACACTGATAAGAAGATTTAACCAGGTTGATAGCTGAGTGGGTTAACCTATTATGGGAATGGGGCCTGTCCCTCAACTTCCCCATTCTCCTCTTTCTCTTCTCTCCTTGCACTGACAACAGCACTATATACATGTAACACCCCCATCTTAGGAAACAAACCATGCATCTAATGAAATGGACTATGATCCTCAGAAACGGATGACCTTATGTATTTATTAGTCTTTAAACTGCCACGAGATTTGAGGCATTTCTCCTGCAAAAGACTAATATGGCTACTCAGTGGAAGATGAATTTACTCACACTGCTTTGGTGTATTGTAGTTACCCCTCATCTTCCTCTGTAGAACAGCTTCTACATGGTTCTCCAGCTCTCTTCACCGGCATCTAAACCAAACCTGGGGAGTATCCAAGTTGAGTCAAAATCCTTCTCACAACTTCAGCACCCTTTTTGGCAGGCTTCAAAGGTGTGGGATGTCTTTTTGGGTTACTTGGCAGGTGTCAGGAAAAAGAGCTAAGCTGGTGGCAACCTTCCTGAAAGTTTCACAAGCGATGACTGCCATGTTCTCCACTCATATGGTATTTTCTCTCCTTCTCTTCTCGTTGGCATCCACTTGGCATTACATTACGACACTGCAGTCTCCCAAATGCTCCGCAGGGAATCCTTTGCTCCTTTCCTTCATTCTGCGGCATGTTCTCAAGAACAAACAAATTGGGCACCATATTATACAGGCAGCCATGTTTTCACAAAATTTCCTGGAAAGAATTCAAGTGAGAAATTGAAGCACAACTCTCATCTCCTCTCCTCTGTTCTGTGGATGCCAAGCACAGCTCTCAGATCACACCCAGCGGTACCTGGTGATCCAAGAGCAGTTCATTTGGAAACAAAAGCAAGGGATTATGAAGATCCCAGAATATGATCTCCAGGTCACATGTCCTCAGCTGATCTAGGAGTCCCAAATGCTGACATATTTACATGTCTCCTGTGTGTGTGACTGTGAGCATAAAAGAAAATATTTGCTCCATACTGGGTGGGTCTAAAGACCTTTTTCTCTTTCCTTCCTCTATCATTTCCCTTTCTGAATACAGAAGTGATGCACTTTCGATTGTGTTTAATAATGATGTGTTGGCATTAATGTCTCTTTGGCAGAAAATCAGGGAATTAATTAACATAGCACTCGCTAAATGGAAAGATGACGGTTTGCTGTGGCTTTCATTTTCATTTCTGCTGGCACCTTTCATCATCCACTGCTTTTAATCTCATGATTGTTCTCATAACTTCCCAGAATGACTCTTGCATGTAGATTAGATCTTGGCACATGGTGCTGGAGGCCACATAATTTGGTATTACTGACTGAGAGAGAGAGGAGCATAAAAGAAAGAATTGTTTTATCATCAATTTCACCTACACCCAGGAGCCCTTTTGCTATTCACCCGATCAGTTTCCTGGACCACCGTTCCTGAAAATTGATGGCACAATTTCTCGCCTTTTTGTGGCATGAAACTCATAAAAAGTGTAGTGCATATAGTTGATACTACACACAAAAGTGGTAGGTGACCTCTCCCAGTGGCTTTCTGTAGCTGTTAGGAAACATGGGGGAGAGGACTGACTTGTGCCAGGACTTCAGTGGCCATCAAAATAATCTCTCTTCCCTCACCACCTACTGGAACGGCCAAATAAAAGAGGAGGGGAACCGCAGCAGGACAGAACAAGGTCTCCAATCCCCAAACCTCACAGGAAGATACCATGGATGGTTGATGGTACTGAAGAAAACCAAGAGATCGAACAGGGCCAAGAGGAGGGCATTGTTTCCAACCAAGTTCTGAGAAAGGTATTCCATAAGGGCAACCAATGTCACCTCAACCCCACACTCAAAGCCTGAACTCTGATTCAAAAGTTTCCAGATAATCTGTTCCCTTTAGGGCACATTGAAATTGACTGTCCTCACTGTCTTCTCACCAACCTACCCCCAAAGGATTGAAGCTTAGGGAATAATTTTCCAAAACAGCTGATCCTTGGAGGACCGCTTAAGAAGTGAGTCCATCACAGCCTCTGCCAAGTTCCTGGAGTTGACTCTAAAGCAGTGTCTCTCAACCTTGGCAACTTTAAAATGTGTGGACTTCAACTCCCAGAACTCCCCCAGCCAGCAAATGGTAAATTGTAATAGTTAACGTCACAGAAAGAAGGACATTCAAACTATAGGGGGAGCAGTCTGATTAAATGGATTTAATTCATTGACTGGAGAAATAAAACAAAAGCACTTTCAATCCAGTCTAGCTTTATTTGAGTCCCACCATTACTTGATCCCAGCATCACCTACTTTCTGCAGTGCAAGTCACAGTACAAGCCAGTTGTCCCCTGTTTGAAAGAAGATGTGCCCCCAACATCAGAAGTCTCTGCTAGCTGCAATGTACAAGCAGACCTGCCTTTCTCATCCTGGTGTTGGTGGCATATCCATCAATGTGGCTCTAGTGCACCAGGAACTGCATGGTGGCAAAGCTGTGCGTTAAGAATATACCCATCAAAATAATAAACTCAAACCGCTTGATGCTGGGAGGGTGGGACTAAGAGGAAATCAATATGCTATTGAAACAGTAATTGTGAAAAATGTATTTGTCTGTAATAATAATGCCATAAATCAGGAGGCTGAGCAGCAAGAGGGAGAAAGGGGGAGAAAGGGGAGAAGAAAGAAAATCAATTTCCTTGTCTCCAGTCACCGGTGGCCAAGGCTGGATGTAATTTCTGCCTGATAAATTAATGTTCTTATGGCTTGGCAAAAGGAGGGAGAGACAAGATGGGGGAGTGAAAGTTAAAATATGTCCCTCCCCTCCAAAGCAGATTTCCTCCTCCATAGGACAAGAGGAAGGTGGAGGAAACTGAGAAGCTCTGATGTTTAGCGCTCTAGGAACAACTATCACCTCTTCCTGGGGGTGAGAAAAAATTGAGACTTTGCTCATGCCAACATCAAGCCTGCATTTGCACAACACGCCAAGCCATAAACCATGGTTTACCAACCATTACTGGATTAGCCAAGACTGAAGAAACAGCACTAGCTGTATTTTTACTGTGATAATCCATGATATGCTAAGCCACCAGACATCTGACCAAGGTTCACTTGATCTGATTAGGCTGCTTGTTAGAACACAGCCTTTGTATCTTAGGTGGACCGGGATTTGTGTTGTCATAACACTTGTATGTGTGTGTATGTTGGCTTGATCTGTTGTATGAATACAGCCAGGGGCTGGTTTAAAAAAATCAAGATGGATTATAGCTGCCATGGTTTCCATGAAGATTATGAAGATGAAATTCCAACAGAGATGGAGTCTTTAAATTGTAATTCTATCCATACTTATCCGGCAGTTTCACTATAAAGTCAGCTCAGATGCCCAGGATATTCCTGTAGATATTAGTGTGGATTGATCTTCAGTTCAGTTTTCTGGATCCAAGCTTGTCAGTTCGCTGGTATTCCAGGGTGACTGCAAAATGCAAACACTGTGCAAGCCGAAATCCCAAGGGACGATGTCTACGGAAAATCCATCCAACAAAGAAATCTCCATCCTGAATAAAAATCACTTAACCATTAAAAAAAAATGGAATTCACATGGAACATGGTTTCCTGGGTCTTGAAATGAAAGGGCTGTTAATAACAATAATGACACAGTACAGGTGCTTTCATTTAAACATTCATTAGTGCGCTAATCCCTCTTGTTTTGCAAAAGCAATATTTATATCAACTTGCAGGCTTTTACCAAGCAAGGCAGGAATTAAGTGAGTCAAATGGCAGGGCCAGAAAACATCAACAGATCTTCTCTCATTACCATCCCCCCAAAAGCTAGCACTCCCCTCCTCTACTCCCCATGGTTTTTCTTCTAGAGTCAAGATAGGTTTGCTCCTGTTTGGACTACAGTTTCCAGCAGTCTCACCAGCATCTGCAGGTCAGGCTGATGTGTTTCTTGACTTGGCTGAGTTTTCAGCTTGTTGAGTTTCTTGACCTTGGAGCTTCCACTGATAGGTTGAGAAGGATTCCTGTGTGGACCTCTCCTGGACTTAAGAAAGGAGGGAGAGAAGTCATAGCTATATTTTATGCATTGCTTTATTTTTATTGCATTTCTTTTCTCCATTTTTACCACATAACATGTAAGTATCTTACCACAGTAAAAAATTACTGCATGATGGCCTTTTTGAAAAGCTTGACAGTGTAGCATGGATACAGGAAGTTCGTTTAATGAAAGCAAAGACCTACCTGAATTAAAATGAGGTTCAAATGCACTTGTCTTCTGGAGTAGCCTTCAGGGACCAAACCTTGGCCTCTCTTTTCTAAGGATCTTGAGCCTGGGAAAGTCCCCTACACAGTCCTCATCAAACATGTTTCAGAGGGAGATGGGACAGAATGAATATTCTCTCATTCTTCATCCTTTTCTCCATCTTCCAAAACCAGCACAAAATCCATCATCCTCTTCCCACCAGCTTGACTCACTGGGAAACTATAATGTTTGGAAATTGCATATACATTAATATTTGGGTAAGTCCTTAAATGTAAAGTCGTCATCTTTGCTTCCTCTAGAATATTTTTTAACTTCTCTATAGGCTAGACTGAGAAGTCCAAAAACATCCTGGAACAACACAAGAGCAAACCCCTTATATATATTATTACCAAGAATGCTGCATGGGCATGTCCATCAAGTTACCAGGAGAGAAGATCTTCAAACGTGACCGCTAATGAATCTGTACATGTTCTGAGAATGATTCAAAAGAAGTGCTTCAGAATCTCTTTAACATTTAAAATCTCTTTAATGAGATGATAATAATAATAATAATAATATTTATTAAATATGTATGCTGCCCAACTTCCAGTGACTGAGTTTAATGAGTTGACTCATTAAAGCAGCTGCATCTATTTTCAGACTAGCAAGGAACCTGAAAAAAAGATGTGGCTGCTTTAAAATATGTGCAGCACCTCTTCCAAATAATTTTTGAAGTATGCGCAGCTTTAATCATTAACCCACTGAGTTTGGACTGGGAATGTAATTCTTTTAGAATTGTTGAAATCTGGGTACTAAAGAGCATCCTCGCCTGCAATTTAACTGCTATATTATTCACTAACTGCAGCTTCTGTGCCATATTCAAAGGCAGCCTCCCTTACAGTGCAATGTCATCTAAATCAGACCCCAGAAAAGGTTGCTGCAAAACTAATCCAAATCACACTGGGGTACTAAAGTTCTTTACGCCACTATTGTCAAAGAAGAATCTACAGTAGGAGCATTCCTGCCAGGCTCAGCCCAAAGAACTCCAAGAGACCGTGCAAAATCAGTTCAGCTGTGTTTATTAGCTTCCACCTCAAGACAGAATCTCCCCAGATTGAACCCAAGTTCCCAAGCCAGCCAGCCACAACACCGTGAATTCCTTAGGGAGGTGCCAGCCTCATCTTCTTGAACTTCCCACGCTCCTGCTGGGGGCTAAGAACACGCTTATCTCCCCGAGCCTGGCCTTCATAAGTCCATGCCATCCCAATTCCAGAGCTCTGAACGTACTTCTCTCAGGGAAGTAGAACATCATCTACAACAAGGACCATCAGGAACATCATCTAGAACATCATCTAGAGGAAGGACCCAGGAGGCGTGGTGCACCTATGGAAACAATCTCCCGGCCACCCACCCCTTAACATAAATCTGGCCTCAACCCTACAGATCTTTGGAAAGGGAGTGAAAACCTGGCTCTGTCCACCAGGTTTTTTGGGTGAGGATTATTAGAATTCATGTTACGTGCAGTACATTTTAGTTCCTGGTCACTGCTTATTTATTATATCTGTGTTTAGTTGCTATCATTTATTGATTGTTATGGTTTTTGCATTTTTGTTCTTCAGGTTATCGGGCACCACCTGGAGTCACATTGCTCCAGCTGGGCAGCCATATTAAATAAATAAATCTTCTCTAGATCCTGAACCTGGGAACTACTAACTCTCAGCACGTCCAGCTTGTCAGGATTCAGGTTCTTGGCCCTCATCCAGCCCTTTATACCATTATATAAAGTGAAGGAAGGGAGGGGCACTTTTGGAGACCTGCAAGATTCTGTTAATGTAACCTTACAATAAAGATACAGCCAGTACTCCTGGGTGTGCTTTTTGTCTGGACTACCTTGCAAGGCTGACATTCATCTTGCAAGTCTGAAAGTACCTCTCCCTTTCTTCAATTTTACCCTCCGAAAAACTAGGGAAGATCCCTTCTGAGACACTTTTGCCACCCCTCCTCCTTTGGGCTGAAATTTCGTTGATCAGACCATTGTCAGCTCTTCCTCCTGTCTCCCAAGGTCATTCCCACATACTATTACAGGACATTCTGCAAGAAGAAGAGAAGAATAATCACATTTCCATCCTTTGTTAATCCCAGAGCTGGATGGAGAAAGTACCCACAGAAACAATTCTATATTAGTTTCCACTGAGGGAAAGCAGGTGGGCAGGGATGAGGGACATTTTATTCAAACTATAAGCATCCAGCTCCAAGATTATTGTCAATGACTGTGTTTCGAGGCAGGAACATCTTGGAAATAGTTGCTCCAGGAAAATCTCAAGAGTTAACTTTTTTATAAATGATTCTAGTGCAATCTTTGTGCCTTTGTTGTACACGGGAGCTTTTTCTGCACAGAGCTTGATATGAAATGAGTGCTGTTTACTCTATCGACATTATCGTTCCTCTGAGCCTTTAGGCTATAGATTCTTAAGATTATGAGTAAACTGCCAACTCCTCTGCCAGCCTAACTATTTTGGAGATAATACCCATCTTGTTCCTCTTGGGTTCCATCTGAAACAAGCTTTATTATTAAGTTCCACCATGTTCCTTGGGGAATCTGCATGTGGTTGTTATTGATGGCTGCCTCTTCCCCCACCCCAACCTCCAGCATTTGCTGTTTGTCTATTAGCACCACAATCTCTTTAAATCTTGTTTAATTATTCACTCCCTTTGCTCTCCTTTTATTTTAACAAGGAAAGTGAAGTTCATTTGCCAGATGGTGACAACTTCAAGGAAGAGAAACAAGGGCTCCTTGTTGGCCGTCCGTCAATTCCCAGCAGAGACTTTCAATTATATCAAAAGAAGACTATGAAGAGAAGTAGTTGGTGGTGACATGAAAACTCAATGGTTGGGCGCTGAACTATAACTAAGTTTAAATCACTGTGTGCCCTGGAACTTGATGCACTTTTGGAAAATGGTTTTAACAGCCCTTCCTGACCTGACATTGGTTTATTAGATTTGTATACCACCTTTATTTTTGTTTATGACTCAAGCCAGTATGCCTAAGGTTTCCTCCTCCTATTTTCTCCACACCAACCCTGTGAGCTGAGATGGGCTGAGAGAGTGTGACTGGCCCAAAGTCACCTAACCAGCTTGGATTTTAGCCCCATGGCATTGGTAAGTGCGTACCACAACACACACACACAGAGCATAACTCCTGTTCTTTGTGGTCAGAGTCCTTAATATTTGTGAGAAATATATCCTACTGAAAAATAACCTGTATTCTGACATGACAGTGATCCCAAGAACATTTTTCATGCTCTGTCCTCATGTGTTTTCTCTGTTATGAGATGTGCCTATCACTTACCTTGTAACAGCATAAACAGGGCACAGACTCTAAATTTGGTTGGACATCTGAAAAGTATGTTCATGTCAGAAAGAAAGAAGAGTCTCTTACAGAAGTTGAGCTGTCAAAAATAAGGCATTGCGGTGCATGGTTATAGCCTGCCCAGTTTTCACACATACTGTAAAGGTGAGTTGAGTTTCCAGTGGTGACTTATGGGCATGTAATAATGCCCAGACAATTCCATTTTTTCCCATGCTAAGAAAAGCAGTAAGAGGAACACCCAATTTATTCAGAATGTCCTAATCATGTTGTGATATATAAATGTGATAAGTAAATAAATAATGATCATCCTAAGGATGACAAGATCACAGAGATCATATTGTATGTGAGGTTTATTCTTCCTCTTTGTCTTTCCATACTGCAAAATCACTGAGCTGTTGTGTTTTAAAGTAGGCCAGAATTCCATGTCATTGATGATAGTGACCTCATCCAAATATGGGCACATTATATAATGCTCCTTCCTCTCTGGAGGGCGACCTTTTTGTCACTTCCTTAACTGTCTCTCTCCACCCTTCCAAAGCAACCATAAGTCCTCACCATATCATTTCTACTCTCCATGAAGTCCCTTCACTCAGTGAATCCATGATTTGTTCTTTCCCACCTCCCTCCTGGTCAGGGATCGATTTTGAAACACCTGGATTGGTTCAGAAGATTTGTGTTTCCAATCCATCCTTCTGTTGCTCATTTTCAAAGGTCTCAGATAGATCAGATAAGGGTGGGTGGAGCAAACTATTTGCAACTTTCCTTTCTTTGGTTTTTCTTCCCTTGTCCCAGGACCAGCACAGGCTCAAATGCTTTGAAGGAGACCTACAGACAGATAGCAAGGACATTCACTGATGGGTCATCTTGAGATCTTGATATTCCTATCCTTCAAGAGACAGGAGATAGTAATATGAATTCCAAAATAGCAATGAAGGAACATAAGGACCAATGCTAACATGAATGGATATAACACCATATCAGTCAGAAACCAAATCAATCAGAGACCAAAGACCAGAGACCAATCAGAGAGCACAGCTTTGTCTTCTGTAAAGGCTCCTACAGAGAACGTGCAAGAAAAGATGTTTCTGCGCAACTCTTCTGCCTCATTCGTGACATTTTACCAAAAGGGGGAAATTTCAGACCATGCCTTCTCCCAGTTGGGGCATTCACTACTCATTCGCCGCATCTTCACTTCTTTCATTTTCTCTTTCAGCAATGCAACCATTTAAGGGGCAAAATGTTCTGTCTGGAGGCCGCCTAGGACTCCCCCAACAGGCTGCTGCCTGTTCTTGTTGCAATCTCAACAACCCATCCATTGATCCAGTGGGCACTGGATTTCCTTTTGTAAAAGAAATTGCCACTGCAAGAGGAATGATCTTGGTTGTTGCTGTTTTTTTAAAAAAAATTTTAACAGCACAGTTTATTTTCCCCATTCTTCCTTTACCAGCACAATCATTGATTACCTTGCTTTTTAAAACGTCATGCTTAAAAAAGCAGCTTGACATTCTCTTCTGTTCCAAAGCACCAGGCAGGCACGAAGGAAAGCTAGTATTATTTTGCTTTAGAAATGAATTAAATGAACAAATAAATAATCTTGGAGGACTTCTAGCCCAGGGCAGGAATCCTCAGGCCATCTCGGAAAGGGCTCTCTTGAAAACCTCCCGTGATGGAGCAAATTATTTATTTATAAGCAAATTATTTATGGGCTTTGTGTATTACATTTCATTCAAGTTTCACATGATGAGGGTGTCATAATGCCCACTCTAAAGACTGTCAGGGCTGCTTTAAAAATTGCGGCCATGCCTGAATGATGCGCCCCTTGCCCAAAATCTTTTTCATGGCAGTCCTTGTTTAAAGAGCCTAGCTCCAGTTCCAGAAGTATTTTTCTTTTATTAAAAAGAAAGAAAGCATAGTGATGAAATATGCTCAAATGTTTGATATTCTCTTGAGTGAGAAACTGACAGCCCTCCAAAAGTTCAGAAGTTCAAGAAAAGCTGCAAATGCTGTGCGTGCTGCAAATATATGAATTTAAAGACACCCAGCGCCTAGTTCTATAGTGGATTATTTGTCATCCAACCTTCCTGTTCCATGTATTGCTTTATTTCACACAAATATAATACCTTGACAAAATAAATCATTGAAACAGAGTCAACACTTTAAAAGGATCCGACACACATAACAGACAAAAAAGGTCCGTGTGCAAATCATTACCGATGTTACCTATATATTTATTGCACGCATCCGTGAGCTCGTGAAATTATAAGCTCATTCGTGAGCTAAAAGCTGCATTTTTCTTCCCATTTTGTGAACCCGACAATCCTGCAAGGTCAATCAGTGGGGGCATTTGCCAGGAGGTCACAAGGTCAAGGTAGCAGTCACAACCATGCAAAGCTATGCTCCTTTTTACATGCACCCTCCCCCCCCCCCCCAGACATCCCTACAGATTAAGCTGGGCATGACTGGTTACCCACAGACATGGTTCATACATCAAGCTAAGTCACAGCATGGGCTTGCTCAGTTTTGACTCAAAGCACGTAGGGAGAACCCAATACTGTCATTTGTAAACCAGGATTGATTGTTCGTGTGCCATGTGAAGGCAACTTGTGTCCTTCACAGCTGCGTGGCGATTTGAATCTTGGACCACTGGCACCTGCAGCAAACTACAAAGATGCCAGATTGACTGCAGACATGCAAAGGCATCTTCACAAAATAGTTACTATTCCCTTCTTGCATTCCCAAATCTGACGCAAGTACTTGAGTCACAACATTTACCATCCCATAATGGCAGTGCCCTGGTCTCTCCAGTCCTGGTCTGGCACTTTAGCGGAGAAGGAGTAAGGCCCAAACTCAACCCCCATTCAGTAAAGGCAAAGATGTCCTAATCTGTATTCAACTCCTGGTAATTTCATGCACACACCTCTGTGGGGCTTCCTTAACTGCATTATGGAAGTGGTTTGTCTCTGCCTTCTTCTCAATTTTTTTTGAACTTCCCAGTCTAGTCTATGGCCTGGAGATTTCTAGATGGTTCCTATTCACATACTAACCAAGCCCAATTCTGCCTAATTTTTGAATCCAGACAAAATTGGCCAGGAGATGCCATCTGCTCTAGAAGACCCCTTAGCCTCCACTTAAACTCATCTCTCGGTTACTGGTGTGCAACAGCTGTAAAAAAAAAAAATCGGTGGACTTTTGATCACACTGTTGTAGCCACCATCTTGACTTGGGAACACCATCTTGACTTAATGAATGTGCCTTATGGACCTTGGGCTCAAAAGGATACAGAAAACTGACTTTTCCCCATCCTGCGGTCCTCCAGAAGTTACCATGAATTCTTTCAAGGAAAGCGCTTTTGAATACCTGCACATACCTTATTAAGTGCATTTATTTTAAATTGAACTTTAATTTTTAAGTTAAATTTGAGTTAAGTGAAATGACATTTCTTCAGATTTACTTTTCAGGGCATCACAGAGTTGGGAAGGGCCCCTGATGCCCTCAAGTCAAATCCTCCATCAAAGAAAGACACCGGATTAAAGCAGGTTGTTCTCTGACCTTTTCTCAAATGAATCCAGAGAATATTGTACTCTCCAACTCCTCTTGCCCCCACTCTGCCCATGATTCCATCAGAATCTGCCTTCCTGTAATTTAAATCCATTATTCTATAGCTTCACTCTGGAGCTAGAGAGAACAAGTCTTGACCTCCTTCTCTTAGTAAACCATTTGGTGGTTAGAGAAGGAAAGTCATCCCAAATCTTGGAAAATTAAGCTATTTGGGAAGGTTAGCAACTTCCAGGCAACCTGGAAGAAATCCTGAGAAACCTCCAAGTATTCTAATAAACTGAATAACAAGGTTAGCAAAAGATTATGTACTGGTTAGATTTATATTCTTCCTTTGTACAGAAGCCCAAGACAGTAATACAGTACTCTCTCTTCCTGTTTTCCCCACAACGAGCTATGTTGGCAGAGAGATTCCATGAGTCAGGGTGGACTAGAACCTGGTCTTCAAGTCCAGCACAATTTCCACTACACCACACTAGTTCTTGGTTAGCCTCCCTGGGAACAGTTCAGGAAGACCTGTATGGCAATTCACTGGAGCAGTGCTGTTGCTAAAACTGAGGGGCGCAATGTCCTCATACATTCTTAGGAAGTCCACACAAATTCTTCTCTCTCTCTGTGTGTGTAAGTGTGTGCGTGTGTGTTTTTAATCAGTGATTTGAGTTCCACAGACATTAAATGCTCTTAAGATGGTAGCATGGAATAACAGGGATTTCCCCGCTCTTCCGTAGGTAGCTGAGCGAACAATGACGCCTACAAAAATGTGCGTTTGCACAGGATATGCAGAAGTGTTACCACAGCTCTCTGCTGCCCCAAGCAAACTTCTCAAACACCAAGGTTAGCCACCCGTTCCAGGGAGAAGGCCTTTTCTGGTGCCCAGGGTTGAACCCAGAGGCTGTCCTTAGGCGGAATGACACCAGCAACACTGTCTCAGGGGTACAGCAGCATCAGCAGAGATGCAAATAGACAGGTGGCCACTGGAGGTCAACCAAGCAGGAGAACGTTCTGTATCTTGTTGCTGCCTCTAATGGTCATTCTAGACAGGATGCGCTGAAACTGCCGGACACTGCCCCATGTGTCAAACCACCCTAACCAAATGCTTAGGTTTCTCTGCAGCTGTGTGCTCTGGCTTAGCATCAGATTCATTTGCCTTTTTTTCAAGCCCAAAGGCCCAGCCAGAGTTCCCTGTGCCCACCAGCCCCAGGATGGTGCCCACCACTGGTGTGATTGTATTTTTGCCACTGAGAACCTACAAGTTACATTCTAAAAAGAGAGCATGCCCACGTGAGTCACTGGGGACTTAAAATCCTTTGGAAGTAAATGTGGAATTGACAACTCTTCATTCCCGTTCTATGTCTAGATAGCCTGTCCCGTTGCCTTAAAAATAATAAAATAGCAGGGGAGGGAGGGAGCTAGCGAGAGCGTGTAATTCAGCCCCACCTTCTGCCACAGCTGTACACAGAGCATAATTCTATATAATAGAAGTGCTATTGAGTGCAAAATGTTTATTGTGAGCATTTGTAATTTAAATTAAATCTGAAAAGGAGATGGGAAGAAGCCGCACGCAATGGCTGCACCGTTTATTTTAAGCTTGTTATGTTTCTCAGCGAGACCAATAACATTTTAAACACGGAGGTTGTTTCAGAGGCTTGCCTAAGAATTAGAGCAACTTGGCATTCAAGAACGGCTGGAATCATGTTACTCTTAACAATGGAAAAATCAATTGGCATTCCAATTAAAGAGACTGGAAAAAAATGAACAAAGCAATTAAAAACCGAGGGGATGCTGTGCATATGGATTGGAAATGAAGATGACTTCACCTTATTTCTGTCCAATTCACCTTCTATGCCTCTGTACTACCCACAGCCTGTTTTTCTGACATAAAAGAGCAAAATGTCAATGGGTCCAACACAGCGATGCAAACCAATTATTTTAGAGCATCTCTACATGACAGCATTTGCACTTTTCTGGTCTTTGCTAACTCATTTGAAACTGGTTTGGGGTTAAAAATCCCATTATTCTCCCATTTTATGTAAAAAGGAATAAGATAAATTGCTAGCACCCCAACTTTCCAGAACATGCTACATATATTTGTCTGATAATTCATGTTTCCAGAACAGATTGGAAGCATAAGCATGCCTTTGATCGGTTTTTCAAAAGGTAGCTACAAAGCCGCTCTGCCACCATTCCTCCAGAACATTTAAAAGCCCCCTTCAATCTGGGATAGGAAAAGTTAGTACACCAGCAATTTTGTATCCAGGATTTTTTTCCAGTACCTGTGAACATTATTGCATATTCCTATGATGGCTATAATGAAGGGTGGAGAGATGCATCCTTGGGCAAAAGCAAAAAAGAAGAAGATTCCCTCAGATACACAAAGGGGGAAGAAATGCACACGATAGCCACAATCCCACTGCCCTGGATCCAGGAGGCAATCACTCACAAAACCCACCATCAGCCTAATTCTTTGCAATCTCCTCCTCTTCAAAGATAAGGGGGAGATAGACACAGGTTTGCCTCCATTCTCTACACCTGAGAACTTTCCATCTGCAGCAGAACAATTGCAAGGATCTGCAGACCACCAATCAATTGCCCAGATCAATTCCATCCTCATTTCAAAGTAGAATCAATGGGTAGTGTGCATTTATCTGTTGCATTAAAAATTGGAATAAAATCTGAGGATTTGCTATGAGTGGGACTTGTGCAGCCATCAAGGCATCTTTTCCTTTTAAAGACCTGTGAGCAAAACATTGAGTCAGCTGAAACCTGGGATCCAGGGTGAGGCAAGAGTTCCCACCACTGGTGAAACATTGCCTACAAGCTCCACAGAGCTTCAGCGGAGCCAGTGTAAGCATTACAGCTCAGAAAGAAATAAATCAGCTAACACAGATCGAAAAATAAGAATCACAGAGACCTGGAGCTCATTGTGAAGTGGTGCAAAGAAGGGTGGGGAATTGCCCCTAGATTCTGGGCTTAAGATAAAAGAAGCAGGAGTGGAAGCACATTCAGCATTGCAAGATTCCATTACTGTAACCATTATATTAAAAGTAGCTTTAGGCCTACACAGTGTCTGTTTCTTAGTTTGGTCTACCTTGACATGATTCAAGCTGAGCCTAGAAGAGACGTGACCTTTTTAGAATGATCTGAATTCTTGTAGGTATCCCATAAAACACGTTCTTGGAGACTCGGCTGATGTTTGCATTGTGCATGTTGCTGTGTTACCTAGTGTGGTGAAAACGATTGTGAGAACCTTGCCCACTGGGGACAATGTTTAGATGAAGCAGGCTCTGCCCATGTAATGATGTCCAGCAAATACTTGCATTTTAGGACCTTAGCAAGACCCTCAAAAGACCCTCAAATTCCTTCCACTGCCCTCCCATTTGCTTAACCTTTCAAAGAGCAGAGTTATAATGAATATAACCTCCCTTTCAGAATCAGATCCTGTTTATTCCTTTCTTTCTTTCTCCTTCACAAGCAGCTCCTCATTGTTGCTGGAATTAATCTTCCACCCTCTTCTAATTAATCCTGAATAATTGGTTGGGTTTGGAAGAAGCACGCATTTCTTGCATTTGTAGCCGGCTTCTAATTGAACTAACCTTTCCCATGGACATGCATCCTGTCTCTTCTCTCCACTCTTTATCGTTCTGTAGGCTAAATAAAGAAGATAGGGGAGGGTTCTTTATTCTCCAGCAAACTCCTAAATTCCACTTTTAATGATCAGCCTAGAAATCATAGAGCCCATGATTCTGGTTACATTTGCATGAGAGGTTTGCTTACGTTACTGAATCGGGCTATTTTTCTGGATTCACACAATACATTGGATCCCAAACAAATCCCCAGAAAGCCATCTTTGTCCTAAAGACTAAAGGATGAGCATGTACACACACACACAGAGTAACCTACCCATAGTTGTCTGGTAGTAGCCACTATGATGTCACAGCATCAGGATGCTATCACACAAATTATCCAAATTACATCATTTGCCCAATGTCGTTATGTCACTTGCCCCTCTGAAGAAACCCACAAGCCCATCCCCAAAAAACTCATGGGGAAGGAAAAGTCTCTCTCAATTTGAGTTACGTACCTGGTTACTCCATGAAGTTAAACTAAAAAGCCCAACCTACACAAGTATTAAATTCAGAATCTAAAGTGACCTAATTCACTACTGGAGTGTAAAGGAATGTGGTGATAACCTTGACAAAGGAACGCAAGAGCCATTAAGGGAACATAAAAGACAACTCAGTCCTGGGGAAGGGGAAGGCGTGAGAAAGAAACTCAGAATAACCCCTTCTTGATTCTCTTTGGTATAAGCGGGGCAGAGGGAAACTCTGGCAGGCATTCATGATTCAGATATTCTACCCTACAACAAGAAAATAACATTCCTGGAATCTCTGCACCTGGCTTACCTCAAAAGGTTAACATGTTCTCTCCTCCGATTCCAGCCAAATTGCATTTCACTACAATCAATTTTCCCTGGTGGTAGTGGGGTTGAAGGATCACAGAAGCTTCTGGGTCTGAAAAAAGTCATCTCCATTCCCAGGAGTGGGGGTGGGGGAAGGAAAAGAGAAGAATGTGGAAGGGTACCTTCTTATAAGGTGGCAGAGAACCTCCTAAGTGCTAGAGATATTTCAAAGATCATTTTAGACATTTATTTTTTTAAAATGCATTCATTCTCACTGCCCTGGTGGATGCCCGTCCAGGATCACTAAAGGGACTGAGAGAGGTAAAAACAAAGTTATAGCCCCAGAATCTAATGCCAATTATTTGATTGATTATGTGCCACCAAGTCAGTGTCAATTCTTAGAACCACATGGAGAGATTTTCTCCATGACAATCTGTCCCTAACCTGGTCCTTCAGGCCTTCCAGCGGTGCCCCCATCACCTCTGTAATTACGTCCATCCCCCTTGCTGCTGGTCATCCTCTTCTCTTTCCTTCTGCCTTACCCACCATTATGGACTCAAGGGAGCTGAGTCTTCACATAACGTGTCTAAAATATGGTCATTTGAGCCTGGTCATTTGAGCCTTGAGTGAGAACTCTGGATTGATTTGTTCAATGATCCATTGGTTTGTTTTCTATGGAATTGTCAAGAGTCTTCTCCCCCACCAAAGTTCAAAAGAATATAAACTCTTTCTATCTGGCTTCTTTGAAGTCCAACTTTTGCTTCCATAGAATGTCAGAGGGAATACCATTGCCTCCATGATTCTGATCTTTGCAGGTATAGACACATTACAGCATCTAATGCCAGTTATGGGCAGAAAGATGCATAGCAGAATAGTTAACAAAACAATCAGAAAATAAAAACCAATCTTACTAGCTAAGATTTCAAGGAGCAAGGATAGAGCAACCACAGGAGCCAGGCAGCAGAGTCAATACACCAGAAAGGACTATTAAGCATTTACAGTAACTAGTTGCACAAGTTCACAGTCACTACTTCCACTAA
This sequence comes from Python bivittatus, assembly GCF_059951505.1. NCBI lineage: Eukaryota > Metazoa > Chordata > Lepidosauria > Squamata > Pythonidae > Python > Python bivittatus. The sequence continues at coordinate 2,950,203 of NW_028277086.1, read as the reverse complement.
TAAACTGCTCCCTAGAGAGCTTTATATTGAAGGCTGTAGATATCCTACCCTAACTCAGCTTATGTGCTGTATGTGATCACTAAGAGTTGACACCAACTTGATGGCACAGAATCAATCAATCAACTCAGCTCATGCTTATTAAGCCTGATCTGCTTAAGGTTCAGGTGTAGTGAGTTATGCAGTTGGGTCACTGTGTTTGATCCTGCTGCATCCTGGCATGTTACGCTACTACTGAGTGGACCTGTATGGCAATATGATTTGCTTTGCATAGTTCAAACTGAAGCCTTGACTAAGAGATCAATAGTTGGAAATGTCAAGAGCAGTGTTGTCCAAACCTGGCCACTTTAAGATGAGTGGACTTCAACTCCCAGCATGGCTGGCTGGGGAATTCTGGGAGTTGAACTCCACTCATCTTAAAGTGGCCAAGTTTGGACAACACTGCTCTAGAGGAACACCATCAGAAAAAGCTCCTCTGGATGTGTAGTGCATATGCAGAAGTCTCTTCCAACTTCAGTCATTGCTGGAGTAAAGTCAAGCAAAGCACCATGGTAGCTTTCGGGGCCGGGGGGGCGTGGTGTGGACAGGAGGTGTGGCTTCATGAAGCAGCATTGAGTGAAGCACCATCAAAGAGGAGTGGCCCTTCAAAGACTTGCAGAACTCTCTTCCCCTTTGCATGTTGGGGTTCAGTTGGGTTAATGTTTTTCAGGACAGGAGTGTAGAGAATGTGAACAAGCAACTGCCATTTAGAGCCAATTGTGGGAAATGTAAGGGCGGTTACCTGTGAAGAACAGGCACCAGATCTGAATCCCAAGAGGAATCAGAGGTTATCTGCTGTTGATGATAGCTTCAGTGCTGATGTTTCATGAAAGGTTTAGCCTTGGCCACGCTGTGCTGAGTTTCTAAAAGGTATCAGCTAAGTATGAATCTCCAAGGAAAGCCTGATTGTATGCTTCATTACATCCCAATATTTCAGTGACTTTCTGCCTTTTTATGTTGGACCTAGTGGCAGCCCCATTCTTGTGGACTAAATATCTGGATCTGAACCCTGAGTTAAAGGTCCAGGGTTAGGAAGGGTTCATTCTGGCCCAGTTTGCATGCTAGATCTTGATTCACTTGGCCCAAAGCACCCCCTGCAATATCTGGCCCATTGCCTTATTTAGATGAGATCATGACAGTGGTTTGCTATCCCTAGTAAAGACTATAATTTGTCTGATTTATAACAATCATTCCTCTTTTTATATTTAACTGTTTCTGATGCTTATTCAAATAATGTATGAAAGCCCTGAATAGCATAATGTAGTTATACAATATTTCATCTAACTTCTGCTCATTTTTCAGGCAAACAGTTCTAATCCGTGGGCTTACATTTAGATAATCCTTAAAGAAGATTTCTACTTGCACTGTGGGGATTAATTTAGATAATTAATTAATAGGCCATTGTAAGTACACTGCTTCAGCCTCTGGCTCAAAACCCACATATTCAATGTACATAAGTAAGATGCAACAAACATAAAAGCTATATAAAAACCAGTCAGGACTGACAACATCCAAATACTCATAAATCATAGCATTGCCAAAGCTCTGTAAACGTGACAGATGTTATTTCTTCTGCATTGGGTTCATATAACTTCCTGGAAGAGATATCAAATTAATATTTGAAAATAATGGGATATTTTGTTCCAGCCACCCAGAGATCCATTGGATTCCTGGAAAAGGTTTCACTGGAAATAAGGATTGACACAAAAGGATTGTCAATCATACTCCAGATTGTAGAGGTCGTGTTCCAGGCAGCTGGTTAGATGATACAGCAGGCCTTGGACAGCTCCTAGGATAACAGGAGTTGTCCCACTAGGGCTTCAATCCAGCAATTGCAGCTGCCATCTTTACTTTTTTCCCCCCTCCCTTGCTCCTGCAAACACCAGCGAGGGCTGATCTGCTGTAAGTGCATACTAATCTTTAAAACTATATTGCACCTTTAAGGAAATGGTGCAATCTATTGCATAAGAAGACAGCTGCTAACTCTGAGCCATCCTCACTGAATTCAAAAGCTTAGTGTTGTTCAAAGTTTCTTTTGTACCCGTGTGTCCATAGGTCTGAATGCTGTTTCTTATATGAATAAAAGCAGTAAACCCCACAGGGAGAGACGGAATATTCTTTGTCCTTATTCAATGCTCAGGAGGGAACCTACCCTTTGAGTTTCTGTTTCCGGTGGAAAGTTTCCCAGCAGGCTTCATGATAACAATTTCTAGAGGAGATGAAAGATGGGAAATCTTGGGGGATCAGCTTTCAGACTCAGGACTGTTATAGAAGGAACTATATGTACATGAGCAACATTGGTTGGGAGATTGAAAGAGATTGAATGTTTCCTTCCAGGCTAAAAATTCTGTTCCAGCCTTGATCCTGGATATTAGAAAAGAGTCTACATGGAACATTTTCAAAATCTATTCAAGAATGAATTAGATTTGGAATCCCTAACCTTCATCCTGTCCTTCCCTGCCATGGTAAAAGCACAGATTCCCTAATTTATCTGAAAGTTAAAACTGAATGACATTTTCAGGCATCGTAGACCAGATGACAGATCCTGTGACCCAACAGCTCCATACACAGAACCATGCAGAGCCTGCAGGAGTGTGAGTGGGGTTAGACTGACTCAAGGAGTACTGCAGAATTGCAGCACAAGCCCAGCCCCTTTTCTATGTGCATTGCAACATCTCACCCACTCCTCGAAAGGGGGAGCCTTTGACACAACCCACAATGCTGTTTTCATCACTCTCATGAAAGCATCAAGATCCTGCAGTACTCAGCTTCCAAATCCCACTGGAGACTGTCCATAATTCCCCCCAGAAAATTATGGAATTTGGAAATAATCATATTAATTCATTGAAATGAATTTACAATTCTTTCAACTAAAATTAATTTCCATCTCAATTTTGTCCCACACTCTTATTTTCTTGATCTTGGCTGGCCCTGCCCTCTTTGGAGAGCTTGGGGTTCTTCCAGGAGCACCCACAAGGGGGTCAATAAAAGAAGAGGGCAGCCATGTGCCATCATCTTGACTTTTTTGCCTCCAGTCGGTTAATACCACTGGGCTCCTGCTAAGCATATGCAATCTTCAGCCAAAGAAGTATTTTGCATTCCTGTCACAGATTTTGGTAAAGATATGGAATTACCACCATTTCAAAGAAAGCACTGCAGGAGTTCTGAAGACAGTTTTTTTAATGTTATGATTTCTTTCTCTTTTTTAAAAAAAAAGGTGTTATAACAGAAGGGAGGGAGAGAAGGAAGGAGGAAGGAAGGAAGGAAGTTTTGAGAAATCCAAACTTACTTTGATAACAGTGGAAAGAATCTCATTCAACTTGGACAGTCACAGTCTCTTTTTCCAGGTTGGGAATTCAACCAAATCTAACATGTATTCATCATTTCTTCTACATACACACACAGTGGGAAGCCCAGACTCCCAAAGGAACATTTTTGACAATTAAAATCAATCATTGTCAGAGAAAGAGCTCCAACAAAAGTGAAATGAGCTTGCAGAAGTAGCCGCCAAACCCTCCAAAGATTTTTTTTAATTTACAGAGAAGTTTCTGACCCAAATGAACCCAATTTCCTCATTATTTCATTCCTTTCTGACCTCAGTTTGAGCCTTCTTTTTCAATGTTTCATCTGTTTGGATTTCAAAACCTGGTAAACTAATGACACTCATACCTAGGTTAGCTTTGCACATTGCTGTCCACCCTGATTTGTTGACCAAGCCTCCTGGACCTTGTCCATACCTTGTTCTAAGTCATAAGTGATGGTTTGTAAATGATGGCTTATCAACTACAGCAGCTGACTTCCCACAGCAAAAGTGAAAGGGCATTTCCACAAACCAGGCTCAGTGATTTCCAGACTAACAATGAAGGAGAGAAAACCAGGTTGAGGAGACAACTTATTTAAGGGTAAACCAGCTGGCTCATGAGTTTACAAATCGGGTCTATCAACCACCAGAACTGTCTGCACTGATCCTTCTAAAATAATTATGTCCTTACACTCAGGTGGCAGTGCAAAAGCTGCACCATGCACTGAGCTGCAAAGAGCCCTCAATATCTCAGATTAGTGGGTTTCTCTCAAAAGAGAGGGTTAACTCAACCAAATGGCATCATTTCTACAAGGCTAAAATGGGATTGGCCCATTTGTGTTTCGGATTCTGATGGAAATCCAGCCATTGTTTTAGCATGTGCTATGTTCAACCAACCATCAGAATAAGCCCTAATAGGGTTAATCATTTGGCCCCCAACTTGTTCTATGTTGTGTGAACACAGCCAGTAAGAAAATAAGATAAGTAACCCTGTGTGAGTTCTCACATGATTAACAGAAGGCCAAGAATGGGACAAAATACACACAAATACCCTTGATTTTCTGTAAGATTACCAAGAAATGTTCTTTCCAGGGGTCACCCCTAGGAATGTATGAAGAATTTACCTTCTCAGTCCCATTAACCACACTTCCAGGACTAATTACTATGGGAAATCTCACTTCCCTGAATGTTGTATATTTCTCAGTCATTCTAAACTTGGCACAGTATTCACAGAAATAGACACTTGGTGAAAAAAATTACACCAAAATTCTATTTGTGGGGACAGCAGCTATTTAGATGTGTATTTTAAATGCACATTGGGAGCACGCAAGTGCTATTTTTTTGGGGGGGAAATTAACAAATGCAAAGTTCTGATAAAGTGTATGCCACACAAGAGTGTGTTTCCCAGCTTGGAGTCCCCATATGTATTGGGCTAAACTTCCATAATGTCTAGACCAGAGTTTCTCAAGCTTGGCCACTTTAAGATGGGTGCACTTCAACTTCCAGAATTCCCCAGCCAGCCATGCTGGCTGGGGAATTCTAGGAGTTGAAGTCCACCCATCTTAAAGTGGCCAAGCTTGAGAAACACTGGTCTAGCTACTTAGAAAGGGAGGATTGTATAGCATTATCTTGGGGCATCAGGTTGGGGAAGCATGCTTTTGAGTACCTTCTTTGTCTGCCACCAGACAAGGAAACCCAATTAGATTGAGCTCTTTGCTTTCAAGCCATCATTTTGGCAGTGGTACCCATCATCCTAAGGACTAAAGGCCCATCCATTTCTTCTGGGCCACCAGAAAGCTTTCTCAGTCCAGATTTCTTATGCGCTCAGTGCTCATTCTTTACCTTTCATTATTGTTTTGGTTCTGAGTTCCCCCATAATTTTGACAATCTATCTGGCTGCAGTCTCTTTGAGGGTTGATTCCTATCTTGGAGCTTGATCTCTCCCACTTTATATCCTGGGGTCCTGGATACTTGGATTTGGTTCAGACAACATGGTAGGTAGAACAGGACGGGTAATCTATAGCCCCCACAACCCAGTTGGCAGCCCCTGAAGCTCTCTGTGATCACATCACTGACATTCAGTGGCAAAAGGACATAGTTTGGATAGCAGGGCCTTCTCTTTATTTTGGGGTTGATGAAGTTTAGGATTGGAATGGGAACATAAGGCCACCATCCGGCAGACATTTCCATTTCTGTAAATGGAACCCAAACACATCAAGAAAGGACAAGGTTTTTTGGTTTGTTCCTTCTGTTGACCTTACAACCCTTTTGCTGTCCACCAGAATCCTAAGAAACCAGGTGGCACCTCCTCAACAAAGGAGGTGTTCATCCTTGCACTAGGAGGTAGACTACAACTGACAAACCATGATAACTGGCTTTACAATACAGTAAGTTACTTTAAAAATAGTTCAGGAACCACAAAGTATGATAGGCCTGAGGTGCACCATCTGAAGCTCTAGTTGGACCTCCTGATCCTTTTAAAAAGCAGGTGACCGCTGTGATTAGGGAAGTCTTTGCATAGATTCATCCTGTGTACCAAAGACATCCTTTTCTGGACCAGGAGGCCCTTCCCATGGTCATTTGTGCCCTTAGTCTTCTTACATGTGGATTGTTGCAATGCACTTTCCTGGGTCTGCCCTTGAAGACTACTAGGTCAGAATGAAACAACATGAATAGTTGTGATTGGGCCTTGCTACATCTTTGCAACATCTCAACTATGTGAGCTGCACTGGTTACTAGCGGGCTTCAGGGTGCAGTTCAGGGTGCTGGTAATCACCTGCAAAGCTCTATATAGCATAGGACCTGGCTATTTGAAGCATTATCTATCTCTAATTGGTTTTGCTCATCCTATAAGATCCAACAGAGCTGATATGTTTCAGGTCCCACCTTTTAAGCTCTGCTAACTTATGGGACACAGGACGCCTGCCTTTTCTGTTGTGGGCCCTGCCCCTTGGAAAACATTCCACCTGAGGTCCAGATAGCCCCAGCTCTGTTGTCCTACAAGAGAACCTTGAAAACCTGGCTATTTTCCTAGACTCTCAGCCAGGATGGAGGTCTATGCACTATGTCCATGTTATATTAACCTTTTAGGATTTTTTTTCCCTTTTCCATGATATGATTGCCTTTTACCTGTGGTTCTGAAGTATTGTTTTCCCTGTTTGCACAATCATTGATGAACAGGTGGCCCTAGCAATTGAAATCGTAAATAAATAAATAAATAAATAAATAAATGAGCAGTCAGTCCAGGGAACTTCCAGATATCTCACACAGTTACTGCCAAGCTGCCATTATTAATGGAATGCAAGGGGGAAACTACAATGACACACTAGGGTGACACCTCAGATGTCATTAAAGATGTGACTGGAGAGTAACCTTGGGCTGACCTATCGCACCCCACAGAATTGCTGTTGCAGAGATAAAATGAAGGGAGTTCCCCATGCAGGCTGCCTTGAGCTCTTGGACAAAATGCATGAAATCAATCAACCAAACAAACAAACAAATAAATGAATAATCCTTTCCCCTTTCTCCTGGAAATGGGATTAATTTTCACAGGAAGCATCTCCTGGCTCATCTATCAAAGGCCTCTGAGCTACAGGACATAGCAAAAGAAAATGAAAAAGTCAGAGAAAGTCAGAGATGATCAATAACCGCATTTTTGTTCAACCTATTCTCTAGCTCTAAGAAATATATTGAATAACATTTCAGAGAAGGGAGGCCTGTTATGGTATTAATAAGAGCTGATGGACAAGTCTGCAGTACCACTGGGTGGTCTTGCCTGCTCAATGCCAACTCCCAGTTATGCCTCCAAAACCTTGTTCATGACAAGCCCAAAAGTCTGAATCAATTGGGATGATAAGAGTTTTATTATAAATGATGGTGCCATACAGATCTGGATTATTGGACTTGGAACCTTCTGTCTGAAAACCATTAATGAGCAAAGTTCCTTCTAAAGAAGACCAACCCAGTTCGAACAAACTGAGCTGCCATAAAGTTTTCCTGGTCTCACGCAAAAGTTCTCTACTGTATAAGATCTTTTGAAATCAAAATGCCAAACTTTCCCAGCTTCTGCATGGAATACATTTGCCCAGCCTCCTTATTAAGCCACCTTTCAAGGAAGAACTTCAGGCCGACTCCATGTGGGACCTTAGAACCATGCAGACCATCTCTAATCTACCCACTTATAAATGCCTGGACTCACTTGTTTTGGAGAAAGAGTCATATGTATGTTCTGAACTAGGTACCCAAGAGAAAACCTGAATCAAACAGAATTCTCATCTGCATGGAGAACCTACCTATCATGCTCCTCAGACCTAAAGTCGGCAGGAGACCTGACCACCAGCATGCTGGGATCAGAAAGGAGGTCCTCAAGTCACTTATTCTCAATCCATGGAATTAGTTGGTCCTTTGATCCATCTTGCCCAACCATTGTACTACCCAATGATGACTCTGCAAAGAGTCCACAGATACCTCTTTCAAGACTTATTCTCTTTGCATTGACAGCACATACCTACATGGGAAACACTGCAGAGATGAAGCACCTACCCCCACCTATTAATTAGCAAAAGAGAGTCATGTAGGATTTCCAAGTCGTCAGGCCCATCCACAGGTGTTTGCAGGATATGATGAAAAAAGTCAAAATGGCAGCCACGAGGGTGTGATTGTTTTTTAGGTGATCGATCCACTGTAGAGAAAGAGCTGCTCACCCCTCCAGGACATTATTTGTATTACTTTGGACTTTCACTGTTTTTATTTATTAGTCGATTTTAAAAGATTGAGTAAATAACAGCTAAAACCAACAAAACCAAATTTCCCAAAGCACACGTGGGGAGGATAACAACCCTTTTATGGCTACAGGCTAACACAGCAATACTCAGCCACCAATGCAAGCCAAGACTTCTACAAGGACTCCAATACATTGACAGCCATTTCCCCAATGCATTCCAGCTTAGAGCAATTAACTTGTGAATTGTTTTGTGTGTTACGGCACCTAGGAGAGTTGAGGTTGCATTAATCTAGATTATAAACTGTGGGCACAGGGAGAATAACACTTCACATCTGCACGTAAAGCAAATACAGGAGACAAAGCAATAAAGAAACATGAAACAAGGTCATTATTTTGTCATTGTTTTTAGCTGCCTGTCCATTGCCACTGCACTTTAGGGCTCTTTGCTGTACAAAGAATTGCTCCACAATGTTAATAAACACAACCATGGCATCTGGCCCGTGTTTATTGTGAATGACTTATTTAATGCCACACAGTCCATAGATTTTTCCAAAGAAAGAATTGAGGGGACCATTTGTCCTCAAGCATAATCATTTTTGTGCCATTCCAGCCCTCTGGAGGAGACTTTTGAGTTTCACAGATCGTCCATGGAAGGCTAATAAAACCAAACCTATGGAAGTTCTTGTGTGTCACAAATACATTATGCAACCGGCAGGAGGGGAGAGGGTGGGATGGAATTGCTTCTGTAAATGTTTATGTATACAAGTTCCCACAAATTCTTTCCAAGGAAAAATGCTGTTTTATGAATGAAAATCAGAAGAATAAAGGTTCTGTGATGCTATTCAATCAACTTCCAACCCTTTTATTCACCCAAGTTCACCTCTCAAAATCACATGTCTTAAGAACAGGAGTGTAAAAGAAATATTTATATCCGATCAAATTGTGTCTTCCTTTCCTCTTCTATTAAATTACATGGGATCCTTTTCAAAAGAGCACATGGAAGCTAGTTCATTGTCCTCTGGCAGCCTAGGGGACATCCAGAGTTTCTGAAGCCAGATAACAAAAGCAGAAGAATAACACTGAAGATGTTACCTAGCCGGGTAATGAAACTTTTGCAAGAAAACAACCAAGCTCAGAGAACCCCAAGGACTCCACAGTTCAACCCTGAGCTACACATATTCACTTCTATTAGAAGAATAAGTGCATTGAGGGTAGCTGTTAATCTGCAACGCTTCCGATTTTTTCATCTCTTGGAATCAGATGAGCTGATGAAGAGATTATGATGGAATCCCATTGTAACAGCAACAGAACTAAATGATCTTATTATTTCATTGCATAGAAGAACCATGGAGTCTGCTGGGCATCAAAAGATGCAAAACATTTATCTTGTCAAGAAGGTTTGCTAGGTTCATGCAACCCACTAAATCCTAAAAGTGAATTAACAAAACACAGTTCCTGCGTTCATTTAACAGGCCGTCCCAAACAGATAAACCATAATATGACTCACTTATGATTACCTATTTCAGGGTTTTTCAAATGGCATTGCATAAAACCCTAGGGTTCCACAAGAACTTGATGGGGAGACTAACAGTAAAACAACAAAAATGTTCATCTGTACACAGCCAACAGTATCCATGGCCATTTTCTAAAATATAAAGTGTGAGAGGAAAATTTTAGTAACCTTTAGTATATTTTAATGTTGATTTTGATTGCATTTAATAAAAGCCAAAGCTTGCTAAACTGTGGCCTTTAGGGCAATAACAGGAAATGGGTAAACTTGCTGGACTAAGCAAACTGCTGATGGGAAAGATGTGACAAAGGACAAATGAAACAGGGAAGTGTGGTAATATTAGCACTGGGAACGTTATGATTCAGTTCCAAATCCTGAGAGTCATGATTGTGGTTTGCGGTTTTTGAGGATAAAAGGGATTGCAACTAAGGGGACGGGACCACAAGGAAAAGGAGGCATTTGTGCTCATGACAACTCATCACTCTGTGTCTGAGAAGCTAGCAGTAGGGATTCCAGGAATTTTTTCAGGTTCCTCAGCTTGAAAAATTTTGAAAACCCCTAGCCTAGTTCACAGTTGCAGAGAGTCAAGCTAAACCCCTCCTTGGTTCCTCAGACTTCAAGCCCTACTAGGTCAATAGTACCATCTCTGACCATTTTCATTTGGTGCCATAGATTCACCCAGGTTTCTGACGTTCAGCTGGGACTGGTACCCACTGAATTTCAATGGACAAGAATTTCATTTGGTTCATATTCTGATAAAAATTTGGCAAAATGCATATTTCCCCCTCCCCCCAAAAAAGGAAGTGGACATTTAAAAAATTTGAGCAAGAAGGAAAATGCCATTGATAGATGAGTCCATAATTGAATGGGCTAATAAGGGGCAGGGAGTCTTAAAGATGAAGTGTTACAGTTAAAAATATATATCTTTCCTTTCTCTCCTTCTTCCATGGGACACTTGGAACATATCATGAGGTTTTAGACCACAGAAAAACTGAATTTCAGAGAACAAAGGTTGAAAGGGCAGAGGCAGCACCACATTTTCTTTTCACAATCTCCAGATCATTTCCAGTCAATTGACTTCAATTTGGAGCACCCTTTCTCTCCCAACCTGTCACTTTAGAGGGGACAGAAAGTCCTCTTTGCAAAACGCTGGTGAAAATAGTGGAAAGGGTTTTCTTCACCACCCTACAAAAATCTGGATCAGGAGGAAATCCGAACAACATTACAAAAAGAAAATGTGAGCCACTGGGCATGCCTGGTTTGGGATCAAGAAAGCAACTTATTGGTATGGTTTCCTGCTTGAGAAGACAAACGAATAAAGCATCACTAGGGTCCCGTGCCTCCTAGCTTCAATTTTCCAATCCCATAAATACCAGAGACACAAATGCAAAAACAGAGTGGAAGATAGATGGAGAGCATAGTTCAAGCTGTATGTAGTGGAAAACAGATAACTTGCAAGGGGAGAAAGCAAGGTTGCTCTTCCTGGGAACTTTTCCTGAAGTCTCCTTTTGGCTGAAGAACCACAGAATCTTCTGTGGCAATCAGCAAGCATCAGAAGCAAGCTATCTTTTCTAGCCCACAAGAAAAGATGCATGTGTGCATTTCATTGAAAACTATAGTTTATACCAATGTAACAGTTGACTTCATTTGGGAAGGAAGAGGTCAAGATTATGGTTTTGACGTTTGCACGCAGAAATATGCCAAAACACTAATTTTGAAGTTCAGTTTTCATTGGTTTCTAAATGTAAGACATATGTGTCTGTGTGCTTACTCATCAGCCATTCACTCCCACTTTCCATTGTTATCTATGTGCAAATGGCATCATCAAAAAGATCCTTGATTTGTAGGAGTTGTCATGAATTGCTGTGAGTTCCAGTGACAAAGCATGTCTTGAAAGGTAGTGGGAAGATTCAGGAAGTTCGTTTTAACGCTGATTCATCTGACATACCTTGTTCAGAACAATTCTCCGATCTTCCTTGGGCCCTTCAGTTTTCCTCCCCAATTTCTTTGATGGAGAGACCCCTAACTAAACTGGCACTGCTGTGTGTGTCATTGTATATTTGTATGTATTTGGATAAAGCACCTTCTTGTTGAGGTTCTAATATTCCTTGCACCACAGAAGAGAAGAGATGGACCTTATTAGATACAGCAGCACAGAATTATTCCTGCTTTTAGTAAATCAAGTTGGTTCCCTATTGCTTATCTTGTGCTCTTAGTCTGAAAGTGAATTAAGTGTGTGACAATTCTAATTGTTTCAGATCATTCAATAATATGTCCTGCTTTTTCTTTGGCTTTGTTTCTGTTTGATGCTAGAGAGATAAACAAATATCTCATCAATGCTTCATGGGCTGCAGTAAATTGGTCATATTTTATTATTTGTTCCTTATTTCCTACTTTCTTTCAAGCTGTGTATTTCGTTTTACTTATATTTTGCAAAAAAATACTTCAATAAAAGAATGAATAAGTCCTGTTTATATAGCTAAGGGATTTGTAGTCTTTTTCAGCAAAATTACCTATTTAGTTAGCAGCAGCCAAGCACTATCAATGAATATCTTGTTCATCACCTTGAAATCATATCCCCAGTGGTCAGTCTTCTCCTTGGCTTCGATCCTAAGGGAAGACAGGTGTCATGAAGGAACTGCTCCTGCTTTTTTAATAACTGTCCTCCTCTGCAGAAATTATAGAATATCTCATTTTTCTGAAATAATCTCTAGTGAAGGATTTCAAAAGCCATTCATGCTCTAGTCTGAACCCAAGAGCTCTGCCCCTTCTCTAGTCCCATGAGCACTCTAGTCCTATCAGTTGATCAACTCTCAATTAATACCCATTAGAAGGATGAACCTTTCGACAGTAATCCATTCCTCAGCACCATACTGCCTTACAATAAAATCAGATATGGGTTCCTCACACTCCCCAGAGTCAAGTTGATTGTACCCTATGAGATCTTTATAGGATTAGAAATGTGGATATTGATGGAACTCGGTGCTCAATCTATCCTACAGAAATGAGGCAAATGCAAGATCTTATCAGTCAAGAACATAAATGATACTTAAGGAATGGTGTGTTCTGTCATGGCTGAAATGACAAACCATGTAAAGCATCTTAAATATTATACTAAACTCTCACATCAAACACAACCAGCCCTTTCGAAGGTTCTTAAAAAGTGTGGAAATAAGATTTGGGACTTGAACTTCATGAGTCAGCTGCATGGCATAACATTACCGTATTTTATTTTGTCAACTCATTAAGACTATAAAAGTAATCAGTAAATGGCACTCTGTCCTGTTAAAGTTGCATTATATTCATCCCAAGTCTTTCTGGATTGTGTCAAATTGGTGTATATCGTCATTTCTGGAGGCAATACTCCATTTAGTTACTCATTTTCAATTACCATTTTTAAACAAATTGGAAAAATTACAAAAACTGTTGATAATTAATTCTTGTGGGGAACATTTTTCCAAAACCATATAAAGTAGTGCAATGTAAGAAATTAATGCAGAGTCTATTATTAGCTGCCAGATTTACTATAGCAAAACGTCAGAAAACTGAACCACATTTTCTTTGGATCAATTGTATTTAAAACAGTTCCAAAAATATAGTGCCGGATGAAAATATTAAAAAGTCCAAAAACCTGTTTACTAAGGATTGTCTTACTCATCTTTGGTCCCCATTTCTGAGCTCTGTTTACAAAATAATTCCTAATACATTACCCCTTCCATGCACATGTCCTTTTGAACAAATGTATTAAATATTGATATTTAAAATGTATTGCTCTCTTTAAAATCATGTACTCACACTATGATTTTAAAATGTTTGTGTGCATTTATTTGCTTTTTTCCCTTTATTATACTTGTTTGATTTACTTGTTGCTGCAAAACTCTGCTTGATGGGAAGACAGGGAATAATGCCAAGACTGGACCCAGGAATTCCTGCCTTGGAAGTTGCTAAGGATGGACATCCAACTTGATAGCTTAGTTGGATTATATTCTGCCTAAACAAATGAAGTACTTTTCTTATGTTACTCTTTCCTGGGGTGTCTTCATAGGCATGCAATCCTAGCCACATGGCACCAGAATGATAAAACAGGCATCAGGACATTGGGGCACACGTGCTCGGTGGTCAGTGATGATACTGCCATACAACACCTCTGTTGCACGAGTTGTACTAGTTACCTGTAGGGTTTTGAGTGCAATTCAAGGGGCTGATTGATACCCTTCTCTGTAGCAGCTTTCCTCCCCTGGAATCCCTTGCCCCAAAGTGTGAAGGGTCCCCATCCTCACCACCTTTGCAGGTGAAAGCATAGCCTTTGAGGAATTATTGTATTAACGATGCCACTTTTTCCAATTCTACCACTTCTGAGCTTTGTGTTCTTAGTCAGTGTTAATAACTAGTTGTTCACCCTTTTATTCTGATTTGTAACCCCATTTTTAATACATAAACTCTGTAAGGTTCCTGGAGTCCAGCCAACTTCTGGTGGTCAGAACAATGTATGTCTCCATACTTGCACCGTGACATCACACACAAGGAGATGGGAGCAGTGTCTGTGTGGTCTCACCCTCGCCTCTCCTGTGGATGTTGACGCTTCTCTTAATTCCTGAATTTTGCTCTGCAGTGGTTCCCTATCCCATTTTACACCTCCTGAATCAATGGGTTAAGAGAAAAACATCTTGCTGTTGGGGGGAATTCGGGGTGATGCCATCCTTCTGTCCATTGATGTTTTGAGGCAAGCACATTTCTTTGCCAGATAGCCAGCTGACAAGGCAAACCCATCTTCACCTTGAAAACCCCAGAAGTTCATGGACCTGCAATGAAAAGATTTCCCTCTGCAATTACTGCCAAAGCATAAAAAAGGCCAAGAGAGTCTTTTGGGTGGCCCCAAAAGAGGGAGCTGAGGGTAGAAAAGGAGAAGAAAATGCCATCACCCTCACCTTAATGTGGGCTTTGATCTAAATTACAATCTTCCTGCTCACTTCTAAATAAAAGAATGAAATGGAGGCCCTCAACAGACCATGATGATAAATCAAGAGCAGTTAGACATAGCTAAGTATTTACAAGGTTCATGTAATAGAAATTTTTGTCAAAGACAGTGTAATTACTTAGCACCTCTGGAGCCCAAGGCTGAAGGAAGGGGGAGGAGGAGGAGGAGGAGGAGGAGGAGGAGGAGGAGGAGGAGGAGGAGACACTCATAACATCCCAGCATCTATCAAACAATCGAGCCCCCTAGCCCTTCCCATCATTACCATAAATCAGCAGTCATATAATAAGCTTTCAAATCCAACTGAATGCAGAAATAATTTTATTAGGCAGAAGTAATATAAATGTCCCTGGCCACATTGATTTCAAGAGGTCTTGTGCTTCATCATTATAAGCTGCTGAAAGGCAGGAAGAAAAAATCCATCATATTCCTTCCACCTCCAAAAATAGCTAACGGAGCAGTACCAGGTCTCCACCATTTTGGATCAAATTATGAGGTTTTCTACTCCTACAGATTTCAGATCATCTCAGATTAGTTGGAGCTGACTCACATCACTTTTTTTTTTCTTTACACCATCTCAGGAACAACTTGTAAAGGAAGAATAAAATGGGTCTGGGAAGTAGTGTTTAGTATTTGCAGCCAAGCCATTCTTTCCATTATTCTGTGACCTTTTTTCAAGATTCTTCTGTAATATCTCAGAGCTGTCTCTGATTGTTGTTTTACAGGCCACAATCCCAGGTAAATCCTACCAAAGTTTAAAAGAAGCTGCAACCATTTAAACTTTGGGAATTTTGCTTTTAAAAACTGGCTGTCAACATTCACCACACACAGTTGCATGCAAAAGTTTAAACACTTCTGGATTGGGAAGAGTAGCTGGAGAAGAGCAGCAAGAAAAAAAAAATGTGTTGTCCCTGGTTGGCTCATGTGCAAAACAAATTGCTAAATTGCTAAACCAGGGGGTCATTTGGTCTGTTCTAGCTCAACCTTTCTTACGTTCTTCCCAGGAGCCCGATCAGAGGACTCACACCTTTTGAGGCGAGTCAAGTATTTTTTCAATGATACTACTTCATTGCTACCCTATTCTCTATTTCTATTGACATCTAGGAGGTATCTTGCTTTTAAAAAGGGTATTTCTCTTCTACTGGCTTTTTTGACGTAGCTTGCAACGTGCAGCTAAATTAGGTCCCTTGATTGTTTTATCTACCATTCCATTGTGATATTTTTAGGTTCCTGGGAATCATCTTAGGAACCCCTATATCGAGAGTCAAGCCTTCCACTACTTTAAATAAAATAGGGGGGCTATCTATGAAAGGTAAGTCAAGATAGGCATATTTTCTCACACCTGAAAGAAATTTGGGAGGGGTTAACCTCAGTCGTACATCTTATAACTTCCATGCAGAACTTGCATGCAAAAGATCCTGGGTTCCCTCTCCAGTGGGAACCTTCCAGCTAACAGATGGTGGGAAGGACTCCTGCTTGTTCAACTAGGCTGCATGTACCAGCTAATAGAAAGTATCTACTAAAATGTCTTTATGACCGTTAAATGTAAGGAAATCTGATTTCCTCCTTTTGTCCTGACTCCATGAAGGACTTATTAGAAGATGAAGATTAATTCAAGATGTTGATCTCAGTTCACAGGACTGCAGATGAAATCTAGGAGCTCTGGATCTCTTAGAGTTATCCTGATAGATCTGAACTATCTGAGGGTTACCCACCTAAATTGGAGGGAGACTAGAGATCCACCAAGGCTCAACTGCAGGTTCAGGATCAAAGGCAGAATTTGCACCCAGCCTCCTTAAGAGTAAAGACTTACTCAGCAGTATAGTTCTACCTATATGAAGAGGTCTTCCTGAAGGGCTTAATGGCTGGTCTTGCTGATGTATGAACTCTGACCAAGATTTGGACCATGCTTTCAACTGCTTGCAAGTTCTTCTGAGCAGATCAAATAAAGTCATTCTCATCCATTGAAAAACATGGATGTATGCAGAAAATAATTTAGATTGGTTTCTAGAGCATGAACTAGGAATTAAGGTGGCTTCTGAGTCTGATAAAATTGAAGCGTTCAAATCCAGCAGGAGTTACTGCTATTGATGAATCTTCTGACGTTGAGTGGATTGGAATGGTTGACCTTCAGATGGATCCCACTTTTTCTACATAACCATTTTCAAATGGAATAACAGCTAGCACCACAGCAAAACCTAACTTATCCTTGGGGAGCCATCAGCACTCTCAGGTATTCAATCTTCCCCCAATGCATGTAACTATCAGATTTTAGCCCTCCAAATGTAACTAGATCAATGTATTGTTGAAGGCTAACTAGATCAATTGCAGGAGTTCAAATGAGATGGTGAAACTATTGATTCTCCAGATTTATGGGAATGCTTTCATCTATGCTTCTTCATTTGAATCAAATGTGCAGCTTTCATATCCTGGTCAGTCACCCCCACCCTCCCCCCTGCCTTTGGATGCTGAGAATTCCCAGCATTCCCTTAGCCACTCTGCTGGGGGATTCTGGACACTGCAAACGCAACATTTTTGGAAGACATCCAGTTAGGGAATACTGACAGGATCCCTTCCACTCCCAAGATCTCCACTGAGTCATTCTGGAGGGAGGATCCAGTCTGATGATGTCAGCCTTGTGAGGTAGTCCGGACAAGAAGCAGACCCAGAAGTACTAGCTCTACTTTATTGTAAAGTTGCATTAACAGAGAAATGAAAGTACGTTTCTTCCACCGTACCTTTACAGCCCAAGAAACTAGGGAGGGTCTCTTCTGAGATGTTTGACACACCCACATTCCTTCTGTGGGCTAAGTTGCCACTTATCTGACCATTGGCCTGGCTGTGGCTCTTCCCTCTGTCTCCCAAGGACATTCCCACATACCATTCCAGATTAATATAGAGGTGAAGAACAACACGATACCCATTGTAAGGGCAGAATAATAGCTTCCAGTGGCCCAAGTATGGAGTAGGATCATGTGCACAACTCACCACCTTCCAAGGAACAGCTCCCCAATATCCCTTACAAGCAATTCTCAAAAGCAACATTTCACCTATTTAGGGAACCTCCCTTCATAACAAATGATGCAGAATTGAGCTGAGGTCCACTGGATGAAAAGGCAAGTGAGCTAAATTAAAACAAGGCCAAAAACGAGATTTCCTCATGAACCATACCTTTATAGGGGAACAGAAGGCATAGATCTTCCTTTCTAGGGAAGCGCATTGTCCATATCAAAGAAAATTCTGAGACTTAGTACAAGAGCACATAAGCACAATTTGATGAACCAAACTGCCCCTCTGAGTAACACATCCAAGAAGCAGAAAGCAATGTCTTCTATGATACTCTCCAAGTGTAAGGTTGGGACTGGCCCCACATCAGCCTCCACGAGGTAGTCCAGACCAGGAAATCCACTCCACTGGAAGGCTAAAATTATTTTTTATTGAGAGTGGCTGTAATAGCAGAATCTTGCAAGTCTGATTGTGCTGTATCTCCTCCTCCTCCTTATTCTCCAGTGAGTTAGGGGGGTGTCATCTGAGCTGCTTCCAAATGTTATCTCATTGTTCTTGACTTAAAAAAGGTTTCAGCCCTTTTTGCCTAAGTAACAGTTCCTGCATATCTCCATCAAGGTCATCTTCCTTACTCTGTAACCCATCAGTGATGACCTCCCATGACATTAGTATTCATGTGAAGTGTGTGTCCACAGAGAACCACATTTGTTTATTTACTGTATTTTTATACCACCACATTTCCCAAGACTTAAGGCAACATGCAATTGAAATGAAAACACATTATAATAACTCAATAACTCCGCATAATAGATCAACCAGCACAATCAAATATTGACAATAGAATTAAAACTAACATAAATAGGCAGGCATCCAATGATCGTCTTTGATGGACATTAACTTCCTTTAAGATTACATACACATTAACATCCTTACATACGTATTAACATCATCAAAATATTCTGCATTTGATAAATGTCTTCTTTGGACTTTGCATCGGAGGGTTATTCTAGACTTGTTTTTAGCTGATCTTTGTTCTATAAAAATTAAGGTTGCTGATCTCAGCAAACATTCAGGATAAAGTAGAAATAAAAGCAATTAGAAGTCCCAATTGCTAAACAAGCACCTTCTTTGCTTTGCCAACAAGAAGACCTGTTTATGCAACTAAGCAAATGAAACAAAATATATTCTATAGTCTATATGTAATGTATTGGATTAAGTTAGCCATATCCTTGATTGATTGATTGATTGATTGATTGATTGATTGACTGATTTTGATTGATTAGGATTTAATGCTACCTCGGTCCTAGACTCTAAATGACAGTATCATACAGTACAAAAATGAGGAAGAGCATTAAAATCAACCATTATATCCAAGGAAATCAATAATAATTGCTCTTAGCAACAGGTTTCATTCACAACATCAGAATCCCCCAAATCACATTTGGGGATAAAATTAACGTTTATTCCCTAAAAGTTCTGCAAATAGAACAGCAGTTTAACCACTCCCCTGAATATTAACAGGAAAGAGGGCCATGCTAACATAATCCAGAGACAGAGATTGTAACAGAGAAGGGTCATTTGAGGGTCTCTCAGAGGGTGGTATCTCCCATCCTACTGTCACTATTGGGCTGTATCAGATGGACAGATTCTACCTGAAGGTCTCAAGCCATCTAGGGCTCTTTAGGTAATTGTAGAGGTGTACACGGATGGCCTTGAAGAAAATGTGTGACAGCTACTGGGAAATCATGAATTTAGCTTGGAAGAACAGAAAAGCGTGAGAAAGAAACTCAAGATGGCCCCATCTTGATTCTCTTTGGTATAAGAGGGAGGGAAGGAGAAACACTGTCAGGCTTTCAAGATTTTGTTGTTGTAGCTTATATCAATAAATAGAATTCTAGCATTTCTTGTGGTGTCTCTTTCCTGACCTGGTCTACTCCAAAGGGCTGACAGTAATGGCCACCTTGAATCGCATCAAAGCTGTAGCCTTTGAAGCTCCCTAAAACAAGGTGATCCAGAGCTATACCAGTTCCCTCCCTTTAGCAGGTGAGCAGCTTCATTTTGCACCAGTTGTAGCTTCCCATGTAGTCCAAGTGCAAGGGAAGAAGTGACCATTACTAACAAATCCAGTTCCAAGACTGGCCGCATTTGACACATTGTCTGAAGCAAGCCAAGGCTCTCCTGGCGATGGGTTCCAACTGCTAGTCCAAAACGTGTGAATCTAAGAGAAGTCCCAGACTGCAGACCCACTTCTTCTGAGTGGAACCCCATCCAGATCCAATAAGGTCACTTATGTGAGAGGGCCAGCCATATAAATCAAGTAAATAAATAAATAAATGGGTCAAAGCCCATCTTCATCCAGTGTTTCACTTCCCACAGGGGCCAACTGGATGCATCTCAGATGCTTGCAAGCACCTGTAAAGGAACTTAGAGATGACCCGAGGGGACATATGAAGTGGCCGTTCAGGAGGGACGTGGAGAAGAGATTCCATTGGAACCAACTCCACCTTCATTTTGTTTCGGCTTTCAAGGGTCTGTTATTAGAACCACATTGTGTTTCTCCTCTCTCCTTCTTTTAATCTTTTCTGCAATATATGTTTAATCATAATTGGAACTGGGGGAGATTGAATTTTTCTGTACCCGTAAGGGCTTCTTACATGCCTAAATGGTTCTGAGTTCAAGCAACATGCCAGACTAGACTAAAATCAAGTTGGCTAGTTTGTGGTGCAATGTATTATGGGAACCCAGCCCATTCCCTTAGCATGTCATAAGAACCAGCCATCCTTTAAGCCATGATATGCGCTGCATATTTTGTCAGCATAGCAACAGTGTTTTCTTGAGTTTAGGGTTTAGCATGTTGTGTGAATCAAATCTTACAGTGCTTATCTAGTTTTACTGAAGGGGAGATAAATGCAAGGAGGCTATTTTTTCCCCTTCACTCTCAGTCAATTAAGTTTTAAAAGTTTCCTGCTCCAGGATTCAATGCAGTGAAGATAGTTCACTGCACCTTGGTGTTTATATCCTGTGGCTACCGCCCCATCTCACAATCAAGTCAGCTTCCATAAGAGCAGTTGCAGAAACTAAGTTTGCACACAACTATGTTTGGTTTTGTGCCTAAGAATTTCTGATGTCTTTGCCTAATCCATGGTGGCCCTAGTCCAGCGTTTCTCAACCTTGGCAGCTTGAGGATGCGTGGACTTCAACTCCCAGAATTCCCCAGCCATGCTGGCTGGGGAATTCTGGGAGTTGAAGTCCACGCATCCTCAAGGTGCCAAGGTTGAGAAATGCTGGACTAGTCAGTCCATGCTGAGAACATGACCATCCGGTCCAGGATAGGTTCTCTAGAACAAAATGGGGTAATTGAACGAATACATTCCAGAGTAGGAAGCAAAAGATTCTGACCATTTCAGAAAGTAAAATCTGGGCCCATCCATCTTTTTTTGCAGTGAAACTTCTCTAAGTTTGGCCCTGGCGTGTAAAAGGACTCCACTGACAAGGTGGATATTGGTAATCAAGAAAGAAACACTTGTTTAGGACCTGTTATTAGAAGCACAATGCATGACACCAGCCATCTATCCTCATTTTTATAGGACACCCCAGCCCCCCCCCCCCCATGGTAGCAGCACACCTGCTGAGGTGATAAAACTTAGGCATAAACATTATTTTCTCTCCAGGAGGGAATAAAGTGGATTTTTTAAAAATGAGAAGATGATCTTGTTTTACAGTAGCTGTTGGTGAGGTGCTAATTGAGAAAGCTAAGAGGAACAAGATAACATTTGGAGCGACAATATGCTTTCCGTCTACTTCTTTTCTGTCTTCAAAGCGATGACTTTTGAGCCGGGCATTTATTTAAGCAATTGATACGGCCGCCCAACTCACTCACGGTGACTCCGGGTGGCTTGCAGGAACAAAAATCCCAAATACCAAATCCACTCCACCTCGTCCAGTTTCCCCATCTGATCCAGTTTCCCCATCCAATAATC
The DNA here is from genome assembly GCF_059951505.1 of Python bivittatus. Classification (NCBI taxonomy): domain Eukaryota; kingdom Metazoa; phylum Chordata; class Lepidosauria; order Squamata; family Pythonidae; genus Python; species Python bivittatus. The sequence continues at coordinate 2,928,672 of NW_028277086.1, read as the reverse complement.
TTTCCACACTCTTGACGTTTCCTCAAATGATCCTACTTCAGATACCTTATGCCAAGACCCAGCTCTCAGGAGAAGGCTGTAATGCTGGGAAAGGTGGAAGGAAAGAGAAGAGGACAACCAGCAGCAAGGAGGATGGACTCAGTTGCAGTGGTGATGGGTGCACCCTCGGAAGACCTGAAGGACCAGGTTAGGGACAGACTGTCATGGAAAAGATCTATGTGGTCCCGAAGAGTCAACACCACCTTCATGGCATGTAATCAGTCAATCAGTTTCCCCATTCAATCTTCTTTCCATGGTCTCTATATTTCTATTTCTTGTAGCTCTGAGCTACCAACAGCAGTTTTGAATCGAACCCTTCCCTTTGCTCCTTCTTCACCATCCATGCGCTATTTGTTTCTGTTTTCCTGCCTCTTCAAGTGACTCAAACCAACTTGGCATCGTCTGTGGAACTCATCAGTCAGTGCGCAGTTATTACGGAGCCACAAAGTTCAGAAGAAGAACACCAGTGCGGATTAGTTCAATGTTATGACTGGGTTGATCTGCTACTGCTTTTATTGCCTTTGTATTTTTTTAATTAGCTTGCATCATAAAATTATGAAAAAGAAGCACAGAAGTCAGTTTCAGGGGATCAGCAGGGAAACTGTATGGCAGCAATGGGCTCCAAGGTGGGTTTGTGGACTTCTTAAAAGCATCTGGGTGCTTATGGTTGGAAGCAGGCTGCTGGCCAGAAGGACCCACAGTCAATTCTGCAGAAATCTTCTTCCAGACATCCTTCTGGGTGAGCCGACCAAAGAGAAGGAGGAGATCATAACACTGTGCAGTGTCAGTGTATTGGCAACTCTAGTATAACTAACTATTTGCTATTTTATTTATGTCATTTCATTTATAAGCTGCCTGATTCCCAGACAGCTCTGGGTGGCTTACAACAAAAAAAACAGCTTGTCGAAAGGAAAATACAATAGACCAGAAGAACAAAATACTTCAAACCAAAATGAAACAAAACGGGGCTCTCCAAAGGGGCGTTGATTGGAGACCAAGATCTCACTGCTTACACAAGTGTACACTTTAAGTAGCAATTTGCAACTTAAAGATGTTAACCAAAAAAACAAAAAAAAGGGAGACGAAAGGAAGCTTTGCCGTACAGTGGCCGAGGGGTGGAAAGCCAAGGGCCGTGAAAGGGTTAGATGAAGCACGAGCTTCTGGGGCTGAGGTCGGTTCGATGGATCGACCTCAAGCTTATTTTAAAAATAGCAACTGCCGACCAGCAGAAAACTTAGGACCCCAGGAAGAAATGGCTACCCAGGGCAGTGAGGAGCTGCTGGAGGGGAGGGGGCTCCCCGATGCTGAATCCAGCGGGAACTAAGTCTGCTATTACTAGAAGGGAAGGAAGCACTGGGGATCACCAGCTCCGAAGCATCTGAGATGGTTTGGCTCAAAAAGCAGCAGTGTTGAAGTTGGGAAACGGGGGCAGAGGGCACATTTGCAATGGGCTGGGAGTGGGGGAAGGACAACATCGTCCGTTCCGGTGCTCAAAAAGTAGGGAGCGCCCCCTACTGAGAGTGGGCCAAGCAGAAATGGCTGATCTGCCCACAGGTGTCTCTTTTAGTCCTAAAATGGGGGGAGAAATTTTGAAAATGCCACTTGGTTAGCTGTTCGGTTTTGATTCCCTTCCTACCATTGCAATTTAGCTCCCCAAGTGCATCAGGTCATCGGCCATCCGTTTCTAAAGGATTGTTTGAAAAATAATACAACTGCAGTTTTGGGAACAAATGCTTTAGCAATCATTCCTACCCGTTCAGCGTTGGACTGAGTGGGAAGTAACACCGTTTTGCTGAACTTTCATAATATTACATTAAACACAGAAGGAAGTACACAGATCCCAAGTACTGCTAGACAAGTGCCTTGGAAGAGGGTGGGGTTTTTTACACATGCCTAATGATTGTGCCTTGCGCAAACAGAGATTGTGGCAAATCTTTGGCTCTGGTGCATTCTCTGTCGGTTTGATTCGCACGTCAGCACTTTCAAACGAGGGGACGCATCACCAAATTCCACCTGCAAAGAACCAGGCGGCGCTTGGCGCCTGAGATCCCGCTTGCTTTCTTTCTCAGCAATGAAATAAAGTGGAGCTAATTAGCAAAATGACAAAAACGTCAAATGCTTTTTTGATGCCTTCATGCAACCAGGAACTTAAAAGAAAGCGTTTGGGGGGGGGGGCTGACCATGGAGGCTCCCAGTGTGAGCAGAAGTGCAACAGCACCCCCTTTGGGCTAAACACCAATCCTGCAGGTCTGGCTCTTACAGCATTTTCATACCTGCAAGGGAGGGGGGGGGGGAAGAATCATCCCTTCGATGATCAAAGCTTCCCAAATCAAAGAGCTCTTGAAAAGGGTCACAATGAGCCTTTCCCTAAATGGAAAATGAAATAAAATACTGAAGTAGAAATGCTCAAAGTATAAAAGATGCATCAGATTCTTGGGCGAGGAAATGGAGGATGTTCTGTGTTCATTCTGCAGCAAAAGGAAATCCTGCCTGCTTCAAACTGCAAAGGAGGATTTTGAAGGCCGATGCCAGGTGAATACGAAGAAAACTTTCCCAACTAAACAGCCATTTGAGAATGGAACCAGTTCTCCAGAGTGGTGGATGACAGTCATCTGCCAGGGAAGCTTTCATTTGGAGGACTGCACTGACCAGCAGGATGGACTTCATGGCCTAACTTCCCTCTCCAGAATTATAAGATTCTGTGATTTTCAATAGCTGTGGTCCAATCATCCTGCAGAGGCTACACTCTAAATCTAAAGGGATTGGGGTCAACTGCAGGAAGTAATCTATGACCTATTAGAACCTCTGAAGATATGAGGATATCATCCTGAGATATCAAAGGTCTGTTGCAACAGGTTTTACATACTTAATGTGTGGAATAATGATGATTCCTACATTCAAGAATATATCTTGATTTCTCTCTACTCTATAGCAGATGGCCAGCTCTAACCACCAGGTTCACACAACATGCTAAACCCTCAATCTGGGTAACACACTGTCATTTCTCTGTTACAACAGCAGGCTACATCCAATCAGAAAAGCCAGATGATGGCTTCTTATGATGATCACCCTGTTTCCCACAGCAGATGCTGGCTCTGAACCATAAATTAACCAGCACCATGTTAGCCTAGTCTAATATGTTATGCAACCCAATGTCTATGAGGACAGATTCCACTGAATAGTGTGGCGACCACAAAGAAAGAAAGAATTTGCTGTGTAGCCCTATTCACAGAGATGCTAACTCTTGCCATGGCCCCCATCATGTCCTGGACATGAGAACATAGACAAGTCTATAGGATCTAGAAGTAAGAAACCAAACAACCTCTGACTCTTTTATTATTCCTTGTCATAAAAGCAGATAAGTAGTGCTGGTGTGAACCTCAGATCAGTGTTCCTGCCACGTTTGCCTGAATTAGTTCCTTGACTTACAGTCAGGTGCCTCAATCTGACCAAGCCGGGTCATTGCACAAGGATCACACAGCCAACCTTGACTTCCGCTTTCACCATATGCCAGCACCTACCCACCACACTGTCTCTGCCATAAAAGCGAAGGGAAAAAAATATTCAAATGAATAGTCCCAACGAATCACCTGAGCCACGAAGACAGAGGCACTTTTTATGGGAAAATCTTGATCCTGCTAACTTGGCAGCTGCCATGGCTCATGACAGCTTATAATAAAGTGTGTTGGTCTGAAAAGATGCTGTCAGACTCTTCCTGATTTTTGGCTCCCATACACTCCACAAACCCTACAGCAAAATGCAAAGAATGTTGCCAGACTACCTTACAGAAAGAATCAGCAAAGGGACTTATCTATCACAGTTTGATTTAAAACAAAACAAAAAAGTTGACCAAGCTTCTCATTGTCTGGAGCACATTGCAAAGGGATGTAATTCTTGGCCCCGTATTCACTTGTAGTTTCACTGGTAAAGCAAATAAATCAAAGCAAACACCCTTCTTTTTGCGTTTTCCTTTGTCACCCTTTTGTTTCGCCAAAGCACTTCAAACACATTGTTGTTCTGATGCTCTTGCAGAACAAGAATATCCAGTGCTGAGCATCAAAGGCCCTCTTCAGTTCAATGGAGATTCCCAAACCCAGCAGGGACACATCACGCTTACCAGATGTGCTCATCCCACAGCATCAACCCCACCCCAATTACAATGAACCCCACGTCTCATTAGCCCCCAAGTTTAGTTGCACGGTGGCTTATCTAAGCCTTCCTATTTCAGGGACAAAATTAGATGCTTCGGTGTCCTGTTTTCCAGAGGACACACAGTTATTGTTTGTTTGTTCATTCTGAATGCTTTTATGACACTCCAATCACCTGACTCTAAATGGCTGACAAACAGCAGCAATATAATAATAATATAATATTTTTTAATTCTTTATTTACACAATTTATTAGCCGCCCATCACACTTTTGCAAGCAACTCTGGGTGGCTAATATAACATAATATAATGAATACAGTACCATACAATACAACAGACAAGCCCCTGCAGTTTTCTGGGCAATATTTCAGAAGTGGTTTGCCATTGCCTCCTTCCTAGGGCTGAGAGGAAATGACTGGCCCAAGATTACCCAGCTGGCTTTGTGCCTAAGGCAGGACTAGAACTCAGAGTCTCCCAGTTTCTAGCCTGATGCCTTAACCACTACACCAAACTAGCTCTCATATCACACTGTATAATAATCTTTGACGTTGCCCTCTTCTAACTGTCAGTAATAGAAGTAGTGCCCATCTGTGCTTCCAGACTTGCGTGACCAGGGATCCATCCCATTTGATTTCACCCCACCAGGAATAATTGCAAATACTGAACCAGAGATGACTTTAGCAACATGTTGTTTTAGGACTAGTAATGTTTCCTTCCAAACTAGAGGTGTTTCTAGTAAAATCCCCTCTCACCCCTATGGGTGATCTGTGTCTTCCTCAATCTTGGGTCCTCTCCCAGAGGCCTGGGAGTTTGAGGGTTCTGTGCAGGATCTGAGCTGTTGCTAGCACTGCACTCTTCTGGGCAGAGAGCTCTGATGTTGCTCCTGGGATCCGTGAGAGCCCCTCTCTCAGCTTAGCAGTCACAGCCCCGCGTGCTCCTACCACCACTGGGACCACTTTGGCCTTGACTTTCCACATCCTCTCTAGTTCTTCCTTCAGGCCCTGGTACTTCTCCAGCTTCTCATGCTCCAACCTGAGAAGATGCAGTTTCTGGGTGGTCTTCAAGGCCAATCCCATGTAAAGAACCTTATAGTAATCTATCCATAAGTTGATAAGGGCTTAAGTAACTGTAGCGAGTGCCTTCCACTCCAGGTACAGTTACAACAGGTGCACTAGTCAAAACTGGCTAAAGGCCCTTCCACCTGCTGTTCCAGCAGAAGCTAAGAGTCCAGGAAACCCCCAGGTTGTACGCCAACTCTTTCTGCCAAGCACAACCCCATCCAGAGCTAAAGGTTGTTTCACCCAAGAGTCAGTTCGGTTCTGAACTCCCAAGCACACTGCCTTGCTAGGACTGAGTCTCCATCTATTACTCCCCATCCAGACCCTTACATTTTCCAAGCATTGTGACAAGATAGTGACCCCAACTTCTGGATGGTCCAGAAGGTATCATAAGCATACCAATAATAGAGGACCCATCGCTGCTGTAACTGAGTCCATCTACCTTGTTGCTGGTCATCCTCTTCTTCTCTTTCCTTCATCAGAGTATTAGAGCCTTCTCTAGAGAACTCGGTCTTCACATAATGTGTCTGAAGTAGGATATTTTGGGTCTGGTCATTGGTGCCTCAAGTGAGAACTCTGGATTGATTTTTTTGAGGATCCATTAGTTTGTTTTCTTGGCTGTCCACGGTATTCTCAGGAGTCTTCTCCCACATCAAAGTTCAAAGGCGTCAATACTCTTCCAATCCTACTTCTTTAAAGTCCAACTTTGGCTTCCATAGAGTGTCACAGGGAATACCATGGCTTACAGAATTCTGATCTTTGTAGGTACAGACACATGATGGCATTCAAATATCTTTTCCAAGGCCTTCATGGCTGCTCTAACAAGTGCTAATCGGTGGTGTATTTCTTGACTGCTGGTTCCTTTACTGTTGATGGTTGATCCTAAAAGGCAGAAGCTCTCCACCACTTTGATATCTGCATTGTCAATTCTAAAGCTGGTTGTTCTACCTATTGTCATTAGTTTGGTCCTGTTTATATTTAATTTTAGTTCCACTGTGCTCTTTGATCTTTATTATTAGAGCTTGCAGATCCTTTGCATTTTCAGCTATCAGGATAGTATCATCAGCATTATGCAGATTATTGATGTTTCCTTCTCCAATTTTAAAACCATGCTCATCTTCCAATCCAACTTCCCTTAATATATATTCAGCATATAGGTTGAAGAAAAAAGGGGAGGGTATACAGTCTTGCCACACTCCTTTGCCAACCTGGAGCCAGTCTGTTTCACCATGTTGTGTCCAGACTGTGGCTTCCTGACCTGTATAGAAGTTTCTCATGAGGACAAGGAGATGTTCTGGGATTCCCATTTTTCTGAGCACATTCCGCAGCTTGACATGATCAACACAATCAAAGGCCTTTCTATAATCAATGAAGCACATAGTGACCTTTTTTTGGTATTTTTCAATTATCAGCAATAATGTCTCATGTTCCTCGGCCTTTTCTAAAGCCAGCTTGAACGTCTGGCATCTCTTTTTCCATGTAGGGCTCTAACCTGTATTGGATGATCCTAAGCATTATTTTGCTAGCATGCAAAATTAAGGATATTGTGCCATAAGCACCCTCTGTTAAGTCTTCTTTTTTTGACATTGGAATGTAGACTGACCTATTCCAATTGGTTGGCCACTGTGTTGTTCTCCAGATTTCTGGTATAGCTTGATTAGAACCTTGACTGATTCTTCTTCTGTTGCTTGCCATATTTGAGTGGTATTCCATCAGTTCCGGTAGCCTTCTGACTTGGTAATGACCAGAGTGTTGATCTAACTTCATCTTCTAGTACTAGAGGTTCTTGTAAGTAAGGAATATCTTCTAAGTTATCTTGGATGTTCACATCTCTTCTGTACAACGTTTCAGTATACTCCTTCCATCTTACTTTGAACTCCTTTGAGTTGGTTACTATCTTTCCATTGGCTTCCTTGAGCATACCAATTCATCGTTGGAATTGCTTTCTGAGTTCAGAGATCTTTTGAAAAACTTCTTTGTTCTTCCAAGTCTGTGTCCATCTTCAGTCTTTACAGATGTTGTTGTAATACTGCTTCTTGCTTCTAGAAGTCCAAAACACAACCAGGAAGAAGATGATGGGAAACATTTTTGTGGCAATGTTAAGAACGCAATATGGAAGCCAAATGACATCTCAAGGATGGGAAGGCCCAAATCCTTTCATTCTTTTGCCAGTGTTGCAGATATAAGGTTCTGAAAAGAAGCTTTCCTCAATGGATGCTTTGAGAACACTCTTATCTTTCCCTTTCATTCAATGGGTGAAGACAGGGAAGCCTCCTGGAATTTATTCTCAAAATAGATTCTGAAGCAAATTAATGGTAACACCCTTTTCAAACAGAAAAGCTTATTTTCTATGGAAGCCATCTGCTAACCTAAACTACAATTCTCCTCCTTCAAAACCAATTGCTTTCATTAGCAGTAAGATCTCAGAAATCATTTTGATGAGATCTCATGGTTCCTTCAGCCAAACATGACCAAGTCTCAGATTTAGGACTGGAAAAATCTGTAATTTGGGGTTGATAAGAACCTTAGAAGAGCCTGAGGCTCTGTGAAAAAGCATTTCTTGAACTATTCCATGTCTTTGGGTTATGACTGTTCATCACTGGTATTTCCTGCTTTAATGATTATGTGTTGCAATTGTTCATTTTGGTCCTGATTTGTTCATAACACCATTGTGTTATGAAGTTAAGACTGTAAGTTAATGTTCTTACCATGGAAAATGGCAGTTTCATTTTTTGCCAGCCACCCTGAGTGTAGATGATTTGGCAGGATACAAATGTACTTGATGGTGATGATGATGGTGATAAAGATGATTTCCTGCTGCTAGTCCTAAGCCTTCTTATTTTAGTTTCAATGAATGTCCTAATATTGGGAGGAAGAGAGAAAATCTTCTCTCTTTTCAACTTACTTATGCCATACATGATTTTAGATACTTATCTCCTGTTTCCTACTATCCACCTACATTCCAACTAAGGAGCACCAATTCTTGCAATCTTTCCATGAGCTTTAAAATGAGAAACCATGTCCTGTTCCAGAAGCCAGCCTGAATGGCTTATACCTGAGACCTATTTGACAACAGATATCCTCGCAGTGATGCAATATATATGAAATTTCCTACCCAGATTCTTTGGCTGGATTTGAAAACACATTGTTAGGAGCATCACCATAAAAACCACATGAACTAGGGTGGAGGTAGCAAAGAAGAATTCTAGACATTCTAGAAGAGCAGATGGCTTTTGTTGGTCAATTCTAGAAGCCCAGAAAGCTACACATAGCTTCAGGGGATTGTAAGATGGCTGTACTGGAGGAATCTCAGAGCTCCCTCTGGGTGTCCAGCCTTGACACTCAGAAGCTAAGGGGGGTTTCAGGCTCATTCCAACATGTGCTTTAGTGCATAGAACAAGTAACTCTGCCAGAGGGAGAGACAGAAAATCGTTGCTACATCCAGACACTAAAATGGTTATCCCTAATATTCTTCTTGGATCTCAGCAAGGAGGGAGCACTAACTGACTTTGGCTGATCTCAAAAAGCTAACCAGAATCAGACCTGATTCATACTTGGAAGGGTAACCACCAGAATTCCAAAGGCTATAGCTTACAAGGAGATTTTTTTTAAAAAAAATCCAGAAGATTGATGAATATGTACTATCAAGTTGGTGTCAATTCTTAGTGACCTCCTAGGCAGGGGCAAATCCTTTCTATATTGTTGCCAAGAAAGCTACATGGGTAACTACAATCCATCAGGAGTTAAGCTGTGTCATTTAACATTTTCTCCACTTAAAAAATCAGATAATATCAGCAAGGATCCATATTTGGACTGAAAGGTATTTGTTGACTCTGGTCTTTCCCTGATGACACAAGGTTTTTAAGCTTTTAAGACTAACTTTGAAACTAAGCTTCATGGGCTCCCAGTTAGGAGGTCCTGAAACATGTATTGTTGAACCATCTCTCATGCTCTGGAAATCTTCCATGAGCATATGGAATTGCTGGTATAGTTCACATCTGGTCCTAGACCTTTGCTTCTGGGATTTGTTTTGATTATGATTAAATGTTCAGGACTGCCAACTTTCCAGACCAGTAAGAAAAGTAACCAACTTAGTCTTCTTGGTTGCATCTCATAGCAACTCCATGCAGAAATCACAATGTCATCAGCTGCAAATGTTTGCAGAGCTGGCAATGGCTAAGGTCATACCAACAATGGCCCATTCAAAAGATGGCAGTCCTGGAGAAGAACAATAGGCCTACTCAAGAAAAAGCAATCCACCACAGACAGAACAGCAATCAAAATATCAAAAACTCTCTACAGCAGGTTGGTGATTTTCTACAGCAGGTTCGGGGATTTTATTTACATAGGAAACAGCAATGACTCTCCAGACATTTGTGGTCTCATTCTTTGATATCTCGAGACAAATGGACAAATTGTTTCATTTATATTTCTGACTTTAACAGCCAGTTTGGTCTAGTGGTGAAGGCTCCAGACTAGAAATCAGGAGATGGTGAGTTCTAGTCCTGACTTAGGCATGAAAGCCAGCTGGGTGACTTTGGGCCAGTCCCTCTCTCTCAGCCCAACTCTTCTCACAGGGTTGTTGTTTGAGGGGAAAATAGGAGGAGGAAGGAGTATTAGGTATGTAGGCCACTTTGAGTTATTTATAAAATAATAAAGGTAGGATAAAAAATCCAACAAAAAGAGTTGTGTACCTCTGATCTTACTGTTCTTCCTGGTGAACATCCCACTTCTTTGGTGGTTGGAAGAGCAGAGAAATCCATTATTTGGGCAGGAGAAGCACACGGTCTCCATGGTTTGCCACCAGCTCTTTCCTATAGTGTATACAGTATGTCCTGAAAGTAGATGATTCAAGAGGCAGCATTTGTGATGCTTCACTCAGCCCTGATGTCAGAAAGCTGGTAGAGTCAAAGTCCAAGAAGTCTTCCCCTACAAGTCTCTCCAGACATCCCATGAAAGTTCAGTAAGTTTCTCAGAATTGTCCATGGTTCATTGTAGAACCTTTGCTTTCCCATCTTGATAGTCCTGGCTGAGTTCCTTGTCTTTCCAGTTAATGGATCTGCACATACTAGAGAGCATCCAGCAGAACAGTCCACCCTCTGTTAGAACTTCCTTATTCATGTTCCGAGTCCCAGTGAGTTAAATGGCTGAGGATACCTTAGGAACTTCCTTATCTGGATCCCATCCCATCTACTGACAATCTGCCTGGAATACTACCAGGCTTCCTTATAAGATGTTGTATGAACTGCAAACACAATAAATGTGAAAAGCTTTGAAATGAGTTATGCATCTGTTTACCTGCAGGAACCCCTATCAAAGCTTTGGAGAACTTGCCACTCTTGGTGATAGATCGAACCACCTGATGTCAGAGTCTTGCTTAAGATCAAGGATGGGGAACCAGCTGTGTTGCTGAATTACAGAGCCCAGCACCCCTTCCTCTGGCTATGCTAGCTGGATCTGGTAGAAGCTGTCAGTCAACAACATCTGGAAGGGTACCAAGTTCTCCACTTCAGTGTTAGGTAGAAATTCACCAGCTGAATCCACACGACATGCTAGATTAGTAGTTTGTGGTTCAGGATATTAGGAGAAACTCAGACATTGCTTTTTTGTTTAAGCAGACTACATTATGGGAACACAGCAGTTGTTTCTTGTTAACCTTGATTTGGGAGTTAATGTTAAACAACCCACAATGGGATTGGAACTATATGAACTTCAGTGAAAGCTATCCCATCTATATTCCAGTGAATGGAATGGCAAAGCAAAAGGATTTATTACATATTGTCCATTTATGTATGTATGTATGTATGTATGTATGTATGTATGTAATGTTTCAAGGCCTTATTTGTTTTTTACTTTATCTGTGCCTTTGAATAATTAACATAGAAGGTAATATTGCTTACTTAAAAAAGAATAATGTAATGAGTCTACCTGTATGTAAGTTTAAGTGAATAAATGTTCAAATTGTACCCACATACACACACACTGCTTTTTCTGGTTATCATATCAGGCAGGTAGAAAAAAGTAAAGAAATTAAATAAAAGTAACTAAAAGAAGTTTAAACACACCCATAAATTACCATCCTCTGCCACCAAAACATTAACTCCTTTAGAAACACCTATAAAAAAAGTTACAATATTCTCAATAGCCTTTATAGGAATTTCCTTTAAACTGAATGTTACAGTTCTTTTTTAAAAAAACAGCAATGTTAAAAAGAAAGACAGGGCAGAGGAGAAGGCATGGTAGGAAATTCCAAGAGTAGGCCATCCTACAGGAATGTAGAAAATGCAGTTTCAGAATTAAAACCGAAATGTTTTTCTCATGAGATCTGATGTCGGAAATAGAGTCCTGGCCATAAGTATAGTTGCAGGACCATGGTTTATTCTGGATAGGTGTTGGTGTGCAATCAGAATGAACTAGGACTACTGAATCTGGGTTGCAACAATACAGATGGCCAGTAGATGGCAGCACACTGTCAAAGTTTGATGCATCATGTGCCCCCTCTAGTGGTTACCTGGAATTTTGCAACTTCGATCTGCTAATTCTTGAGTAGATGCCCAATGTAAGTGTCTGATCCTGGGACTAAGTGACCCTGACTTTCGATTTGTTAGCTGTTCCCTGACAGAACCGCAGTCACAACAATCCTGTGGGCTTTTCCCTTGTTGAGGTTTCTGAGGTAAAGTTGGTTGAGGAAAAAACTTTCAGATTTAGGTGCCCTCAGGTCTTCTCCCACCTCATCATAATACTCCATTGAATTCAGACAGACAGCATTTGCATGAGTTGAAATTAAAGGACCAAGTTAAGCTGAAGATGACAGTGTGGGTTTGACTGAGAAAGGGAATTTGTCATCTTAAGAGATGAGCTGGAGAAATTTCACCCATACTTTAGAGGAGGGAGAAGACCATTCTGTCGTTCCTTAGTTCTGCTAGTTTACACTTGCCTAAAAGCTCTGATATTTCAGGCAAGGTCAGGGAAGCATCAGTTCACAAAGCATTCTTGAACAGGAGGAACGGTGGTGTCACAGAAGTGCTGGGAGTGATGGGAAGAACCCACTGGAGCTCTAGATGGTCCTTCCAACCACACACGGTCCAACAGTTATTTTCCAGAGCTTATCAAGCAAGGTGGAGAGACGCTATCCCATTCTCTGCAGAACAGATCCAGCCACGAATAATGAAAGCAGTTCTGATCTTCCTGTTGGCTGGAGTCCTGTTTGTACAGCCAAGTGAGTCTTCCAAGTGTTCTTTCTCCATTTCAGCAATGTTTTCCCCGGGAAATTTAGCTTTACCAAATCCACCCTTCCCTTTCCTCATGTGTGTCTTGTGCTCATTTGGGGCACTCCTTTCTACAAATTTCTCTCATTCTACTCAGGCTAATCTTTATCTTTGAAATGGGAGAGCATATCTAGAGGAGATGAAGGGTTGACTCGTGATTGGGGGAGGGGACTGGCCACATTGTAGTGCCAGTGGGCACCCATTTGAAGCACTGTCCCAAAATGGCTGTCATGGAGGGGAACATTGCTAACTTATAAAATTACATCCATCTTATATGTAGTTATTCAGAAAGTTGATTAGGGTATTTCCAGAAACCCCATCCAGTCCCTCCCACCTCATTCTGTGCCTCAACTCCACACCAGTGGTCTGAGTGATTTGGGGACACTTTCAAAAGCGCGCTAGACTAATCTGACTGACAAGCCAGAGGCACAGAAGACAGGTTGTTAGGAAGATCAGGGCATTTCTTTCTTCCTCACCTTGCACCTTTTCTTCTTGTCTGTGGTCTATCAGTTAGCTTATTTGCATAGAAGGGGGTACAGTGTGAAGTAGAAAGGGAGCAATTGACAGCAGGCAAGATCTGACCTCAACAGGTCCTGCAAGGTGAGTGGCTGTGGTTCACAGCACCTGAAATAGCCCATAGAATATGCAAAATTGTATAGAAAGGCAGTCTTAGGTACACCACATGGAACCCTTGGTTGTCAGAAGCAGAGGAAATCTATAATGCACCCAAGGTTGTCAGAACCAACAACACACAGGTGGCAAAACCTGTCCCCCTTTCCTGGTTTGAATCAACCTTCTGTGCAACACGTTGCTAGCACTCCTTCAAAAGAGAGCTGGGCCTGTTTTAAAACACAGCTCTAGTGCTCTTTCTAGAGAGTGCTAAACCCACATTTAAAAAAAAAAAACAAGCTTAGTGCTCTTTCTAGGGAATGCTCAACCTGTGTTTCTTAGAAGCCTGTAAAAAAATCTGAGAAGTACTTTGAAAGCATCAGTCAGGCATTATGCCCACAGATGCCTCTCCAAAAGCTGGGCCCAGTTTTTCCTGCCAAACAGACCAAAATGGCTTCGAGGGCAGTTCCCAGGACCGGATAGGAGGGAGCATGCCCACAGTAGCCTGAAGTGGCTATTAAGAGCTAGACAGTTACCCTCCTTGATCACATTATCAAGCACACTGTTAATGAAGCCTCCTAGATGGGATCCATGGCAAAACTGTGTCAGGGGTAAAGGACACCACCATTTTCAATTATGCTCCCAACTTTGGCATAATTCAGGAAATAAAAAGGGAAGCTTGCCTGAAGATAGGAGGAAGCTTAAAAGGAAGATAAAGAGAGTCTGACTTTTCATTGATAGCTTTCATCTATGAATTATGATCACTGTACTTTCAGGGTGACATCATGGATTGACCAATCTTAGAATAAAATTGGACGCATCTGGCCGTTCAATTATTTTTAACAAATGGGGGAGGGGCACTGATGTTCTCACCCAGGTTCCCTATAACTCCAAGGCCATCACTGACCTTCTACAATCTCTCACCTTCCAGATATGTGGACTTCAACTCTCTGCAATGCTCAGGGTGGCTGGAATTCTCAGAGCTGAAAACTACATATCCTGCCAGAGTGCAGCTGGGGAAAGCTAAATCCTGCCTTGCTTTGATTTGGCAATGGGGTAGGGAGTATAATCTAAGTGAAGAAAGGAAATAGAATCATTTTCTTCCCAGAAATCCATATTTTTCAGTGGACTGCAAGATTCTGAGAACAGCAAAAGCCTTGGGAAAATAATTACTTCATCTACCACTCACTGGGGACAGCATTAAAACAGACAGCAATTGAATATTGTAGACAGGAGGGTCTGCAGCTACGTGGGTTTCAAGTTATGGAAAGGCATTCCTCTCAGTGACATCACTATACAAGCTCCTCCTTTATCTGCCTGCATTGCAATATGGCTGCCAGGTGGTGCTTGTGAAATGATTTCATTGCACATGCTCAGACATCAGGAGAGAACATCTTGCTTGCTTGCTTGCCAGCCAAAAACAGACCAGCTAAACTGCACTGTTTTGGGCTAGCAAGCAATAATTATTTTTTATTATTTTATTTTTGCCACGTTCTGTTTGGATTTTTTTTTTTTTTAATTCTGGGAAACAAGTTCTGCCAAGTGACTTCACTGGCTATAGTAGTGGTGCCCTGATTGTAGGTTTTTAAAAGTACATTCACAGAGTGATGGTGGTTCCCCCAGCCAATATGATTTTTCCATTCAGTGCAACTTTTGTCAGTTTTCTCCTGCTCTCTCTTTTAATAAAAATTAAAAGCTGTGTGGTCATTTGTCAAAGATAATCTAGTAGGTCCTGCATTGAGCAAGGGGCTGAACTAAATGACCCCTAAGGCCTTCCCGACTCTGTGGTTTTGTGCGTGCCTCTTGCAAAAAACTAAGTACTATTCTTGTTAAGGAGAGCCAGTGTGGTATAGTGGTTAAGGCACTGGGCTAGAGACTGGGAGACCCTGAGTTCTAGTCCCACCTTAGGCACGAAGCCATCTGAGTGGCCTTGGGCCAGTCCCTCTCTCTCAGCCCTAGGAAGGAGGCAATGGCCAACTACTTCTGAAATCTTGCCAAGAAAACTGCAGGGACTTGTCCAGGCAGTTGCCAGGACTCAAAACTGACTCAAAGGCACACACACATACAGTACTTGTTAAAGTCAGAGATTTAAAAGATATCCCGTGTGATATTGAGTGGCTGGGTTAAACCTATGACTCAGTGCAACTGTCTCCTTTATTGCAGTTCGCCTCTGTTGCTCGGAGGCAGATTCATGCATCACCTGGATGAACATGAATCACCTTGCTGTAAAACCGGGCAACGTGTATCTTTCTGAACTTCGAGGAAGCAAATGCAGCCAAGGCGGGAATTGCACAACTAAAACACCAAACTAGGCTAAAACCAAAGGAAGGGATCACGTGTCCCCTTCTTATAGCACTAAACACCCGCATAAATTGTGGGGGGTTTTTTGTTGTTGCTGTTTTAAAATCCCTCCTGGAGTTTGTTTCTGACAGCAATAAACTGCTGAGAACAGCCTCCAGCTGAATGCCTCCCTCTTTTAGCCAAGGAGGCTGACTTTCCTGCCCTATTCCTTCTTCCTATAAAAACATGTCTTCCCTTGCAGATGGCTCACTCAGGTGTTACACCTGCAACACACAATTCAACATTGACAACTGCAAAACAGCGGTAATCTGCAAGGAACAGGCGAGAGCGTGCAAAACAGATGTGATCAGTAAGCCAATTGCAAAGTGTTTCCCTCTGTCTTCTTTCTGCAGCATTTTCCTCTTGCTTTGTATATTGCAAAAATAAAAAATAATAAAAATGAAAGGTTACTTTCCTGGGGACTGCTTTTGGATCCACACCCAAAGAAGAAAGGTATTTTTACCGGCTGATATGCACGTTACATAGCCGTTAGAAAGGTCTTTAAAAACGGACCCCAAATCTCTAAGTCTTGCCCCCATCATAGGGTGTGACTGCATCTTGCCCCCGCCTGCTGTGGATCAGGACTAGCAGGGAGAAAACGGAGCCCCCAGTGAAAGGTTGGCGACCCATCATGGAGGCAACAGTGATCTGGCTGGACAAATGATCTGATAGGTTTCAGTGGTCTGGGATTAGGGAACTGTAGTCCAAAGCATTTAGAGCAGTGTTTCTCAACCTTGGCAACTTTAAGATGTGTGGACTTCAACTCCCAGAATTCCCCAGCCAGCCATGTTGAAGTCCACACATCTTAAAGTTGCCAAGGTTGAGAAACACTGATTTAGAGTCTCCTTGTTGTCAACTCCTCATTTAATGTCTGCACTAAATGCATACATAAACACATACCCCAACTGCAGAAATATGGCCAAGTGTTGACCTCCCTTCTGTTGTTACTGTCCCCCTCTTCCTCTTCCTTCTCATCTTCCTACCTCATCCTCATCCTCCTCTTCCTCATCCTCCTTCTTCCCTTCTTCTACTTCCCTCCTTCTCCTTCCCTCTTCCTCTTCTTCTTCTTCCTCCTCTTCTTCAACCATATCCCTTTCCTCTCTCCATTATTACACCTATTTCTCTACTCCAATCAGTCAGAGAAGCTGAAACATTATAAGGTTGTCCAGCAATGGAGGAAAGTGAGCTATTCAATCTAGACAGCCCCACATTCTTCATATTTCAAATGTCATTACATTATGGGATTTCCGGAGATCCCTGCATACTCTGACTTATCTATCTGAGAGCAGATGAGAGCTTTAAAGACACGTAAAATTGGCCTGACCAGCTTGGTTTCCCCATCCAGACCATCCAAGACACATTCTTCTGAATCTGTATAGCATCTGTAATCGGCTTTTGGGAAAATATTTTAGCAGATTGTATCATTGTTAGAATATACAGCGGTACCTCTAGTTACGAACTTAATCCGTTCCGTGACTCTGGTTGCAACTCGAGTTGGTCGCAACTCGAGGTAAATTTTCCCATAAGGTTCAGTGTAAATATGGTTAATCCGTTCCGCCCTCCGAATTTGGTCGCACCACGAGGCAAATTTCCCCATAAGGTTCAATGTAAATACATACGGTTAAACAGTTCTGAAACATATGCATTTTATTTTTAAACCACAAAAACATGAAAATAGTCGAGATGGTCGACTTCGCCATCTTGTACTCCAAGGCCAGATCAGTCACACGAATACCACGATCATGCTTTTCTATAATGTCCTTCTTAAGTTCGATCGTCACTTTTTTCTTCAAAGCCTTATTCTTGCCAAGCCTGCTCTGCATTTTCTTTGGAGCCATGCTGACAAGCACACCAAACACCTTCCAAATGCCACAAAACACACCACAAGCCTCACCGAGAGCCTCACCACAAGCCTCTCCTTGCTACCGCGATCTCACCCACAGGAAGCCGCGACCGCGTGGCAGCAGGGAAAATGGCCGCGGATCCGGTTCGTAACTCAAGGCAGAGTTCGCAAGTTGAGGTAAATTTTTGGGGCCAGAGCTGGTTGCATCTCGAAAAATTCGTAAGGAGGGGCCTTCGTAACTCGAGGTACCACTGTATACCCTTGTAATCTCTGCCCAAAAACAAGTGATCTTGCCTTGCGCCTTGGAAATAGGAGTCTAGTAGGGCGTAAATATATAAATATTTGCATGTGTCCATAATGACAGGGCTGAGCCTGTAGGACAAAAAGTGGGGGTCTCAACCCTCTTCTTCCTCTGGGTTTATGTGATGGAATGGAATTA
Organism: Python bivittatus; assembly: GCF_059951505.1. Lineage (NCBI taxonomy): Eukaryota > Metazoa > Chordata > Lepidosauria > Squamata > Pythonidae > Python > Python bivittatus. The sequence continues at coordinate 2,910,928 of NW_028277086.1, read as the reverse complement.
TGAAGGCCAAGCTCAGGGAGATAAGCATTTTCTTAGCTCACCGGAACCGCGTGGGAGGAACAAGAGGGTGAGACTGGCACCTCCCTAAGGAATTCACACTGTTGTGGCTGGAGGACTTTGGGAGCTGGGGTTTTAGTCTGGGAAGATTCTTGCTAGAGGTTGTAGCTAATAAACATAGCTGGACTGAATTTGCATGGTCTCTTGGAGTTCCTTGGGCTAGGCCTGACATCAATCTTCCCAAGAAAATACTTATCTCCCTGAGCTTGGCCTTCATAATTCCATTCCATCACAGTTTACAAATCCTGCCCCACCTTTTTGGGGAGTTACTGTTGTCAATGCCCATCATCCGGAGGGATGCCTTTAGGTGGGTTGGATAGGTGAGATGGATAGGAGTCCCACAGTCTATGTTCCTTCTGGGCATCATCAATAACCATACCAATCTTCTTTCCAGATACAGTGGGGTTCCTCAACATCATCTCTAAGGAATGTGTTTCATCCTGCAATATGTACTATAAGGACTTCTTCCTGGGCAAAAGAAATATCTCCTGCTGCTCCACCGATCTCTGCAACGCTGGTGGCATCTCCGCCTTCCGACCCAACTGCACCCAGATGGTGATGGTGGTTTTCATCAGCTTTGCCTGCATTATTCTTGGCAGTGTACTGTGAGGGGCAAGATGGTGGGGCACCATGTAGCTAGGCCAAAGAAAAGCAGAATCTAAATTTCCAACCAAGGCTACATTTAAAATGACTGACTAGGACTTCAATGCATTGATCTGTTATAAAGCAATCATGGGATTCAATCACTTATTGTCTGTTATTGGGGATATTTATTTGTTTAGTTAGTTAGTTAGTTAGTTAGTTAGTTAGTTAGTTAGTTAGTTTTTCAGCTGCCCATCTCCCCCCAGTGGGGGAACTCTGGGCGATTCACAACAAACATTAAAAGCATAAAATATATAAATACATAAAACCTTAATTAAAAACATATGGGATATGGGAGCTATTTGGGGCTACCTGGCATACAGAAGGGAATTGTAAACCAAGTTTTGGTGCTCATGTGGTTAGGGCGTCAGACATCCTCGCAAGTCATCTTCTGTATGGATGCTCACTTTAATTTGGTTCTGGCCAATGAGAAGCTGGTTTCTATAGGAATCAAACTGGGCCACCATTAGCAGAGGCTTTAACAGTCTAGGTCAGTGTTGTCCAAACTTGGCCACTTTAAGATGAGTGGACTTCAACTCCCAGAATTCCCCATGCTGGCTGGGGAATTCTGGGAGTTGAAGTCCACTCATCTTAAAGTGGCCAAGTTTGGACAACACTGGTCTAGGTTGTAGGGTCATGTTACAATCAGATCAAATTGAACAACAGGAATATCCATGAAGTTGGAATCCAACATTTCCAAGAGTAATTAGGAGTTCACAGACCTTCAGGCAATTAACGGTAGAATAAGAGGTTGTGAGAGGGAGGAACCTCAATGTGGCCTAGCGATGCAACCCCCCAAAAATACCTTTGAAAGATTATTTTCTAAAACATTCTACAACCTAGGTAGCAAATTCGCGTGACTTATTTAGGGTTGACCATCACCTTGGCAATGATTTCCAGCAAGGCATTTCCCCAAAACAAGAGATGAATTAGTATCAGCCTCTTCAGATAGCACCCACGGGAGAGAGATGAGGGAAAGTGACCAAGTGTGTAGTAATGTCATGATGCGAACTCCATCCCTTTGTTGCACTACAACATCACCAGGCACATTCCCTACTTTATCATCGTTGTGGTTAGGAATGGATCCCTGCAGCTCTTAAATTGGGAATTTGGGGGATTCAGCCTTGCTCATGCACACAGTTCAGCAACGGGTGTGTCTGCAAACTAAATGCTTGGTACTTTGCACGTGGTCAGGAGTAGAGCACTTTGGAGCATGCCATTAAAGGGGAGGGATTTGTTCTCAAGTGCCAATGCAGATCTTGAGTATCAGCTGCAAGGGGAATTTGCTTCTGGAGGTGGGAGGTAGTATCACCCAATACAGCTGCTTGCTGAAGTATTTGACCCATGGTTCATCTGCCCATCTCATCTCATCTCATCTCATCTCATCTCATCTCATCTCATCTCATCTCATCTCATCTCATCTCTATCTATCTATCTATCTATCTATCTATCTATCTATCTATGCCTACCCAGTCTTTCTATTCAAGAATTCCCAACTCTGTATGTAGCACTGGCTCCTTTTACTTTTTCCCACAGCCACAACCCTGTGAGGTAGGTTAGGCTAAGAGGGAGGGACTAGTCCCAAATGCCCCAGAGCTTCCATGTGGGGGGCAAGACCTGGGTCTCCCCATTCCAACACCTTCACTGCCACATCACAATGTTCACACCTTCTGTGTTCTTGTTACACGCTTCCCACCTCAGTTCTCTCCCCATTCGCAGCTTTTCCAATCAAGGGAGGGTCCCTTGGAATGACAGAGAAGCTGGAGAGATGGTGTGGTGTAGTGGTTAAGGTCTTGGACCCATCTATGCAAGACTATTTGAGCTGAACCGAACCCTTCTGCTGGGTGGACATGAGGATTTGCTAGGCTCAAAGACCAGCCCGAATTACTTTTTTGCCTCGCGTTGCCCCTTGGCAGCTCTATTCTTCTCACAGCCAGAATGGTTCAGACCGACACGGGATGCAAGCGTGCAGCATTGCGTAAGCCCAGAGGGAGGAGAGAGGATGTTCTGCCTGGGAGATTTGGAAAAATGCAAGCTGACCAGCAAATCTCTGAGAAGCCTTCCCTGTGCTATCACATGCTCTCAGTTTTATCACCATGCCCAGGAGGGCTCTCTTGATCCTTTAATTCTCCCTTTCAGAAGCCCAGTGCTGCTTGCAGGGAGGAGAAGCACCCAACCCAGCTATTGTCAACAGAAGCCCAGAAAGGTGAATGCCAACACTCCCATCCCTGAAGCACCATTGGGCCAGGTCCAAACTCCCAGGGAGGCTGTCATCCGCTGTCTCAGCCCTCTGCCAATTCTTTTGCCACTGTTCCCCTTTCGGAACACCTTGAAGGTCATTGAAACCAGCCCCCTGCCCAACTCATTCCCCAAGGGGAAAGTTTGATCTTGCCTCTTGTAACTTTTTTTCATATTCCCACCCAAACAGCCACATTCCCCCAGATTTGCAGAAAAGGCAGGCAGTGGGAGTCAAACGGAAACTCCATCATTCACAGGAAGGGGCATCATTTAAGGCAAGGCAAGGGAACTGGAGTGGAGACCACTCAGAGGGCACTGCTAGTAGAGCAATAAATATTTTGTGGATGGATATATTGTAGTATTTAGATGCTGCTAGCCCTCAGGGAGCTCAAAGGCGGCAAATATGGGGCAGGTGGGAAGTGAATTGTCGTATTCTCACAGCAACCCTGTGAAGTAGGTTGACCTGAGAGAGACTAGCCCTAAATTGCACTCTGTTCTCTGGTCAATTAGAGACTCGCACTGGATCTTTTCAGACCCAAGCCAGCATTTTAACCATGATCTGATATCCTTAGATAAATAAGCAAATTCCACGAGGCCTGAGCAGGCTCAGAAGAGGCAGTGTAGAAAAGCAAAACCAAGCTGAAATGCTGGATGGAAGTACTTCATACTACAACGTTGTGTTGCAGCTCCTAGTACCGTAGTTCTCCTAGTTTCAACTAATTCCACCGCAGTTTCTTGGGGGTGATGCCTGTCTGCAGTGAATGAAATTAGCAGCACTTGCGGACAGAGCAAAAAGCAATTATATTTTGGAATTCTTGTGGTCTCTGAGATCGGTTCTTGGTTTGTAGATGTTTCATTACCCAACTAGGGAACATCGTCAGTGCAATGTTAGGTAATGAAACATCTGTAACCCAACAACCAAGCTCAGAGACCACCAAAAACTCCACAACTCAACCCTGAGCTACAGATTTTCTCTTCTACTGCAATGATACTTTATTTTAAATTCCAGAATTAGGAGAATTCTCTTTACCGTGCTACACCCTTCTCAGTAGAGCATAGATTTTTATGCATATCAATAGGGCAATGCAAACAAAGGAGAGGAAATCATAGAAGCAATGACAGGTGAACTTTGACAGTCAAGAGTTTAACAGTGCTTCAGAAAAGTGCAAGATTCTCAGTACTTCCAAGGACTTAACAAAAGTCTTGAGGTGTGTAAACAGGGAGATTTTCAAACAATGTACACAGTACTTGTTGTTAAGTAAAGATCAATCTTAGCTGAGCTCTACCTGAGAGACTTCATTTCCTCAACAGTGGGGGAAGATCCAATAAAGTTGAAGATGCACTGGAATAACAGCAGAAAAGCCAGGTGGGGAATTCAAGGGTAGAGAAACAAGAAGGGAAAAAAATAGGAGGGTAGGCTTGTTCCTTTCTAAAACCCAAGATGTCCAGGGGTAAAACAAGAATCCAATGTAAAAACAGAAATATAAAATTTCCACCACAATCCTTAAAGAGAAATGTGACGGTCCTACAACAGATTTTTCCACCGATGGATTAAAATGGATAGCAAATGAACGGATATGATTACATGGGCTGTTTTCTGGGTGAACTCAGGGCCTTGCTTGGATCAGATCCGGTTTCTTATGCAGACCTTCTTGGCAATCCGGTGGTCAGCTGAACTAGTTGTTGACTTCCAGCCTGTAAAAGATGGATCAACCCAGAGGAAGGTGGGAGCCTCATGAGAAACTTAGTCCTAAAAAAGGGGTTTAGCCAAACAGACCTCATTATTATTAAGATGCAGAATTAGCTGAAACAACAAGGAATATTTAAGCAAGGTTGCTACGTTTACACAAGTGTAAGGGTGCATTTTGGGTGTGGTGAACAGTAGGTTGCTATGGAAATACCATTATTATATTCATGTGCAAACTTTTGGGGGGGTTCCATAGTAGGTTGCTATGGAAATACCATTATTATATTCATGTGCAAACTTTTGGGGGATTTTCCACTTGCTTAGAAATCTGCAAATAAGCAAATGTGGATTGGGGGACTGCAGTGTTCGCAATGCCTTGTGTGAAACTGACTAGGTAAACTGGCTTGTATGTGTATTGGGGGTCTTTCACTGGGGAATGTTACATAATGTGTCCTTGTGCTTCTGACCAAAACACTGTAGACCCATCATAAGTTTTGGAGACTTTTAATTCATGCCCTGACTGAGTAGATGAATGGATCTGAAGTGGAAGTGGGTGGTGGGGTATTTCTGCAACAAGCCCAAAGGGATTCCACCAGCAGATGTCCATAAGAAAACTTCCAAGAAGCCTAGTATGATTAACTGGACTGTTTGATTTCAACTGTTGTTCTTTCTGTATGATGAGACCTGGCCCTACCCTCCTCCATTAAATAAACAGCTTTTAATAAAATGTGAAAAAGTACATTGCCACATACAATTGTTCCTCTGAAAATGTTATACCTGAAGTTAAAGCCATATGTGATTCTAGTCTTCTTTTTTTCCCCTTGCTCCACGCTTAACATAACTGCTCCATGTTCCATGCTTAACATAACTGAGTACTTCTATTGACTTCTTGTAGTAACTCAGCCTTCTACAACCTCTTGTCCTTATAAATGTTGACTTCAACTCTCAGAGTACATAGCCAGAAGATTCTGGGAGTTGATGTCCATGTTTCTGGACAGCACCAGATTGAGAAAGATTGTAAGAATAGGTGGGCTTCCCAGGGATACCTCAGTTGGCTTCTAACAAAGACATGAAGAGTATTTGGCTGGGCCCAACCATGTTCTTCTTATGGTCCCACAGTTCTTCTGAGGTACTTTGTTCCCAGCAGATTACAGATTAATATCAGACACAGCTGTTAGGTCAAGAACCAAATAAGTTGTTTGCTCCAGTCATTGTCCCATCTCTTCTTGAAACAAATTGGGAAGGAAGGTAACTTCTGTTCTGGAAAAACACTCATTTGACTTCTCCTTATAAACTGTCTTCTTGAAACAAATTGGGAAGGAAGGTAACTTCTGTTCTGGAAAAACACTCATTTGACTTCTCCTTATAAACTGTCTTCTTGAAACAAATTGGGAAGGAAGGTAACTTCTGTTCTGGAAAAACACTCATTTGACTTCTTTTAAACTGTGGAGTGAACTAAGTTTGGCTGAACCTGTTGCACAATCTCTCCCCAAGGCTGCAGAGATAAGACTGCAGTTTCAGAGCTCCAAGACCTAGGAAATTATGACCCTGGTCTATCAGCCTAGAGCCACTTCTTCTGAAGACAGCACTTGGTTGTCTCCATCACTGATTCTTCAGCATATATTTTGGAAAGAGAAGTTCAGTGAGTCCTGAAGCTGTAATTAGCACTGCAGCTGACTTCTCTACGGAGCCTGATCACTTGGTGAGCTAAAATGTCTTGCATGCAAGGGTTTAAGGACAAAAAATGCAGTTCTTGGAAAATTGGTGGCATTCTCTTCAAAGGTTTTTTTTTTATCCCACCTTTATTATTTTTTATAAATAACTCAAGGCAACGAACATACCTCAATACTCCTTCCTCCTCCTATTTTCCCCACCATAACAACTCTATGAGGTGAGTCAGGCTCAGAGAGAGGGACTGACCCAAAGTCACCCAGTGGCTTTCATGCCTAGGGCAGGACTATAACTCATTGTCTCCTGCTTTCTAGCCTGGTGCTTTCACCACTAGATGTAACTGGCTCTCTGGAATTTCTGGAATGATAGAAATCAGAGACTGTTGGGAAAGGTGGGTTGGTGTGTGGGTCAGTGGAAAGGAACTAACATCAAACCTCTAGCAGTTTGAAATTCACAACCATCTCCAGTTGGGGTCCTGCTATGTGAAAGACCAGCTTCTCCAGCACAGATGGATAATATGTGTTCCTTGTGTTGTTTTGAGGCATCACCTCTCTTCATTGACCTTATTGGCTGAAACTGATGGGAATTATAATCCAAGAACACCTGGAGGGCAACATGGAATCCTGACCACTTATGAAGACTGGAAGTGTTTCTCTACTCCCACCTTTCCATCCTTGGGTCTCTCAGCTTTCGTGGCCTGGTAATATTTGGCAGGTGGTAGCATTTAACTAAGATTTTGAGTTCAGAATAAGTTAAGCAGGGATCAGACCTGGTTAACCCTTACATGGGAGACAGGAAATCCCAGAGGTGTAGGCTGGAGTGGGAAGTTGAAAAAAAAGTCCAGAAGAAAGCAGTAGAAAGGGAATTCTGTGTCGCTGCCAAGAAAGCAACATAGACATGTCAATGAAGTCACCAGTAATCAAGCTCAACTCATGAGAGTCTTTACTTCTTTAGTTGTCTTTATGAAGCCCATCCTTTCAACTCTGTAGCATGGCTGATGCTCTTTTGGTATATTTAACTGAAATATTCTTCTTAGCTCCTTAAAGATCTTCACTTCAAATAAAAGGCAGAGTCCAAACTTCTGGAGGTTCTACCATTAGAAGATGATGATGCAACTCTTGCTTGCTGTTGGCCAACTTCACTTCAGAAAATTTTGTCCTGAGATGACATTTCTTTTTAGGCTCTGCAACAAAGACATTCTTCAGTTTTTAGAAGGCTGGGCACTCCAAAGATATATTAAGACAAAACAGTGCCTCTCAAGAAAGCCACACCTATCACAGGTTCACACACCTGCTCCTTTCTTTGAGCTTTCGTGTCATCTCTCAGAAACACGTTCTTGTAAACAGAGTGTGAAAAGCAGCTGACTAGCTCAGTAATTCACCATGACTTTACAAGTCATTCAGGATCATCAAAAAGAAAAAAGAAAAGAAAAGAAATTAATGATTCATTGCCACAAATGCTTGATTTCTGAGAGTACCGCAAATTCCCGTCTCATGTTGCAGTGTCTTCCCAAAACAGAAGGGGGTGTGGTGTGAGATGTTTTGATTTGGTTCTTGCATGGCATGAGGCTCAGTTTGGCTTAATCGTCCCCACCCCATGGTTTTTTAAAGATTTCTGCTCATAAATTCTTGCCCTTATTTGCATCAAGCCTCAAATTCATCTTTCATCTTGCAGTAACTTGAGAGAGTTCTGTCCACTCAGAGGTGAGTCCGCTTTGCCCATTCTGCCTTGCTGCCCCCAAGCAGACACAGCTCATGATTTCATTTTCAGCTAGGTTCACGTTTTATTCAGCCGCAAGATCATTTCAGTCTGTTTCTGCATCATCAGGGCAATTAAAACATAAAAGTCTGCACAAACATTTGTAGGCAAATTTTCCCCTCAGGTGTACATGTTTTTACAAGCAATTTTCCCTAATATATGCCTTTTGCTCACTATAGAATTACCTATAACGTACAGACCTTTTTAAATGTAATTCAGCAAATGCAAAGGATAATTGTGTTTCCAGTCAATGCATTTGTCTGGGAAGTGCAAATTAGATTGGATTATGTTAAAATAAGAATAAAATAAATTGATTCCCTATCTCAACCATCTTCCTGCCTTTCATTCTCCTGCTTCCCCCATTTGTCTTTCTTCTCCATCTACTTCTTCCATTAAAAGTGGTGGATTCTCAGTTTTTTGAAGCCCAGAATCACCTCTGACTACAGTTGCCAAGAACTGGTTCCACGGTTTCCTGTCACCTTGTAGTGGAAACCCACACAGAGAAATAACTTGCATCCTACACTAGTTTTAACACAATTTATCAAAGAAAGGAACCCCTGACCCCACCCCAACCAAAACCTGGGCAGATGGAGTTTAAAAACCCTGGTTCTATCCACTTAGCCTCCTCGCCTGGGGTGGCCCTTGATTATCCCCAAATGCTAGGTGAGTTCTCCAACCATTCAACAGTTGCCCATCCCTTCCTTGATGTCTTTCATTCTGCTTTTTAATCCAGACTGCTCCAAAGTTTTATGGGGACTGCAACTCCTGGAATTCTTAGTATGCTGTTTCAGCTGCAGTTTCTCAACATCTGGAAAGCATCAGATTGGGGGAAACTGCTGTAATTCCTATCATTGCTTCTGTTAATCATCCGGAAGATATTATCTGCACTGCTGTTTCTAGATAAAGAGGTAAGCCACAGCAATTAAGAAAGATGCTTTTCAAGGAGACTTCTCCAATCTCACGTCTAAGAAAATTCCTGAGGAGACAAGAAGGTCCTGATTTGAATCTCAGGCTGGTTTGGTTTTTGCTTTGAAGAGAGGAGAAATCAACTCCAGGGAAGATGCCCTCGTGAACTGCCTCTGGCTTTATGCTGCTAAGAAAAAGTTAGGAGAAAGATTTCTTCCTCCTATCTCCATACTTTTCGAGAATCTGATGCAAAGCAAGAGGGCTTGAAACCCACCCAACGCCTGCAGGAAAAGGGGGGAGAAGAAGGAGAAGAAGAAGAGGAGGAGGAAATGTCCTCTATCAAATTTTAATTTAATCTGTAAGCTCCTGAACTCTGAGTGGTGGTGCGAAATTCGTCAGAATAAATACAAATTGCTTTATTGGTTTGCCCACAGTAGCAGGGAGGAGTTGAACTAAACCTGGCTGATTTCAACAGGCAAGCACACTCAAATCAGGTTAGTACCTGGATAGGGGACCAAGTGGGAATCTCAGTGATGAGAGCTTTTCTCTGGGTTGCAATATCACGGAGAAAATATCCTTGAAAAAAGTAATGGAAAATCATGTTTGCCTTGTTACCAAGAAAACTAATAAATGTGTCTGTTTAAGAGGGAAGCTCTGAATGGAGGAAATTTTATTCACACAGATCCGACCAGGTTCCTCTCTAATATTGGCCAAAGTTGGAGACTCAGAAGAAAAGGAATTCTTTTTCTTGTTGATATTGTTCTTCCTCTCCCCCAGCCCCCCCCCCCCACATATTTCTGTAAGCAATGGGGGGAGGGCAAAATCCTTCTTTCTTCACCTCTGCATTTACTACAGAAAGATGCTCAGCCAAGCTAAGCAAACCCAGAATAATCTCCAGCATGAAGGTTCTTATCTTTCCTTGCTTTTCTTTTTTAGCAATCCCATGCTTTAAAAAGAAAAGAAAACTTTTGTTCACCAGCGACACGGCATGAATGGTTGACATAAAACTGCTTTTGAAGCACTGAAAGCTGAATGATTGGCGGGTGGGAATATTCAGGGTTTCAAATTGATTTGGACCCCTTCAAATGGATTTAAGTCCCAACCAAATCTGGCATATCAAATCCTTTCTTCAGATTGCTGGAGAAGCACGCACACAAAGGGGGGAGTTAATTGGTCTGTTTTGGTCTGAACATTCAAATCAATTGGGAAAATTGATCCGATTCAGAGATTTTCCATGCACGTGCCCATACATTTTAATGATCCAAATCTGCACTGATTCAAAGTCCACAATGGGCTGTGATTTATTTTCCTTATTAATTCAGATCTTAGATTGGGAAGAGGTGCTTGGAACCACAGAGTCCATCTCTGCTCCGGGCTGGAACCCAAATTAAAGCATCCACTTGAAGACGTCCAATGAATGGGAACATCAAATTAGATTGAATTTTCAATCCAGTTGGGTGCATTTTGCCCACCCCTCCTAAAAAGGCACTACAGACATGGATCTTTCCACATGGTTCTCAACCAAGGAGCTTCTCACCACCTTTGAAGGTTCAAGCTCATATCCATTCTGGTACAAGCTCTGCTGACCAAACTCCTTTCTCCCACTCTGTTCCTTTTCTTTTTTAGCAATCCCATGCTTTAAAAAGAAAAGAAAAGAGAACAGGGAGGGGAAGAGGAAGGCAGGAGGTGGAGCTGTGCCCAAAGGAGGTCATCTTCTTGCTAACTGAGCAAACCTGTTCTCCTTGACTGCGTTGTTGAGCTCAGATCCAGAAAGGGCTGCAGGTGTATAGGCAGTTTTCGACCACGATGAAAGCTTTCCTTGCTACCTGGCTGACTTTTGCAGCATCTGTAGACCTTGGTAAGAACAGTTTCCATTGAGAAATATTTGGGTTGGACCATGTAAAGAGAAGAGACACTGAACCTTGCACAAGGGAGCTATGGCCAATTGGTTCTTCACAGGGTGGGGAAAATGCTTTATGGTGCCTCAGAAGTAATTTTTGCATGGTAGGATCTAGTTGATGCTAATAGAAAAATACTTTGGATGGTGATGATGATGATGATGATGATGATTTGAGTTTATTTTTAGATCTTTGCAAGAGTGCTTAAAAACATCGTTAGGAACTTTGCAGCTAATGTGCAGGAGACTGGCAAAATTATCTGATTCCCAGTTGCTTAAGAATAGCAACACGTACAAACACTCTTTCAGTTATTTTGCTGGAAACATTTGGAAGGAATCAGGGTCAGATGTTTGTGAGAAAAGAGCATGAAACCTTTTCAGGTTGGACACTTATAACCGGTCCCTGGGTTCAAATTCTTTGAGGATCAATGTGTGGGGTTTGTGAAGAATGTACAGAGCACAATGCAAATCCATGGGGGGGGGGGGAAACAGCTCTTTTTACATTACCTTAATAATAGAAAAGGGTTGTCCCATCTAAACTTAGCCTAGTTAAAAGTATGGAGCGAACTCAGCCAGGGTGATTTGCAGAGAATCTGCTGCATGCCAGTTTAAAAGAAAGTCGCCACGAACACAAGATGCTTACTCACAGGTAAGTTGCAGACTTAGCTGCCCGAGAAACAGCCTCCCTGCTCCTTGAGTAGCTTTTCTTGTTTATCAGCAATGCACAGAGATGTTCTCAAGCTCACCTAACGAAGCCTTACCTTTCCACTTTCTTCAAGACTTTTCCATCTGCCATCTCTGTTGATATAATTTGCAATACCCCATTCGACATGGGTTTCTGATGCAGGTCTTACAAGTTATTCAAGTTTTCTCTGTGCTTCACATGGGTATGGCTTTGAAGAATATTTATTCCAAGATGGAACCTCACAGGCTGATTCCAGTTATGATAGACAGACTGGAACTGAAATCATGTGCAGCAAAGTTCTCTTGCTTAGGCTGTCTTGCAAAGCTTCACCGGGTTGTCACGATGTGAATCTCACTCCCGCTCGAGGTGGAAATGGAGATATCATCCTGGAGATCCTGATGTTCTTCTCTTGCATTGTAGTTCTCTCTTTGCAGTGTTACACCTGCAGTGAGCCCATGGATGTGGGTTACTGTGTGGCCATCACCAACTGTACTATGGAGGCAACTGCGTGCAAGACAACAGTGCACTCGGTGGATTCAGGTGAGATGTTGCTCACCTGTTCATTTAGCTCCTGGGCTGACCTTTGACTGTTTGCATTGATGATTACCGCCAGTGAAAAGCTGTCTTCATTGTCCCTGTGGCTGATGGGTGCTGAGATTCTGAGCATTTTCTGCTCACTTCAATGGGAAGGGACCTTACTATGCACGAAACTGGCACCTTCATGGAAGGGAGAGTCCCAACCTGTTAGGGATTCGGGTAAATGATGGAGCATAAAAGGAAACCTGAAAGCTCCAGATTAAAGGGAGGGGGGATGTGCTTGGCTGACCATTATATCAGGTTGACTCAGTCCTAACTTCTTAGCCAGTGAAGAGTTTGAGCTAATATTTTAAGGCTTGGTGGGGGGGGGGGGGGTTGTTTGTTTTGTTTTTTGGATAAATGAATATTTAACCCCTAAGGGCCGGGTGTGTGCAACACATTTAACTGGGTCAAAAACTTCACCCCTGCAGCTACCCAAACTGCTAAGCTTGGTTAGGTTTAGCTGGGGTTGGTGGGAAGAAGAGAGGTGACAAAAAGACAATGAAAAAGCTAAGAAGGAAACAAAAAGTCCAGAACACATCTTCTCTAGCAACCAATACCCAGCTAAGCAGGGATTAACACCACACAAACAATCAGGCAGAAAACAATGCCCTAATCAAGGAACTACCAAGGAGAAAACCACACCCCACCAACACTGGCAGGGCAAGCAATTGTACATAGACAGGGAGCCAACCCCACCCTCACTAGCACTGATGATGTTGCCTCGTTGGGTGATGAAATATCTACAAGCAAACAACCAAGCTCAGAGAGCACCAAGGACTCCACAGTTCACCTCTGAACTACATATATTCTCTTTTAGAGAGAGGCGGCTTAGTTTGTTGTGCAAACCCAAAGGATATGGTAATTCAATAATCAAGCCTAGGCCAATCCCTTTTAATAGCTTTTCATTTATAGATAAAGCAGACCAACACACCAATCTAAGTCCATTAATTGAGCTGGGTGGTATGTTAATTAATTGAGCTGGGTGGTATGGGATGGATGGATGGATGGATGGATGGATGGATGGATGGATGGATGGATGGATGGATGATAGGAGATAGATTTATGATAGACTGATAAGTGAAGATAGAGACTGATTTATGGTAAAAAGATTGATAGACTGATAAATGAAGATAGATGATAGAGTGATGGTTTTATGATAGAAAGACTGATTGAGAGAGAGAGAGAGAGAGAGAGAGATCAAATTCTCCATGGACAGTGAGAAGATCCCAGAGATTCTTTACTGTTTTCCCTGAGCTGGGCAGGACATGACCTTCTGAGCTTGGGGAGAGATTCAGAGCCAGTTGGCACCTCCAGGTCTTTCTTCCTATGGCCTAAGCAACATTGAGGGCAAGGGGCTGAGTGTTCTAAACTTGTGGCAGAACCCCATTCTTGGATTTTTCCCTTCCCCCCCCCTCACCCCATCTCTTACACTTTGATAATTCTGATGTCTTCCAGGCTACCCCTTTTTTGGAAATATCACGGTTAGCAAATCTTGCTCCAAAAATTGCGTGCCCTCTGAGCCGGACGGAATTGGCGAGAGTCACCCCGACTACTGCTGTTACACTGATCTGTGCAATGTGGGAGCAGGGCAGGCAGCCAGTGCCGAGTTGGGTGCCCTGAGCTTTACTGCCCCCCTCGCCTTGTCCCTCCTCTGGCTCCAAGGCTAAGCCTTCAGGGAGAGGCTGGACTGGTTGCGGGGAGGACATCTCTCCCCAAACCCCAGACAAGGACCTGATCTGTTTTTCTGGAATACTGTTGAGATGTAGAGATGGGGGTTCAAGAGTCTTCAGGAACAGAAGAATGGAAAAGAAAGAAGAAGAACCACATCATTAGTATCAAATGTACTTTTCATCTGTTCTTACTCAACAGCTGAAACACACATACCCTCCTCCTCCTCCTCCTCCTCCTCCTCCTCCTCCTCCTCCTCCTCCTCCTCTTGTTATTACAATATGCCAGTGAGTGTCCTGTATCCAATCTGGGAGCAGTATTTCCAGTATACCTATCAAAAATCTTTGTTTCATACCAGATCCAGTTCTTTTACTTGTATATAGGATCCCTTGAAGCCATTTTGGACCTTCTTGTGTAAGGCAAAGAGGAATAGTCATCCTTTCTGTGACTTCCAGAGAGATGTGATTTCCGGTATTCCTCAATGGCGTGGATCAGTATCAGCCCTTCTGGAAGTATGTGGACCACCCTGTCTGTCGAGCTCAATACAAGCTTTTGTAACATAAAACGTGTACAGTTATGTTTTGCTTGACTAAGTACTGGAGAATGCAGATAAAGCTGAGAATCAACTATTTCTTCCTTGTGGTGTTTGTTTTTAAATCAGCGTTCTTGCCCTTGTGGTTACCAAGTCAAGGGAGTTTCAAGTAACGTTTGACAGCCAAATGCAGTTCTCCAACCCAGATTGCTTATCCTCTCAATCTATGTCTTGAATTCCCCCAACACGCTGAACCATACTCATCCAACTCTTATTTTACTCAAGCATGTTGTGGGGATTCTCCCAGCAATCTCTCTATGTTCCTGTGCGGCTTCCCCTTAGCAAATTTTCCCCAATTTGTGTTACTGAGCTATCCTTCTTATCCATTACTTCAGCTCTTCCATATACTGTAGTTCCAGATAATGGTGATTTCTGCCACTATCCACATGCTGCGGCGGGGAGAAATAGCTGATGATGTAGTGGCAGACAGTCCAAAACTCTTCCTGGTAGATAATCAGCAGCCATCTTGGCCCACACCCCTTTGTAGAGTTTTGATGGCTGGATTTTCTCTCATTCCACTCTTTCTCAATACATTCCTGCACACTTGTGTAAGAAGAAAAATGAAATAAAAACCTGTGAGGACATTCTAAGCTCCTGACTCCATGCAAACCAATGAAAGAGGGGTGTAAGCTCAGGTGTTCACCCTCTCTCTTCCATCTTCATATGAGACAAGCTGGACTCATGAAGGTAAGTAACTCCAAATTATCCAGAAGTGTTATTTGAAAGTAGAACCAGTCTAGAAACAACTGGGTTTCTGGTTTTGATTGGGCTAAAATGGGGTGGGCTGGTTGGTTGGCTGGGTTGCAGTACACCAGGTTGTGGGAGCCCCCCTTGTCTTAACATAGAGTGAGATCCAGGCCATCATATTAAGACATCATAGAGTTTGTCTATTTATCCCCCTTCTAATGATGAAATCCAGGTTTCCACACCCCCACCCATGGCTCTCTATGCCTCTTCTTCTTTGCCAGTGGCTGAGGATCATGGGCTTGTCAGTGGCTGGGGACTATGGGCTTGGAAGTCCAAGCCAAATGGAGGGCAGCTGGTTGACCAAAGCTCCTCTCCAGTGTTGAAGGTGGTAGAACAATCTTCCAGAACAAACCCTGACAGCTTCTTCCAGTTTATACATCACCGTGTAATTTATTTGGATTGAGCTGAACCTGTCAGATAAACCTAGCCATGATGATAATATATCACACTCCATGGTAACTTTTTCAATAAATCCTGATTTAAAGGAATCATGCCATAGCCCAGTAGGTGAGCCCAGACATAAGAAAGCTTCCAGTGGGATTCCTTGAGGTCTTGGGCCCCCTTCCCCAAAGCGTTGTCATCCAAATTTCTAAAAGGTTAAACACTGAATGTGGAGCACAGAATTCAGATTCTCCAGAGAGGGCTGACAATGCAACCTTCTTGACAGTTCAGCAATAAATGTCTTCTCCCCACCCCACCCCACCACACCCAGCTGAGAAACCAAGAAGGAAGCCAAAGAATCAGGAGGAGCCTGGGGGAGTTTTGGCTGACTCACAAATTTGATTCAGAGGCAGAAGTTCTAAGCTCCAGATTAGCTTCAGCCTTGGAACCAAATCTGTGAGTCAGGAAACACATTCCCAGACTCCTCCTGGTTTTTTTACTATCATAGACTAACGTGGCTCTCCTCCTACAACGTCTACAAAGAGGGGGAAGGAGGCTAAAGACAACCTGCCAAGATAATTAATTCATTGAACTTAAATGCAGTGCATGAGGTCCGGAATGCAGAGAGGAAAAATATAATAGCATCATTTGGGTCATTCTCAGCTTGCACGTACTACAAGAGAAAGAAAATCATCTTTGCTCCTGGACTGTTATAATGGAAACAGACTACTGGGAGTTTGCCAACTCCTCCTTCACCTTTCCATTGGATTCCCATAATCCATAAACTACCCAGTGCAGGGTGAGAGCTATAGGCCATAGTGGTTATTGGACTAGAACCAGAGAGAACCAGCTTCAAGCACCAGATTCATTTCTGGAAGGTCCCTGAAGAAGTTAGTGCCAGGTTGCTTCTCAGTCCGTTTCCTCAAAGGGTTCTGGATATAAAACAGAAAGAAAGGTTGGATCCAAATGTAACTCAATTCTATATTATAATTTCAGTGGTTAAATATAGGACAATTTGGCAGCTGCAAAGCCTCCTTGATGCTGGCCATGCAGACATCAATTTTAATCCAATTCTTTGCAGTATTATAACCATCAACCATCATCCACCATCAACAGTAAAGGAACCAGCGGTCAAGAAATATGCCACAGATGAGCACTTGGCAGAGCAGCCAGGAAGGTCTTGGAAAAGATGTCCAAATGCTGTCATGTGTCTATATCTACAGAGATCAGAATCATGAAAGCCATGGTATTCCCTGTGACGCTCTAAGGAAGCCAAAATTGGACTTTGAAGAAGCAGGAGAGGAAGAGTAATGATGTCTTTGAGCTTTGGTGTTGGAGAAGACTTCTGAGAAGACTATGGACAGCCAAGAAAAACAGACTGATGGATCATCAAAGAAATCAACCCAGAGTTCTCACTCAAGGCACAAATGACCAGGATTGAATTATCCTACTTCGGACACATTATGCCAAGACCCAGCTCTCTGGAGAAGGCTCTGATGCTGGGAAAGGGGGAAGGAAAGAGAGGAAGAGGACGACCAGCAGCAAGGTGGATGGACTCAGTTGCAGTGGTGATGAGGGCACCATTGGAAGAGCTGAAGGACCAGGTTAGGGACCAGGTTCGGTTACGGCAAAAATCCATCTGGGTGGTCACTAGGAGTCAAAAATGACTTGATGGCCCGTAATCAGTCAATCAATATGAGGCATTGCCCTTCTCAGTCGCCTTCCACTAAAAGCAGGGCCACGTCTGTCTTAGATTAAATATTCTCCAAGGACAATTCCACCAACTAGCCTGGGAAACATCCTGCCTCACTCGAATACCTTGCACAGTTTTTACACCAGTGCAATCATTCCCCTGCAGCTGGGTTGCGTGGCATCGGGCATCTTGAGAATGTCAGATCCCCAATTTCTAGGCCTCGAGATGAAATGAAAAGGAGTGGGAGGACAAGAAAGAAGTTAAAGCAGGCATGCAAGGACACAAATGTGTAGGTAACTGCAAAATCTGTGCATTGCCTTATTCAAGTATTTTTATTCCTTTTGCACGCAGTCACCATCACCCAAATGGCATGTTACAACTCAGTATATGGCATGAATCTCTCTGTATTATATTATATTATATTATATTATATTATATTATATTATATTATATTATATTATATTATATTATACTCTGCATTATCTTGCAACAGAGGGTGGGACTAGATGATCCTTGTGGTTCCTTCCAAGTTCCCTGTTTTATGAACAAGGTGCAGTATAGTCTCCCTTGAAACACTCTCGATTCCCAGCAGCCACACAAACACAGCCGAATACTTTTCTGGGCACTCATGTGCCAACAATTTCTTTCAGGGTTTTTTTTCCCCCATTCCCCAGCCTAGCCTACAGTCCTAAGCTTTCTTAGTGGTCTCCCATCCAAGTTCTAATCAAATCCGCCCTCACTTAGTATTGAGCCCAGACAAGGTTAATGCTGTCGCCAAAAGCCATCTTAATATCAAGCATAATAATAACATGGACTTATTTTGAAAAAAAAGAACAGTCATTTTGCGAATGCAACCCTTAAGAGAGCCAGTCTGGTGTCTAATTCCACCTTCGACATGAGAGCCGGCTGGGGGCCTTGGGCCAGTCCCTCTCTCTCAGCCCCAGGAAGAAAGCAATGGCCAACCACTTCTGAAATCTTGCCAAGAAAACTGCAGGGACAGTCACCAGGAGTCAAGGCTGACTTGAAGGCACCAGAGTAAGAGTAAGAGTAAGAGTAAGAGTAAGAGTAAGAGTAATCCTTAAAGAAATTCATGTGAAAAGCATGAATTTGTGTTTGGCAGCAGGTGGTGCTAAAAGACCAGAATATGCTTCAGGGTTTAATTTTTAAAGAAACTTGCATTAAGTGTGAAAATCTCAAATCTCCTGGTTTGAGGGGACAGCAGCAATAAATGGTTAAGGAGGTGTTGTTTTCAAATGTGGACGTCTGGATGCAGAGAGAACAGGGAGCATCCAGCCACCTCCTTCCCCTAAATTAATTCCTCCCTTCCTCCCTTCCTCCCTTCCTTCTATATATATATATATATATATATATATATATATATATATAAATAAATAAATAAAACAGTAGAAAAAGAAAATAAGAAAGGAAAAAACTCAGCAAAACAACAACGTTAAATGCATAAGGACTTCTCCTCAGAGGCGTGCTTGAAGATTTACCCCCCAGTTTCCATAAAGAGTGGCCGTATTTCATTGCAACCAACCCCCTCCATATTCTGTATCTATATGCTAGAGAGCCAGTTTGGCCCCGTGGCGAAGGCCCCAGGCTAGAGGCCAGGAGACCGGGATTCTGGTCCTGCCTAGGCATGAAAGCTGGCTGGGTGACTGTGGGCCGGTCCCTCTCTCTCAGCCCAGCCCACCTCACAGGGTTGTTGTGGCGGGGAAAAGAGGAGGAGGAAGGAGTGCATTGCCCTGAGTTATTTATAAAAAGACAGTAATCATCAAAGAGGGATAACAAGTGTGAAAAATAAAGGCACATCTGGTCTTCAGTCCCTCAATGAAACTTTGCAACGTTGAAAGACCAGGCCCTCTGCACCAGGAAGGGCACCCAGGATAAGTACCGTACTGTATATTCTTCAAAAAAAGGTGCGACGGCTTGCTTGGTGCGCTGCAGGGAGCGGGAGGGCCGCCAGAGGGCGCTGCTGGCTAAGCTTGGCCTAGAGCTAAGCATGAAATTGCACATTAAGGAGCTGCCGGGTGCTCAGAGCCGGAAGAAACCAAACCGCGGGGAAAGGAAGGGGGAGCCGGGAGAAGCAGCAAGAGCTGGAGCTCCCCCACCCATTGCAAAGTGGTTCATTCCTGAGTGGCACCGGCAGCCCGGAAGGGCATCAGGGCACGGTGGTGGCGAACGACCTCTCAACCTCTGCCCCCCCCCCGAGTCCTGGGCAAAGAGCCCGGGCTGAGCATGCAGGCGCTGTTCCTGATCTGCGGGGCGGCAGCCGCCGCGTTCACCTTCCTGGATGGCTGGTACCTGCTGAGGATGCCCCTCACCTGGCTGTACGCCAGGTGGCTGCTGCCCGCCGTTCCGGATCCGCTGGAGGAGCAGCGCTTCCACGCCTGGGTCCTGCCGTCGGACCTGGACTTCTTGCTGCACATGAACAACGCCCGCTACTCCCGGGAGGCCGACCTGGCACGCTGCGTGCACATGACCCGCTGCGGGCTCTTCCGCGCCATCCGGGCCCTGGGGGGCCACACGGTGCTGGCCGCCTCCTGCTGCCGCTTCCGGCGCTCCCTGCGCCTGCTGGAGCGCTTCACCATCCGCACCCGCCTGCGGGGCTGGGACCACCGGGCGTTTCTGCTGGAGCAGCGTTTCGTCAGCGCCCGGGACGGTTTCGTCTGCGCCGTGCTGCTGGTGCGGCAGCATGTGGTAGGCACCACTCCGGGCCTGGCTGTGGAGCAGGTGTGCCAGAGGAAGGTGAGGCCCGAAGGCCGGGCGTGGCGGCGTTGAAGCCTTTTCCCTTGTTGTCCTCCAACAGGTGCAACGGCTGGGTCCCGAGGATGGGGCAACGCGGAGAAGTCGAAGCGACCTCAGCAAAGCCTGGGAGAAAATGCCACCGAAGACCAGAAGAAGAGGCCACGCTTGGAGGGACAGCCTAGGGAGTTTAGCAATGCTTTGGCGTTTGATTGTAGGCTGGTGACATCCAGATGAACCTCTAGTGCAGGGCTTCTCAACCTTGGCCGCTTTCAGATGGGTGGACTTCAAGTCCCAGAATTCCCCAGCCAGCTTTGAAGTCCACCCATCTGAAAGCGGCCAAGGTTGAGAAGCCCTGCAATGTTTCTCAGCCTCAGCAACTTTAAAAGGCTTGCTGGCTGGGGAATTCTGGGAGTTGAAGTCCACACCTCTTAAAGTTGCTGAGGTTGAAAAACACTGGTCTAAGTGCAAGGGGGTTCCAGGAGAGGAACATTCCTGCCATGAGACATGGTTGAGTTTCCACAACCCACCATTTGCTCAGTGGTGGCACAAGGTGCTGTGGGAACCCTGCCCCTTGCAGCCCAATAGGGTTGTTCATTGATTGTAGGCCTTAAGGGATCTGCTTTCCCCAGGACTAAGTTGTTGGACCATCCAAGGAAACTATTGGCTGTCTTGCCCGGGAACAACTCAGCAGGGCCGAAACCCCACAGAGACATCTTTTAGGCTCCCTGGGGTTCTCCACACACAAGCCATTCATTCCACCTTGATGCTGCTGGAGTCCTTCTTCCAGACAAACCCAGTTGAAGGGATAACATCCGTGAGTGGGCAAGTAGGAGTTTGGGAAGGTGGTCCTTCTGAAAGGACTGTGTTCAGCCTGGTACTCTGTCGTTCTGAGTGCAGAGAAGTCTCCAGTCGTCCTGCCAAAGTCTCATTGGTGGCATCCCCTGGACCTTTCACAGGTGGAAGCTGGGCAAAGTTGATCTGGGAAAAGAATTGTCATCCCCTTGCCCGAGACGGACAGGAAAACAGGAAAGAGAGGAACGCACCCAAGGGGCGAGAGCAAAGGGCCTGGAAGGTGGAGGTCATCTCCAAAGGAACACTCCAGGCAGGAATCAGTGGATGGGAAGAGAAGTCCCAAAGGGCTATACGTTACGTTCCCATCTTGATTAGTGAATTCCAGATGGATTTTGATTTCCCCACTGTTGGAAAGAGATTGCTGGGTGCGGCAGGAGTTCTTGAATCACAGGCTTTGTCCATTTATTACAATCATTTCAACACCACTCAACCGAGCTGGCTCTGGGTGATGAAAGAGGCCCAGCAGCGTTCCTTGGCCAGGCGCATTCCAGCTGTTTTGTCCTCCAGAGGACATTCTGCTGAGCCAGAACGGTTGTTGGGAAATTTATAGTCCATTAGCTGTGCTGTAAACTTGTTTGCACTCTTCTGGTGAAGACGCTTTATCAGAGCACTCTGCTCATTCTCCATTTGTCCTCTTAGTAGCATTTTGAGGTTCTTCAGCAGAAAAGTGGACTGGGAACTTGCTTTTCAGTAGAAGAGGAGGAGGAAGAGGGAGATGGGGAGGAGACAGTTCTCATTCCCCCCCAAGACAGATATGGGTTGCCCACTATTGACAGAGCCAAGAAAATTTACAGTTACAGTTAAGGGCAGCGTCCCATCAGTTTAAAAACAGAATCTGCATCTCAACATTTGTTTTTTCAGCTTGAAATGCCAGCATTTCAATCTGGTGGAAGCAGTGCAGGACTGGGTGATTATAAATGTTATATACGGATTAAGAAAGACATTCAAGTCTGACCCATTCAAAAGTTGACCCACGTTCATGTGGGGTTTTCTCTTGAGGGATGGTATTTAAAACTGAATTTTGAGATCTGGATTGCACTGGCTTTGCTCCATGGTCATGGCGCCTCTGAAGTATGCTTTCCTGATATTATATGTTACCTTTACTGATGTGTTCTTTTGCTCCTGTTTGAATTGCAGGTAGAATCTCCAGCCCTCCCAGAAGAGATCCAACATTGGTTGAAGTACAATGAGGCCAGCAGCCAGACCCTCAGGGCGGAGAGTGACGTCCAAGAAAAGACCAAATCCCGATGATCAGGTTCCTCAAAAGCGTTGCCACCCCCACACACACACACCAGGCCTGCATTTCCAGAGCATCAGTCCAGATTCGCCATCTTTCCTTAGCTGCACCTACCTGAAGGAAAATCTGGAATTGCCGGATCTGAAGGTCCTGAATTCCAAACGAGCCACTTGGAGGGAGGCCAGCAATCCCAAAGTCCTGGTGCCAAGGTGTCAAAATAATCTCTCTCCGTCAGTGCTCATTAGCACCATGCTCCAGCGGTGGTCATGGGGCAGCCCTTGGCACATCTTCAGACAGCAACACGAGCGCATGTCATGGTACTCAGCCAAGAGAAGGGGGGCTTAATGTGTCCTCTCCTATGGCAGCCAGTCCTTGACATGGTTTGATGACCCAGATACATTAGGACTCAGTTGTATTTCAGTTCTACAAAGGAGAAAGCCACTAACTTCCCAGTTTTTTTCTCTACACCCCCCGTATAATTTCATATTTTCCTCCTCTCCCGTATTTATTTCCACTCAGGCATTCATAAACATTTCTTCCCAGTGCAAGAAGATCCTTACACTAGCCTGGCTCAAAGTGTTTGGCATCTGAAATGTTTGCTGTGCTACTGCAGTGTAGAAATATACAGGGATATTAAAAACCTAGGCTAGCCTGAAATATACATTTAGGGCATACAAACCGTCCCTGCCATGCATTCTTTATCCCGTCTCGGGAATTTTTCCCTCTAGACTTAAACACTAAACGTTGTTTAACAGGGCTGCAGAAATACTTCCTTTTGCCGTTTATACCCGCCTGTGTAAACCAGATCCCGCTATGGGACGCTGGACCTACATTTGTGGGAGATCTAGTAGTAAGAAGATGCTATTTCTCCAAACCCATTTCAGTTTTCATAAAGTCAGGGTAAACTTTCTGTCCTGCCAAATTCCCCATCCAAGGTCCCACCAGGGCCTGGACTTCAACTCCCAGAATTCTCAGCCATGGCCAGGGAATTCTGGGAGCTGAAGTCTTCCTCTCTGGAGGGCCTCCAAGAATTCCACTGCTCTGGTTAACTCAAGCCTTTGGAATTAACTCCAGAGGCAACTCAAAACTTACTCTGGATTGTGATTCTTATAAATGTATTCCTTGGATTGATGCTGTGGTGTTCAGTCTGGGCTATGTTATTTATTTTATTTATTTATTTATTTAATAGACTTGTCCCCGCCCATCTCCCCACAATGGGGGACTCTGGGCGGCTTACAACATTATACTGGTGGGGAGAAGAGTCAGTCCCATAATTTAAGGCAGTGTTTCTCAACCTCGACAACTTTAAGATGTGTGGACTTCAATTCCCAGAATTCCCCAGCCAGCCTTGGCTGGCTGGGGAATTCTGGGAGTTGAAGTCCACACATCTTAAAGTTGCCAAGGTTGAGAAACACAGGTTTAAACACTGAGCTGGAAAGATCAGCAATGGGACGAGTGGAAAAACTGGGGAGGTTGAGGTCCAGCCTGGTCTGCGATGAAACAGAAGCAAAACAAACGATGGGAATTTACAAATAAATAAAGCAACTGGAAAATGACACAAATGGGTGTTCTTTGCAGAAGCTGTGCAGGGTGTAACAGCTCTTTAGGGTGCACCGTTCAGGGTATGCATTGCTATTCTCTCTCCTCCCAGATCCCTCCCAACACACACACCAGTGCTGTAACTGGTTATAGCGGGCATTTCTACATGTTGGCAAGTTGGCATATTGACATATCAGAATAATACGAAACGTGGATAATAGTAACAGGGTTTTCCATGTTGGGGAGGGTCCAAAAAGCGAAGATGGTGGTGAGATTGTGCAATAAAAGCCCTGCCCCTTGCAATACATGTAAAAAAGGGGTCAGATCTTCAATGGCACAATCGGCGCGGTCATCTTGATTTTTTTAACGGCCACCACCCACTTACCCATGAACAGCGAGCTTTAAAAAAAAAGCCATTTTGAAGTTGAGAAACCTGTACAAAAACAGTCATAAAAGTTCACCTATCATGCTAAACCTTCTTGGGGTTTTTGGGGGGTAGGTTGGCCATTTCCCCACCTTTATCTAGAATTGGGGAGCGGCTTCACAAAAGTTACCTCAAGCCAATTGGAGGCTTAGCATCATTACCTTATATTGGAAGAGGGACACTGAGAATTCTTCCCATTTTGAGATGTTTTGAGATGCTGATCCCCTACAATTTCCAAGGCTTGATATCATACAAATCACATTTCTTCCACAAACCAAGGTTCCGAAACCATGGCTCAGAGTTACACCGGAATGTAGGTTTCCTCTCCCGCTTTATCGGCAGAACCAAAACCATCACTGAGGCTGCAAGACTGTCCAGGTGAGGTTTCTTTCAGCCTTGTGCTTTAGATCTGCAGAAAAGCAGGCATCTGGGACTGCAGGCTGTCCCAAATCTGCAGATGGCCCAAACCAGACACTGGAACAGAAGTAGCTCTTTGTAGCCGTGCCCATTAATTACAAATTGTAATTAGGAATTACAATACATTGTTTGCTTAAGCCAACCAGGACAAGCCCTTGCTTCATTGCAGTGAACAGCTGAAGCTGCAGGGGGAGTTCTCCATGAGGTCCTCAGGCAAAACCCTTTGGAAGAAGGATGGACTGGTCACTTCAGGCAGAACGGGGACAAGACCAAACGGAGTGGAGAAGAAGCAGCTTGGTGCCCTTTTCTCCTTTGTGAACTGCCAAGGGCTTCGATCCCCAGCTTGCAGCATCAACCCAAGAAGGGACCAAAGACTTGGACTTCACCTCCCCATCAGAAGCCCAAGCAAAACTTTAATATTTCAACATGGAGATGCTGCTGTGGGTTATATGTCTTGCTGCCACCATCTGCTTCGCCTTCCTTGATGGCTGGTACTTATTGAGGTTCCTCATCATCGTCTTCTACAACAGCTGGGTGCGCCCCAGAACTGGAGATCTGCTGGAAGAATTCCGGTTCCATAGCTGGGTCCTGCCCACCGACCTGGACTTCATGGGGCACATGAATAATGCACGCTACCCCCGGGAGGCTGATTTTGCCCGTTACGCCTACATGTCCCACTACCATCTCGTGCAGACCCTCTGGGCCCTGAAGGGCAGCACGGTGCTGACTGCCTCCTGTTGCCGCTACCGACGTTCTCTGCACCTGTGGGAACGCTTCACCATCCACACGCGCATGGTGGGCTGGGACGAACATGCTTTCTACTTGGAGCAACAGTTCATCAGCGCCCAAGATGGATTTCTCTGTGCCGTATTGCTTGCCCGGCATCACGTGACTGGCCCTTCTCCCAGTGAAGTCATCCAGCGTCTGTACGGGAGGAAGGTAAGGCTTCCAAACACGTTGGGAAAAGGGGGTGGGGTTGGTGGCCTTGGGCACACATCCGTATGTCAGCCCATCAACATGTACAGAATTCAGGACACGGTCCCTAAATGCTTAGCACATTCTGGGGCAGAAAGAAGAATCTCCACAGATTCTGCTAAACCATTAGAGAGTTTCGAAGCCCTTCCTCACACTGGAAGGAGGTATTCCTTGGCCCCCAAAGCTTTGCTCCTGACGTCATTTCCATTAATGACTCGGACTAAGAGGAGGAGGGAACGATCGAGCTGGTTAGCATCGGAACCTGGTCAGGACAGCCGATGCACCAGCAGAGGGAAGCCGCTTTCAAATCCAGCCTGATAACAGGGCTGAAAAGGAAAGAATGGAAGAACAGAGACAAACGCAGAATCCTCCACTAGGAAAAAGACGGCTAATGCACGGACGTCAGGAGAGGAGAGGAGCGGCTTATTTATAATTCATGCATGTATTGCAATTCTTTGCACGCTGCCTGCTCGAGTGACTCTAGGCGGCTAAGAATAGTACATCCAAAACTCCCATAAAATCCAAAACGTGAAAAACATCCGCTCTTAAAAAAAAGCTGCTTCTGTCTTCCAGTTTCCCAGAAGCCCTGTGGAAGAATAACTAAGATACGGAACTCATCCAAGGGCTAGTGTAAATGTGTTGTTGTTGCCAGGGGTGGGAGGTGTAGTAAGTCTTGTATTTAGGGTTTTTATTTCTATTAGCTGCCTGGAGTCACCGTAAGTGAGTTGGGTGGCCATAGGAAGGAAGGAAGGAAGGAAATCTTCAACTGCTTCCTAAAAGATAAAGGGGGGAGAGAGAGAGAGAGAGCAGCTAAGCTATTCCACAGTGGGGAGGGCGGCTGCTGAGCATGCATTTTTCCAGGTCCTCTTCTTCCTGATCTCTGTGTCATTATGTGTCAAAAGGATCTTGGACTTATAGTTAATTACAAGAGCCAGCCACGTTATGCAGCTGCAAATGAGGCAAATACGATTTTAGGCTGCCTCAGCCAAAATATACTTTCAGAAACAAGGGAATAGAACAGTTCCTGACTCTTCTTGTTGGCCAGGCTTTATCTCACAACTCTGAAAGCAGATTCCAGCTGAATATTAGGAAAAGAATTGAGGAATGAAAAAAAAAAAATCAGCCAGCTGCTATGAGCTGAGCTTCTCTATAGAAAATGTGGATTTCACCTCTAGATCGTTTTTATGCCTTCTCTAAAAAGATTGCTTGCTTGTTAGTATTTGTTAGCTCTCACATAAAGTGCAGTCAAGTTTGCATTCTCTGGAGAACATTTTAATCTCATTAAATTAAAAGGATAAAGATCAGACATTTGGTTTCAGCACAACTTATCCTTCATCATGAATCATGCCTGTGAAAAGGCGCTCCTCACTCAAATATATTTTTCAAACTTCAGTATGCAACATATTCTAAATTCCCCGTGTGTAAAATTCTTTATCATTTATACCTTGCACAATACATTTTCCTCATTCATTATAAGTGAAAGCTTTATGTACCCTTTTGACCCAGATAAATACTGGGTTCCTGGTTTAATTATTTCATTGTGAGGCATGGAGTTTATGTTAACATTTTTTATTATTATTATTAACGTAACTTTCGACTTGCTGCTTAACTTACTGCACGTTTACTAAAATCCTCTTAGTTTGGAGTCTGAATATCCTATTTTTTATGAAACATTTTTTGTTATACTTGACAACATTTCATAACAAAGCAGCCTCCATTCATGGACACAAGCTAAGAGTTTGTGTTCCTGGCAATTTCAGTTTTTTTTTTTAAAATCACAACAGAAGATCTTCTCTGAGGTAGCATCTCGGTAGAAAATGGGATCCTTTTTGACTGCACAGATTTTTTTTCCTCTCTCCTTTTTTTTTAGTGTAATTGCCCTTAGTCGTCTTAAACCATTTGCTCTGTTTAGATCTTAGAAGGTTGTATTATGAACTTGGTGGTCGATCACTAACCCAATGTCCTTTTCGTGATGAAAGTAAGGGATAAAAGTGTTTTAAGTGCCTGCCTTAGCTTCTGCTCTTCCAAATAATATCCATGGCGTTTTGGTTTTGTTTTTCGAGCCGTGGGCGACATGCAAGTTCCAGTTCCAAAATGTTCTCCAGAAGGTACCAATGAAGAGAAAGACAGACATCCTGGAATGGACATATCAGCTCATTCCAAGGAAAAGATGGAAGATTCCAAAAATACTGAGAGGCACCAGGACTCAAATCTACAGCTTTGCCCATCCCTGTTAAGTTCCCCATCCCCCTCCACCGCCTCCTTGTAACCTCTTCTGTGATTTAATTGCAGGTGGAATCCCCAGAAGTCCCTGAAGATGTCCACTACTGGCTGAAAAGTAACCAAGCCAGCAGCCAAAGACTACGAGTAGAAAGTGATCTCCAGAAAAATGGCAAAACCAAGTAGGAGGTTTCTCAAATCTGCTGCCAGGTCTTCTTCAGAAAGGGTTGGGTCACCTTTTCTTCCATATAAATCCAAAAAGATGCCATTAATAATCCTATCCTAGGTTTTGTGCGAACCGCCCAGAGTCCCCCATTGGGGGGAGATGGGCGGGGGAGAAATTTGATAGACAAACAAATTAAATAAATAAAATCCAATGCTGTCAGGGGTATCCAGAGGGTGGGGGTGGGGGGGTAGGGGAGGCAAGTGGCCCATATGACATCATTGTGCAATGCAAGCCGTATAATTTACGCCATTTGTGCAATGACGTCAGAAGGTGCACCTCATTCTGGCTTCTGCCGGATGTTGCACTGCTCTGTTGACTGAAACAAAGGCAGGATCAGCCATATTGGATGGAAGGCCATAGGCCTCAGAACATTAGATTTAGACAGGCAAAGCCACCTGGTTGAGTCAGCTCTTGCCAGCATTGTTACTGGGATGAAGCCTGGCAGAGTGTTTCCATCGTAGCGTGTTTCCAAGCTCCAGCGCTGTGGATTTCGTAAGAATGCAATCTGCATACATTGTTGATAGAACTTTAATCAGAGTTATTGCAGAGTAGTTCTGCAATCAGAGCTGTTGCAGAATCTCCTGCAAAGGAAACCAGTTCACACAGTTTTAGGGTGATCACCGTGGCCTGCCCAAGTTAAAGCAGTTGTGTTCTAGGTCTGCTAAGGAGAATGTGGTTACTTGTATTGATTTGCAACCAACAAGGTCTACTGTGTTGACAAAACCAAAGTATATTAGAGATACACATTCTCTGGAAATTTCAGGAGTGTTCCATAAATTCATAAGGATACAAAGTGTGTCTTCAAAACTCAATCCTGCCCCAACTTATATAAGGAAATTTCACATTGGCATGTTTTCTCTTTCATCTGGGATCATCTATCTCAGAATTGCTTTCAATTAGATCTTGCATGCAAATGTATCACAGGAGTACAGAAAGTTGTATTTCAGTCCTCCCGCCACTCATAGGGAAAGAATCAAAAATAGCTTTGCAAGAAATCCCTCATTTTAGTGTGCTCCTAAAGCATCTGATGAGCTGGTTAAAAACCAGAGGGTACCTCTGTAATTCCACTGAGAGTGAAGGAAGGTGTGTCTCTAGGTCAGGTCTTCTGAAATGGTGAATCATAATCCCCCAGAGAGAGGGTTTTTAAGGCTTGTGTTGGGAACCCCTCAAAACTTACTCATTGGGAGCAACTTTTCAGAGATGGCCAAACTGGTGGGTCTGGTCATCTGTCAAAAGCTACTTGCCAATCATAGCATTGCAACGATTCATAGACAATTTCATGCCAAAACGTCTCTGAACTGTCCATAGTCGTTTATGTATTAGTGAAGTTCGTGTTTGCAATCTGGTCTTTCCTTTTCTTTCCAAATGGAAATGTTTTTCCAGGCTGGTGAGAGAAAACCTAGGTGACCAGTCTACTAGTTGTTGTTGTTCAGTCGTTAAGACATGTCCGACTCTTCGTGACCCCATGAACCATATCGCGCCAGGCCTACTAGTCTACTAGTAGCATTGGTAAAAATAAAGTGTAGTCAAGAAAGGATGTTGAAAGTTACACATCTTTTAGTAAGGGGTATATTTATTTGCTGCCCAGCCCTAACTGCAATAACATCAAGAAAGGGTTGTACAGATTTATTATTTGAATGGGTCATGGCATCCCCCCCCCTTTTAGATAAATTCTAATTTTCTGGTTAGACCCAGGATATCAAAGATAATGCCCTAGATTGGGCTAATAAAAGTCTTCCCAAGGAAGTGGGCATTCATTGTCCCCCACAATATCCAAACAAACCTAAGTAATAATGTTTGAAATATTATGCAAACTGTCATTGTATATGTATATTTTGTTTTTCTTTTCAGATCCTGTTCAGAATGTGAAGACATTCGTCTTGTTGGAGGGCGGCATGTCAGGATCTGCGCAAGCTAGAAATTAAAACTTAATTAAATGTAGACTAGCAATGCATACTTGACAGTTAAATGGTTAAAGTGTTAATTAGGGGCCTGCTTGCTTGGTCCTGCCATAGAAGTAAGGAGAAGGGGGGAGGAAGATGCCCAGCCAGGTGCTGCTGTTATCTCTGCAGAGGCGCCAACAAGGTCAAGCAACCATGAGACCGGAGAAAGGCGCGAGGAATTTCAAGCGGGAAAAGAAAGTAGAAGGCGGGGAAAAGGGGCTTAAAAGGGAAGGTTTTGCTTAGCAATGCTTAGACTCAACAACCTATAGATGCTGTACATTTCTCTTAATAAAGACATCTTTAATGGGACTAATTAGACTCCAGAAGATTTACTGGACCTTGGGCATGAGTGTGCAGGCTCTGACAGCAATGGCTCTCTAATCTTTGCTTGAAGACCTCCAACAATGAAGCCACCACAACTCCAGGAGACAGGAATATACGTTAATCCAACTGCCTTAGGAATATCATACCTGCAACACTGCATAGTTGCCAAGAGTCAACACTGAGTTGAAGGCACAAATAACATAAAGTAGAAGAAGAAGAAATGGAAAGAAAAGACTGGAAATTTATATCATAAGCAAAACAGCTCCAACCGCCCCCCCCCCGCTTGCCAATATTGCTCAAAAGTTTTCTTCCCTGCCCTTTTTTTGGAAAAAAAACCCCACTCTCTTTTAATGCAAAGGTTGACAAACATTGTGTAAAGACTGGGCAGTACAGCCAGAAAGGATTTAACGCAGCTTTCACACACAAGCTGTGCGAATGCAATCGCAAGGTTTTGTAACTGACCTGGTTAAGCCCGTTGTGTAATCTGGAAAGTGTGAAGTTGGGCAAGGACAATCTAGAACATCTGTGGTTTCTATTACCCTTCACCAAAGTGTTCAGGATGATGAATGTAGATGTAAGTAGGTCATTTTGGTTCCAAAACTACCATTGGAAATTAGTCAACAGGGTGTGGGAGGTCTGCCCCATAGTTTTTTATCCTCTTCCCACTCCTGTGGATTTCATAGAATCATCACAGAATCCCAGGGTTGGTAGGAATCATGAAGGTCTCCTGGTCCAACCTCCTGCCAAGGGCAGGAATCCTCAAACCTTCCCAAAGCAATTGTCAGGATCTACGCAAGCTAGAAATCATAGTTTCATTTAATTTAGACTAGCAATGCATACTTGACAGTTAAATGGTTAAAGTGTTAATTAGGGGCCTGCTTGCTTGGTCCTGCCATAGAAGTAAGGAGAAGGGGGGAGGAAGATGCCCAGCCAGGTGCTGCTGTTATCTCTGCAGAGGCGCCAACAAGGTCAAGCAACCGTGAGACCGGAGAAAGGCGCGAGGAATTTCAAGCGGGAAAAGAAAGTAGAAGGCGGGGAAAAGGGGCTTAAAAGGGAAGGTTTTGCTTAGCAATGCTTAGACTCAACAACCTATAGATGCTGTACATTTCTCTTAATAAAGACATCTTTAATGGGACTAATTAGACTCCAGAAGATTTACTGGACTTTGGGAATGAGTGTGCAGGCTCTGACACCCACGCTATATAAAACTGGGGTTAAATGATCAGGGAGAAGAAAGGCCAGGTGCACCACTGTCACCACGATCTCCTACAAGCCGTAGATAATCTGCAAGGAGCCGTTGCTGAAACCAAAGAGCTTATTT
Organism: Python bivittatus; assembly: GCF_059951505.1. Lineage (NCBI taxonomy): Eukaryota > Metazoa > Chordata > Lepidosauria > Squamata > Pythonidae > Python > Python bivittatus. Next base: position 2,879,498 of record NW_028277086.1, on the reverse strand, counting down.
AATGAAGCAATCAATCATAATTTAGCTACTAAAAGATTGTTTTTATTTGGAATTCTCTGTGATTGTCACTTTCTCTAGTTTTCCCAATTCTTCCCATTTCCGAATAAACTGTTTGTTCTATCGCTGGTGCATTTGCCATCATTGATTTCATAAAGGAATTTCTCATTAAAGCTTTCCTCTTGGGGGAGATGGTACAGTTTCACAGCTACCCGTTGTGTTTCCGGATTAACATAAGCTTCTGCATTTCTGAGTTGTCCAGAAGAAGAAGGACCTTTTTTCTGAGTGGCTGGCTCCCCTGTCAAACTCTTATTACTGCTCAGAGGAACTGGAGCAAGTTCACCAACGGCCGAAGGAATAGAGGGGGCAAAAAAAATGAGTCCTATAAAAAGAGTGGGGCGAGGGATACGATAGCCCTCTTCAGCTACCTGGAAGATGTGATGGCAAAGAAGGAGAAGATGAGATAGTCAAGACCTTGTTTATTCTTGCAGCAAAATGCAAGGCATGAAAAAATGTATCTTTAAGTTCTAGGAAGGCAGATCCCAGGTAAACAGTAGGGGGAAAATGTAATAGTAAGAGCAATTCAACAGCAGAACCAATAACCTACAGCAGTGTTGTCCAAACTTGGCCACTTTAAGATGAGTGGACTTCAACTCCCAGAATTCCCCAGCCAGCATGGCTGGCTGGGGAATTCTGGGAGTTGAAATCCACTCATCTTAAAGTGGCCAAGTTTGGACAACACTGACCTACAGAGAGGTTGGACTCATTTTACTGGGTGTCTTCAAGGGGAATCTGGATGGTCTCCTGTTAGGACGCTTTAATCTGAATCCCTCTGCTAAGCAGCGAGTGGAGTCTCTGAGACTGGTCAGAAACTACAAGTATTGTTGCTCTGTCTATCTGGAGGAAGAGGGTGACCTGTTAGAACATGGCCACTTGTGCTGAAAAAGTTGCAGTAGATGGCCTATAAAACTCTGCGTGGCTTCGTTCTTAGATATCGGAGCAAAGGCCACATGTATTATTTTTCTTAAATGTAAAAATCTAGCATTGCTATCTTGGAAGTTTTCCTGGAATTCTGCCTGAATATCCTGCCTGGAGGTACCATGACTTTCTTCCTCGCCAACTCCCCTGACTTTAAGCTGTTGCCTGGGTTTGAACCACAGGTTTCCACCCTGATCAAAGGCCTTTGCTTTCGGATCTGGCCACGCACACTCGTGCTAACCAGGCCAAAGCCCCACATTCTGGGGACCACAAAGTCTCTGCCTACTTCTTTGTTCCAGTCCAGCCTGGCATCGTGGAAGTCCTCACACCAGGAAAATACGGGCAGGGCTTCGTGACGTCAGTGGATCCTTCCCACAGGCTAGGAAAGTCGCAGTGGGAATGCCTTAAGCAGGGCAGCCAGTCAGTCGATAGACTTGCTCTGTACCACCAGCCCTCCTTGGTGGTGAGCTTTCTAGCCACTCTATACTTCAGGCTGGAGGACTGATTGAGCAGGACTTAGGCACTGCCCCACAGTTAGGGACTTGGGGGATCACACCACAGGGTTGATCAAGGGAAGGAAGTTTGATTTGTATGTTTCCCTCTTGCCCCAGGACTGGCTCTATTAGCACATCCACGCTGCACACCAGACTTCAACTGACCACGGCGTATGAATTATTATGTCTGGACTGTTTTGCAGTCCAAAGTGTGTTGAGGAACCCGTGAGGCACTGTCTTTGTCTATCACAACAATGCAATACAACTTGGGTTCTGCAAAACAGTATCAGGTGTGATTTCACTGGGGCTTAGTTGGTTGATTTGAAGCACCCCGATTTCCCAGTAGATCATGGCTGCTTCCCAGTACAAGAGTGGACCTTCTAAAAGATGCCTAAATTGGAGGAGAAGGAAATAATCAAAGAGTGGCCTATGATTGTGGTAATTGCAGTTGCGCTTCTAGAAAAACTCTGTGCCACATGGGCAATATAATTTAGAGGGAACTGATTTATTGTGGCCTTCAGAGTAACCCTTGCTTGGCTCAAATTCGTCATCCAACAAAGAGATGCTAAATTTTGGAGGAGTTTCTTATGGAGCAAAGTGTGGCTGAAAACCTGAGCTTCTAATGAATCTAGAAGTTCATCCACTCTTTGGGTGAAAAAAAAAAAGAGAGAGAAAATGTCTGCTAAAACTGAATTCTCTAAAGGTTCATGCCATGTGCAGTCTCTTTTATGGGCCTCCTAGCTAGGACCACCAGATCCAGATTACAAAAATCCAGGCAACTCTTAGATGGAAAAAAGGCATTTGGAGAATTACTTGTATTCTCCCTCCCTCCCTTCCAACACTTCTAAAAGGAAAAAAATCTATTCTGCTACAAAAAAGGACAAACATTTCAGCTTGTTTGGGCCTGTGGAGGGGTGTTCCCCAACCGCAAAATACGAGCTCACCTAGAACATTCTTTTTGTCTTCTTTGCAGGTGAGATGTGATCATTTGGCAGATGTAGGAGCATCTCCATCTCTGTAGCACACAAACCAACTAAAGCCCTCCAAAACATCTTAAGCAAACCAAAAGACCCAGTGGCCCAAGAAGAAAGAACAGGAGTCATCTACAACACACAACGTAAGGACTGTAACAACCACTATGCAGGACAGACAGGCAGAAGACTGACAAAGCGCATCCACGAGCACCAACTGGCAGTCAGAAGACATGATGAGAACTCCTTAATATCACAACACATGGACAGACTGAACCATAGTTTCAGCTGGAAAACTGTCAGCATCTTAGACCAAGCTAAATCCAAAAATGCGAGGGAATTCCTGGAAGCCTGGTATTCAGACAAGTCAGTCTTCAACAGGCACACAGAGATAAACAACATCTACACACTATTCAAAGAGACAATACAAAGGAAACAAAAGACCAGAACATCTCCTTACCAGCAATCATCACCCAGATAAGCAGAGATTAACACCAAGATTACCATCAGACATACAATCAGCAGTAAACAATGCCTTAATCAAGGAACTACCAGAGGGGAAAAAATAAAACAAAACAAAACCCACACCCCCACCCCCACCAACACTGGCAGGGCATGCCACAGTATATAAACAGAGAGCACACCCCATTCCATTCTAGCACTGAAGATGTTACCTAGCTGGGTAACAGAATCAAGCTCAGAGAACCCCAAGGACTCCACTTCGCTTCTTGAAAACCCATCTGGTGGTTTTGTGGGGCTTCAATCCCTTGAGCAGGCCCTTTTTTTTCCCTGTTTCCACAAAAGAAGGGCAGCTGATCTCGATCTTTAAAATGCTGGGGTAAATTAGTTACTCAAATTATTGCATTTTGGACACATTATGCAAAGACCCAGTCTTTTGAGAAGTCCATGCTGGAAAAGGTGGAAGGAAAGAGAAGAGGATGTTCAGCAGCAAGGTGGAGGGACTTGATTACAGTGGTGTTGACTACGTGTGGTTGGAAGATCTGAAGGGGCAAGTTAGGGGCAGATCATCTTGGAGAAGGTCTATCTATGTGGTCGCTAAGAGTCAACACCAACTTGATGGCACGTCATCAAAGTCAGTTGCTCTCAAGAACTTGGAAATGATTCTTCAGACATTCCTCTTGGAGGCAGGATCAATTTGGCATGACTGAAGCATTGTGGATAACTCAGTCAGAAGCATTCTTACCCAATGCCATTCAAGATAGCTGCTTGATTATTTGTAGGGTGTATATAAATAAGGAGGGAACATTAATTACATTAATTATGCAGGCCTTAGGAGAAGTCTTGCAGAATCTCCATTTAAATGCCCTGAATACAGCTTTAAACATGCTGTTGAAAAAGAATCACTGTAATACAGATGAAAGGATCAAAGAAAAGCAGATTAGATTCAGTTCAGCTATTAAAAAATGTGCAAATGTTCCCACTTTACATGCATAAAAATAAGAGCTAGGTGATAGGAAAAGATACTAGTTATCCTTGCAGAAAGCACGTAATATAGAACAGCCAATCGCAATGAGCAGAAGCCAGAATTTAAGGAATAAACCATGTAAAATTTTAATCTATGTTGTATTGAAACAGAAATTAAAATTAGTTTGGAATGTAGGTAACAATAGTGGCTGATTATATATAGCTACTTAGGATAAAATTCCTGGATTTGGATTATACCTGGATTAGATTACAACAGTGTTTCTCAACCTCAGCAACTTTAAGATGGGTGGACTTCAACTCCCAGAACTCCCCAGCCAGCATGGCTGGCTGGGGAATTCTGGGAGTTGACGTCCACCCATCTTAAAGTTGCTGAGGTTGGGAAACACTGGATTACTGTCAGGGCTGGATACAATTCCTACCATTCCCATTCTGGGTGGTCTTCAGCAGTTCAATCCCAGCACCTCTGCAGGGTCCCAGTTTGGGGAAAACCAATTTTCAAGGCCGATATAAAACATGCCTTGCAGTCTTAACCGAAAACAGCAGCTCAGTGCAGGATAGCTTTGAAATCCTTCTTTTTTAAAAAACGAATGGGAGGTAAAATTAGAAACAGAACAGCAATGTTTTCTAAATGGCGTTTTTTCAAAGCTGTAGGGGCATTTAGAATATGATGGGCTTTTCAGCCCATCTCAGACAGACTGAGCCCTAAAGAGGGAGAAATAATCTGGCCCCTGTGCCTTCTGATATAGATAAAGTTCATGTAAATTCTTTCCTGTTGTTTATGTCTCTCCCTTGGCCTGTTTTTTTTTGCTTGCAGGTTATCCCATTTTTCCCCTTTAACCTTCTTGTTGTTTGCTAATATTTAATTAACAAGCATCAAGCTATATTTTTGCTAGCTGAACTGCATGGTGTGTGAGAGTGCGCCGATATGGATCTAAGGACTGACTGGGAGTGCGTGCAGGATTAAAACTAAACTGGCAACCACCCACAGTTAATTTTCCAACATTTTTTCAGTGACTTTCAGACCGACATTTCTGTTCCCATTTTCTTTATTTGAGACAAATAGGATTCAGGATCATGAAGAGGAGGCAAACATTTGAACCCATCTTTCTAGGAACGCGGATTAGATTCCCTGCCAAATTGCGGAGAAATTCACAGTCAATGGAGGAAGAGGAAGAAAGAAGCCACCATTCCCCCCAGCGTGGTGTAGCTGGTCTCTAGCCAGGAGGCCCCATCATGGTTGCAGAGGTTGGTGTTGCAACAGGTCACTGGACGTGTGGAGCCAATTTCATCCACCTCGGAGAGGTTGCAGTTCAGAGAACAAGACCGCGTGACGGTTGCTTCTCCCACAAAAGGGTAGACTGCCAAACAACAAGCAAAATTCAGACAACCTGGGCATTGCTTTATGGCACACACAGAGAGACCCGTGTCTGCCATGCTGGAAGAGACACCACGTCCCCCAACCCCTCCTAATATCTGTGCCAGATCAGAAGGATGAGAACTGTAGCTCGGTTTCTCTGATGGGCACCCAGATTGGGGAAGCCTAATGAATAGACCAGTAAGGAGGCTTAAAAGCATGCAGATCAACTCAGTTATTGCTTAGGGGTGCCCTAAACGTCCTCACACCCCTAGGTGCTGTGTGGCCAACCTGTTCTGCACTCCCAACTGTTGTATTTCTCGGTAGGCAGAAAGTTCAAGTTCACAGCTTGTCTTATCCTAAACACAATGGGAGATGGCCATTTTCTTTGTGGCTGTTCCTTTGCTTCACTTCTCCTGCCCAGCAGAGGTGAGTCCTACGGTCAGCTGAGTACAGCACTAGGTACAGCCTAATTTGTATAATTACACTCCATCTCAACAACTGCAATGTGAAGGCCACTTTTACGTTCGGGGCTGTGCCAGTTCAAAAATAACTCAAGACCTCAGCGATCGCATGATGCCTGCTGTGTTGAGAATGGGCCCACTTATTTCTGGTTCAGCTACAGTAAGAGATTCCACAGGGTGTGGTCAGTAAAGTCAAGATGGTGGCAATCAAAGCTTCATCTGGGGGTTTTGTGCATCACATGTGCACAGTAGAGCTTCGATCACACTGTTGTGATTGACATCTTGACTTTTTAGACCAACTCTGTGTACACCCCTGAGCTGGGGTGTGTTTTAAACTAAAATAATTACAGAACTACATCACCCTGTGGTTCAGTGGACCTCCCCGTTCCTGGGTTCCTACCATCAAAACAGAACTTTCAAAGGGAAAGGCAGAGTGATGGTTTTGCAGTTCTCTCATAAGAAGCTCCCCACACACACACACACTACAGGAACAGACAAATCCATGCAGAATTTGGACTGGCCTTTCAGGAACTGCAACAGCTTGGGATACTTTGAATATTGGGATTCAAAGTCTTCAAACTGTCTTGGGGGGGAATCAGAGAGTAAAAAAAATGAGGCATTTTTACAGCCTGCATTTCCATGATTGTTTTCTTCCCCTCCCCTTTTTCTCCAGCTTGGTAAAATCTTCAGGACAACTCAAAAGTGTGGGTCACTGATTTATGGGCCCAATTAATGTATGTATGTATGTATGTATTTTTATTTATTATAGCCTCCCACTCCACCGGACTCTGTTTAGATCTGTATTGCCTTAACTATAAGTTTATTCAAGGCACAGAAGTTCTACATAAGTAGATCTGTACATGTCTGTGTGTCTATGTGTGTATCTCCCCATGAGAATTTCTTGTAAAGGATAAAATAATTTTGGAGCAATGTTCCTGGGTGGAATGTGATGAGGTTACTATCTAGCGCTGAGGTGACTGACTGTGTTGTATTCAAGACCTGTCTTTCATTGTGCAATCATCTCTCCAGTTCTCTGCCACCTCCTTGCTTTCCATTCAATCTCAAAGGAATAATTATCACGAAGGAATTCCTGTGACTGGACTGTTTGAGTAATATCACTAAACTCACAACTACAGGAGAATTCCTGTCTTGGAGATATTGTTGGAGAACTTCTGCTTCCCCTGAAGATAAGTAGAGAAACCATCCACCCAAATTTCATGGTCATAAAGTTGGAAAATTTTGAACAGATATGTGGGTCTACCTCTAAACTGTACGCTACATTAAATTTGTGTCCTGTACCATATTTAAAAAACTAACAAATATTGATATCCTTGTAACTCATTCAGTGAACTCCACCTAATTATGGTCCTTTGTTCTAATTCAGGAGGTCTCCATTCTTCCTTTACAGTAGCAGTCTATTGTCTCTAAGCCACTGCCAATGTGCAAAAGATCAACACACTTTGTCATGTTATGTGAGGATGATCCAAAGTCACATATTTTATCACCTTTTCATAGAATGAGGAGTGATGAGTAGGAGGAAAAGTCTTCTCCATTTGACCTTGAGCTACAGAAAATGGGAAATAGTCTTGCACTAGCTAGGTCAGCTCTGTCCTAGGAAGAAAAAGTCCTCACCTTCTTCACGGGAATGCATTGTTGTTTTACACATGGTGTGATTTTGCGTGCAGTTGGTCACTGTCATGCATTTCTCAGGTGTTGTGGGCTCCTGGCATGAGAAACATTGCAGAGATTGGACTGTCATGAAAAAAAGAGGTAAATATTAATATCTAGAACTATTAAATAAGGAGAGAGAACTACAACTGTATTAAAGTATATTTAATCTTCCATGGTTCTTAGATTCTTTTCTTTTTTCTTTTTATTGTACTGTAAATTTCTCTTAGGAAGACTATTAAACTAGGAGAAATATTGCACAGCCGTAAGAAATTAATCTAACATAATAATGAGCAAAACTTGTGTATAGACATAGAATGGCACAGTCTTTCCAAACATAAGATGAAGCCAAAGTCCTCTGCAGTCCAGATGATGGAGGGATACTTCCAACCTAGAGGTAATGTGTGGTCTTCTGGACCAATAGATCTGTCCTCCCTGAATTTATTCATCCCCTTTTAAAGCCATCCAAGTTAATGGTCATCCTTGTGTCTTGCTTAGAAAATTCTCCAAGTTTTCTAAGTAGCCTTCAACAATTCAAATAATGACAGCGACAAATGGATTGTGGACATCCTTGTCAAATTGGCCCATAACCAGGAAGGAAAGGGAAGGGGAGGGAAGGAAGGAAGGAGGGGGGGAGGGAGGGAGGGAGGGAGGGATGGAGGGTTCAAAACTCTCTTGCTAAGTTAGAGAATGGACTAAAAATAACACAATGAACACAGAAAAGTGCACATTTCTTTGCAGAAATCAAACACGGATAGAAGACAGAAAATAGGCAATTGTAAGAAAGATTTTTTGGAGTTGTAGATTTCAAGTGGAGTGTAAGTCAGCTTTTGTGAGGCTGGAAATAAGTCAGGTGCCTTTTTAGGCTGCATCACAGGGAAATGTCACACATAAAAGACAGGCAGAGCTTCGATCACACCACTGTAGCCACCATCTTGAGTTTTTGGACCACACCCTGTGGAACCCCTGGGGTTGCATTTGATATCCACAAGGATCTCTTCTCATGCCCTGGGTTTATGATTCTAAATTGTAGCTTCTCTGGTTTGCAAAACAGCCTCTTCCCAATTTCCCAAGCTTACTGAAAGACAATTTCTCAGGCAGTTCCTTGAGTTTTGGGGAAAAGAAAATAGCAGGAAAGTAGACCAATGAAATTTGAAGACTCAAGGTTCCTGAGTCTCTGCAGTAAAAGCAGTCTGCATATTCCACGCCTCCATTGTCAGTAGGAAGTCTGGCAAAAGTTTGTCTTTACTTCTTCCACTCACTAAACTGGGAGGAATAATGAAGCCAACAACTCTTGTTTTCTTGAATTGCACACTCTTGGAATTATCCTGCTTGATCTTCACAAAGCCGTTTGGAACTGCAGCTTTGGATTTTTTTTTTTGATGGAACCATCAAGGTACCTTGAAGCTTCTAATTCTATCAGTAATGGTATCTTTCTATCCCTTTGAAGGATTGGACCTTAGGGACATTGTTTTTCAGTGGGTCTGGACCTTCCTTTGAGGCTGTATCCAGAAGGTAGTCCTGGCGGACTTCCAAAACTGTTGACTTCTGAGGTCTGACAAGGTTGCAGGACACTGGATTCAGGAACTGAGGTTCATAGTGCTTTGGGAGAAAAAGCAGATTTCCAGTCTGGGAACCTCAACTGCCACTAGATTTGTAAGTGAGGAATACGTTCATACCTTTATTTATTTATGTATTTCTATAGCCACCAAATCCACCATTACATCTATTGTGCCAGCTGTGTTCCTCCCGGAAACACCTTGGATTTGGCAACAATTGTCCACACCTTAGTTACATCCAGTTAGTTGGATGTAGGTACTTGACTAAGACAATCTTGATCCGCTTTAAACTATCCAAAGAAAGTGTTAGGTGCTGCCACTTACAGCAGCTGCAACATTATTTATCTTGGAACATCTCCCTGAGATACTCTAATCAACTCCCAGCCTCCCTCACAAACACCTCCTTCACCAGACGTGTTAACATGAGTCTGTACAACACCTTTCTCTGAAAAAAAATCAAGGAAAATACTTGCATCAGCCAGGATATAAAGAATATGAGATTGCAGCCATCCAAAAGTTCTTTGGCCCTACATCCACAAAATGTAGCCACTAATGCAGGAAAAGGTCCATAATCTTCACCAGATGACATCACATCTGACCCACCTGGTTCAGGATCTGCATCTTATTCTTGCAGGGTACTCAAGACCAGTTCTGCTTGGTCCCAGCCATCACCCTGAAAGCCCTACATGGCCTAGGACCAAGTTACATTAGGCGCTATGTTACCAGACTTGAACCTGCCTTCTCTTGAGAACATCTCAGGAAGGCCTGTTAAAAATCCCCCCCATGGATGACCACAGGCCTTCCCTATCATGCCCCCCACAACTTTAGACTTCTTAACCCCAGAGGTCTATAAAGCACCAACCCTTGTGGTTTTTGGAATATCTTTACATATACTTCCACTGAGTTTCAACCTATTTCATTGAGTTTTCAACCTAGTGAAATTTGGTCGACCTCCATCTTGGAGGAAAGGCTGATTTCTCAATGTTGTTTTAATTGTTTTTTGATGTATTGTACTGTTATATTTATAATTCTAATTTATTGTAACCCACCCAGAGTCTAGTCATCTGGATGGGCTAGAAAACCTATCAATCAATCAACCAACCAACCAATCAATCAACCAACCAACAATCGATCAAATTCATTAATTAATGCAACATGAAAAAGTGTTCCTCAGTTGTCTGAAAGGAGAAACATTCTGAGTTACCATATCATACTCTGTCCTATTGACTGTGTTACGGTTCCATGGAAGACACAAGAAAACAGAGACACACAGAGTGCAGAAGATTGTCCCCTCTTGTTCTAGCTGGTTGCCCAATATGTCAGTGCTATTCTGTATTCTTTGCACTGTATGCAGCCTCTGCTTTGCCAACAATTTTGGCAAAGTAGGCCTCAGGATTAAGGTTAGCATTATGAGCAATTCCCTGGAACGCTTCTTCCTTGCTGTCCCCTCTGCCCTAAATTGCCAAAATTGTTGCTAAAACAGAAATGCTTAGTGGACATTTTCATTGTCACCTCTGCAATTCATAGCACTTTCTAGACGCTGCATGTAACAGTGTATGTTGCCATTGCCACATGTGCCAACAAGACCTTCCTTTTTAATTATTGTCCCCCCCCCCCCAAATAACAAGCTAATTATGAGATGTGCCATTGGAAGGAGGACCATTGTGGGGTTTGCCCATTCCAGGTATGTGATAGGCTGAAAAGTTGGTATCAGCTCGAAGTAGGCTAGCCACAGGGGAATGGAATTAACCAGCCGGGTGACTGAAAAACGAGAACAATTTGACAACATGAAGGTGGGAATGCCAAGGGGGAATGCAAAACAGTCATCAGAAGAGATGGGACTTTGTAACCTGGCAGTACTGACTGTCCAAGAAGACAAGATCTGATGCAGGTGTCCACATCTTGATCCATCATGGGGAACCAGGCCTTCACTCTAAGGAGCCAATTAGTTTTCGTTTTCACAGTGCCTTGACGTCCTACCTGTGCTAAAGGGACAATATGTGTTGAAAGGCTCCAAGGAATGACAAATCTTGACTCAAACATGGCCTGTGTCTCTTGCCTGATGGTATACTAAGATTGAACAAGAGGACAGACTTGAGAAGAAACCCCTTTCGGAAAAGCTGTCAATTTTTCTTTTTGGATTGTGCCTATCCCATGTTATAAACCTTATTAATTTTATCCCCTCCTATTTTGTGTGTTTTTACAGTTTTTTTATGAGTACTTATTTTTATGTATTTATTTTTTAATTGTTGTGCACTGCCCAGAGTCACCTTGTGTGATATGGGCAGCTATATAAATATGATAAATAAACAAACAGACAAACAAATTTGGCTACCTGTAGCTTCTAATGTCTTGGTGTTATAACACTGGGAATAGCATTACACGGGTGTTTTTTGCTATGTCCATGACAAGATCACTAGCTGGGGCCCATGACCAAGGATGCCTAGAAAAGTAATTCGCTGGATTATTTCTACCAAGGCAATAAAGTAAGAGGCATTCAGATGCTTGTAAGAGTAACATCCATCCGCCATTTGGCTCAAGTATCAAGTTCTTTAGCATCTGCCTAAAACCAAAAGTGATTTTTTTCCATGCATGATTCTTGAGAGTTTCATTAGCAAGATGAATTGAGATGGAAGGGATGGGACTTCTGACAATTGAACTATAAGAATTCTGACAATTGAACTACATTCTATCTCTGTCTATCATCTATCTATCATCTATCTATCTATCTACAAGCATTTGTGTGCCACTTATTTTCACAGCTCTAGACAGTAAACAATAAATAATTAAATCCAATTTTTTTTAAAAAAACATACAAACAATAAATTAAAACCATTAAATACCATTCATAAAGACTGCTGCTATTGTTACAAAGATCTTCCTACCAGAATGTGCTCTTGAAATGGACTGTTTTCATCATTTTATGAAAAGACATCAGGATACGGGCTTATATATCCTCAGAGATCCAGGCTGATCCAGAAATATGGGCTGCTGCAGTGAGTATCATCCTCCAGTCCTAACCCCACTAATCCTTTTGGAGGTGGGTCCCCAGGATTGAGCCTAGAAGCCTATTGGCAGAAAATGCAGCTTCTGCAAAATGAGTATTATTTTGCTAAACTGACTTATGTGGTCAATAGGCAGGCCACCGCACTCTGTGTCAGCTTCATCATCCAAGGTGTCTTCATGCACAACCCTGCGTAAAGTGAATTGCAGCAGTCTAACTGGGAGAAGTCAAAGGCATGTATCACAGCCTCAAGCACCTCCTGGTCCAGAAAAGCGTGCAATTGGTCGAGTTGCTGAAGCTAGTTAAAAACTGTACTGGCCATGGCTTCACCTGCTGTTCCAGTAGGAGCTGTGAGCCCAGGAGAATCCTATAATTGACACCTTCAATTCAATGGAAGTGTGACTCCATTAATAGCTAGAGATGGAACATTCATGGTATCAGAAGGGTTCTGAACCACCAGTAATAGTATTTAACTGGGATTCAGCCATGGTCTGTTTCACTCTATCACAGTCTTACACAGTTCCCAGGCATTGGGTCAGGACTTCCACTATATCTCTTGTTCAGCCCGGAGCCAAGATTAAAACTATCATCAGAATATTGATGATACCTAAGCCTAACCAAGGGATGACCTCTCCTAGTGGCTTCATGTAGATGTTAATCAAAGCGAGGGAGCAAACTAAGCCCTGAGGCAGCCCACATTGAAGTGCCCAAAGGCTGGACTACTCCTCCCCCAACAGCACTGATTGAAATCTGGAAGGAAGGAAGGAAGGAAGGAAGGAAGGAAGGAAGGAAGGAAGGAAGGAAGGAAGGAAGGAAGGAAGGAAGGAAGGAAGGAAGGAAGGAAGGAAGGAGTGAAACCAGTGTAAACAATGCCTCCATACCCAACCCTTGCAGGTGGCTGAAAACGATACTGAAAGATCTAATAGGGGAAGAAGGAAGCACCCCGCTTCCAAGTGGGTCATCTACAACATTACCACAGTGATTTTAATCCCATGCCAAGGCCATAAACCTGACCGGAAAATCTGTCTACTAATCTGTCTCAACTGACTTCCATATAGGAGGTGAAACCCAACCACCTTCTCCACAATCCTACATGGTATGATCTCTAGGACCAATATATCCCAAAGTGCATTAGGGTGGACTTTTTTTTTACATTTCCTAATAGCCTAATGTCAAGTCCATGATGTCCAACTCTCAGTTCTGAAGCATTCTCACGCAACCAGGCTTGGTTCAGACAAATACTTCTTTATTAAGGGGTACATGTAGCTTGTAAACAGAACATTGCTAAAACTAACGCCTTGGGTAAACCTCCCTCTATTTATCCCCCCTCCCCTTATTGCCTGGCGTTGTGACTCCTCTTCACCTGTTGTTGACCTCTCTCCTTCCTCCCCCTCCTCCCCGGAACTTCTTCCTGGTTCTTTGGGCCCCAGCTGCCTGGCCGGCAATCAAGCCAGTCTAAATTGCCCATATATGGTTAAGCTGCGTCCCAACTCCCCTTATAACCATTAACAGCCACCCCCTCCCTTAGTTACAAGTGGCAGAAACAAATCAATCCAACTCCCAACAAATGCAATACAATGGAAAACAACAACAGTTGGGTGATGCAGGTTCTGACACCTTCTTGAGATCCAGTGAGGAGGTGAATCTTATCTCTGATAACAGAGGTTGCAGCTAGTTGTCTACACAATGGTTTCTTTAATCTTTATCAGTCTAGGTATCAATCATCACATCATCCTGAGAACATTGGTAAAGATAGGATGCAAGCACTTGTGGTCAGTAATTATTGTGAACAGCAAACCATATAAATGTGTCATTCCCAGAGGGGATCAAGGTGGAAGTTGCATACTGGGAGTCAGTTCTGGGATTACCATGACTCCCACTTACCATGAGTGGCAAGGCCAAGACCACAACTTCAAAGTTGTGAAGTTTGAGGGTCTGAAGCATTCTTGATGGCTTTGACTTTCTTGGGATCTGGTGAAACATTGGAAACTTCAAAGATGTAGCCAGATTTTTCATGCAATTTTATTGTGATGATCAGGATTCAGTGTAAGATCATCCCATCACACACGATCTAAATCAGGGGCAAGCCAGTCATGATATTCAGCTTCATTTGCAATCAACATGAGAACACCGTCACTAAGTTTCAGTACTCAAGCAGTCTTGGCAGAATCTCTGAAAAATGGGGATAATGGACAGCCTTGTCTTGTTCCCTTTTGTATCTCACAATGGTTTTGTTAAATCTCCCTGAACAATAATTTGTGCTTTCTGTGAGGCATAAATCGATTTTACCCATTTTATGAAATTCTCTCCAAAATTCATATCTTTTAAAACTTTAAACAAGAATTTAAAATGGTCTTTTTTAATTTAAAAAATTTTTAATTGTCAAAGGCTTTCTCCGCATCTAAAAAGATAAATGCAGCTTGCTTTTCTCTATGCTGTTCCAAATATTCTATAATGTCCAATACTGTTCTGACATTATCTTTTAATTGTCTTTTAGGTAAAAATCCACATTGGTCTTCAAGAATAAATTCTTATAGAATTATTTTCAGAAACCCCTTTTGGACCTTTTGCATGAAACAGAAAAAAAAAAAACACGAAATCATGATATATGGATTTGGCAATTAGAAATAATAGTAGACCATAGAAAAAATGGAAGTTATGTGGTAAACTTAGACTAAGAACTTAAAGCACATTTATACTTATATCTGTTGTAAAAGAAAGTCAGAAGTCATTTTTCTTTTGTATTTCTTTTTCTTTCTTCACTTTTGACGTTGTTTTCTTTTGCATTCTTTGCCTTTTTCTCTTCTCCACTTTCTATCTTAATTATTAGTTCTTGTTAGTTTTTATCTCTTTATCTTAAAAAAAACTAATGAAGTTATTTGTAAACAACAGAAGGTTTATTCGGAAGACCAGATCTGTATCACAGCTCAGAAGAACATCATTCCTTTTGTGACAGGAAAGTGTCTGTGGTTTGGGCATACTGAAATATATATACCAGCTTTGTTGTTCATTGACCACATAATGGTAGCATCATTATATACTTTTGGTTATCTGGAAAGAGTAGAGGTAAGATAAGTGTGTCATATGTCTCCTTCTCCATCAGCTTCTTCTCCTACATAAGTGTGGTCATACTCATGAGACCCTTAATGGCCAATCAGTTCTCGGGTAGGGAAAAACAGTAAAAGCATAATTTCATTACTTCGATCACTCACCCAGTTTGCTGCAAACTGGAAAATGATGTGAGCCATCCTTTGGTCATATTCAATCCTGTTGATATATTGGCCTGGTTACATCTCATGTTTGGTGTTGCTATAACAGCTTTGGAGTCTAAGCTGCCTTGGGATTGCGGTGGTAAAAGGATGCCCTTGTGAGCTACGTTCACTACCCAGCCTATGAGATGCTGCCCCCCTCCCCACCCCATACATGTGAACTGCTTAAAGTTCCCTTGTGTAAGATTTGCCCCGTTCGACAGAGAAACTCTCGTGACACGTGTGGTTCACAAAGAAGGTTTACTCATGCGTAACGTAGTAGTCACAAGCAAAGCCAGGACTGGCTTGGTACAATTGCATCACTTGTTATATTCCCCCCTTCCCGCGCTTTTTCCCGCCTCGTGATCGCGTTGCAGCTGTGGACTATTAGGCCCCCCAATGTCCCCCTTGATCGTTCATGATGGCAGGGTCGGTCAGAGTCCATTGTCCTTGATTGCCAGTCCCCCTCCGGCTGGGTTGGTCCCTCCCTGCTACGTGCAGACCCGCGGGTTCTGTGCTGCGTTACGATCTTGTTTCGCTGCCCTGCGGCCCCGTTCCTTGCATGCTCGCGCCGTTATCAGTTCATAGTTAAAAGCTTCCGCTGTGGTTTTCCTGTTTAGCTGGCTGCAGGTGGCTCGTTAATTAGCGGCACTTTCGGTTCCTCTTTTCCCCGCTAGCTACCGCCGGTGGATTCCGCGTGGTCTGGTTGCGAGCTTCCCTGCAGCCCCGTGCTTCCCTGAAGCCTCGTGCTGACCGAACCTGACATGCCGCCCCCCTGAAGACAACTCCCCCCCCTCGGTTCTATTTCGGCTTCCCGGGGTATTTACTGTAAAAGTCCCGCACTAGGTCCGGCGCCCTTATGTGGGTTTTACTCACCCATTCGCTGTGGGACTTGGGGAAATGTTTCCATTGCACTAGGAGCTGGGTCTGCCCCTTGTGCCTCTGGGCGTCCAGTATCCGGTTGATTTCGAAGTGCTGCTCCCCCCCGACCATGATGGGTGGCGGTACTCCCTCCGCCTTGTGCCAGGCGTTCCCCGGCTGGTGCAACTTTAGCAGGCTGCAATGGAACACCGGGTGGATCTTCCCGAGGCTTTTCGGGAGCGTCAGCCTGACGGTCACCGGATTGATGACCTCCGTAATGGGGAACGGCCCCACAAACCTCGGGCTGAGTTTTTTCGATGCCTGGTGCGTCTTTAGGTTTTTGGTTGACAGATACACCTGGTCCCCCACTTTCCATTTTTCCTCGGGGAGCCTCTTGCGGTCCGCGTGCTTCTTGTAGTCGGCTTTGGCTCTTTGCAATGCCGCGTGCGCCGCTCGCCGGGTCTCGTCGATTTGGGCGAACCAGGCGTCCAGGGAGTTGATCTGGGATTCTGGCTGAGGCAGCTCCGGCATGGGGATGAAATCTCTCCCGGTGGCTACTTTGAACGGAGAGAACCCGGTACTCTTGTGGACGGCGTTGTTGTATGCCACCTCCGCGAATGGTAGTAGCTCCGCCCAATCGTCCTGTTGGTGCCCCACGTAGCAGCGCAGGTACTGTTCGAGCCCCCCGTTCAGGCGTTCCGTGGCTCCGTCCGTCTGCGGGTGCGCCGCGGAGGATAGGGCTTGTTTCGTCCCCACCCGCTTCAGGAACTCCCGCCAGAACCGCGCGATGAAGTTGCCGCCCCGATCGCTGACGACACGTCAAGGTGCGCCGTGGAGTCGGTAGACATGTTGCACGAACAGTCTCGCCAGCCCCTCGGCCGTGGGGACTCGCCGGCACGCTACAAAATGCGCTTGTTTGGAGAATAAGTCCGTGACCACCCAAATGGCGGTCTTCCCCTTACTCTCCGGGAGCTCCACTATGAAGTCCATGGCGACCTCTTGCCAAGGGCCGTCGGGTTCCGCTACCGACTGGAGTAGGCCTCTAGGTTTGCCTTTGGCTCCTTTCGCTGTTGCGCACACCGGGCAACCCCCCGAGTACGCCTCCACGTCCTTCCGGAGCGTGGGCCACCAAAACTGCCGCCGGATTAAGTGGAGTGTCTTTACGAAGCCGTAATGCCCCGCGCTCCGGCTGTCGTGGGCTCTCTCCATGACCTCCCGTCGGCAACCCTCGGGCACGTACAGCTTTCCTTCGTGCCACCACAACCCCTCTTGGCCGGTTAGCGCCTCTCGGTTCTGCTTGAGCCAAGCGTCCCGCTCCGCCGCCTCCGCGAACCCTTGCCTTACTTCAGGCGCCGCGTCCCGTCGCTCCCCCTTGGTCTGGCTTCGGGTCACCGCCTTTGCAGCCAGCCTGCTGGCGGGGATGACGGAGTCCACGATCTCCTCCCGTAGGCTGGCGTGTTGGGGCATGCGAGACAGTCCATCCGCTAGGAAGTTGCGCTTCCCGGGGATGTGTTTCAGTGTGAACCTGAACCTCCCGAAGTATTGGGACCACCGTGCCTGTTTGGGGGATAGCTTACGCGGGGTCTTCAGGGCCTCGAGGTTCTTATGGTCCGCCCACACCTCGAACGGTTCAGTAGATGCCTCCACGTGGCCAGCGCCCACTTGACCGCGTACGCCTCTTTCTCCCACACCATCCACCTCCTCTCCGTCTCGGTGAATTTGCGGGAGGCATAGGCGCACGGGTGGATGGCCCCCTCCGGGCTGGGTTGGAGCAGGACTGCTCCCGTTGCCACGTCTGATGCATCCACTTGGATTATAAACCGCCGGTCTGGGTCGGGATGGCGCAGGATCGGCTCCGCGGTGAACCGCCGTTTTAGTTCCTCAAACGCCCCCTGGCATTCTGCAGTCCACGCGAGTGCCATGCTGGGCTTGGGGGGTTTCCCAGTGCCCTTGGTTTTTAGCAGGTCGGTTAGGGGAAGGGCGATTTGGGCGAAGTTCGGGATGAACTGATGATAGAAGTTCGCAAACCCTAGGAAGCTTTGGAGTTGCCTCCGGGTTCGTGGCGCTTCCCAGCCCAGGACATCCCTTACTTTCGCCGGGTCCATCTCAATTCCCCGGCTGGATATTCGGTAGCCGAGGTAGTCTAGTTGCTCTCGATGGAACTCGCATTTCGAGAGCTTTGCGTACAGCTGTGCCTTCAGCAGTCTCTGGAGCACCGTGCGCACCAGGCTCACGTGCTCCGCCAGGGTCTCGGTGTAGATGAGGATGTCATCCAGGTAGACCAGGACGCCCCGGTAGAGTAGGTCGTGCAGCACCTCATTTATTAGCTGCATAAATACCCCCGGGGCCCCTTTTAATCCGAACGGCATCACGGAAAACTGGTAGCTTCCGAGCGGGGTGTTGAACGCCGTCTTCCACTCATCTTTTGCGCGGATCCTGACTCTGAAGTAGGCTTCGCGCAAGTCCAGTTTTGTGAACACCCTCCCCTTCGACAGATGCGACATCAAGTCCTTCATCAGGGGGAGGGGGTATTTGTACTCCGTGCTGATTGCGTTCAGCCCCCGGTAGTCTACGCACATACGGAGCGAGCCATCCTTCTTCTCCCAGAATAACACCGGGGCCGCTAATGGTGACTTCGCGGGTTGGATGAATCCCCGTGCTAGGTTCTTGTCTATGAACTCGCGCAGGGCCCCCATCTCCCTCCTCGACAGGGAGTACATTTTCGGCTTAGGCAGGGTCGCTCCTGGCTCTAGCTCGATGGCGCAATCACTGGGCCGGTGTGGTGGGAGCTGGTCGGACTCCTTCTCCCCGAACGCTGCCGCCAGGTCTTGATACTGCCTCGGGATTCCGCCGCCTGTCGGGGGTTCCCCGGGTCCGGCCCCTCGCTTTGCGGTCGCCTCGCCAGTCGCCGCTGCCTCCCCTCGCCTCGGGATCGTGGCGGGTCTCCGGGGTCCCGGCGCTGCTGCTGCTGCTGTTGCTGCCCGGGTCTCGGGCCCCATCTGCTCTCGCCCCGTCTCCCGGTGTCCCGGACCCTCCGCTTGCCCGCCGGTGGTTGCGGCTGCCTCCGTCTCCACGGCTCGGTCCCCTCTGCTCTCGCCCCTCGCCGGTCTGTCGACCCCGAACCGCACTGCCTCCGCTGTCCAGTCGACTCGTGGATTCCGCCGCCGCAGCCACGCCAAGCCGAGTACCACCGCGTAGTCGGCCACCGGGACCACCACAAACCTCAGTTCTTCCCGGTGACTCCCGATCGTCATCTGGACCGGCTCGGTGTAATACTGAGCTGGCCCCCCCCCTGCCAGCGTGCCATCTAGCTGGCTGAATGAAATGGGCTCCCGGAGGCGCCTCAGCTGTAGCCCGAGCCCCGAGACCACCGCTGGGTGCATCAAGCAGTGGGTGCAGCCCGAGTCCAGTAGCGCCCGTAGCTGCGCCTCCCCTCCGGATCTCACCCCCCGGACGTGTATCCTCACCCGGAACGGTGGGCAGTCCTCGTCTCCTATTGGGTCTGCGCGCCTCGACTCTCCTGCTCGCACTGGGACGCCGTTCAGTGCGAGCGCGCCTCGTTTCCCGCCGGCTCTGAGTCCTCTCCGGAGGATGCTGTCTCCGGGGTCGACCACCCCCCGCGTCCTTTCTCGGTCACCGCTGCCACTGCCCCCTTCCGTGGTCGGTCACCGGTCCTTTTCCCGTTCGCACGCGGGGTTTTGACTTCGGGCCGTGGTGGGGCGCCTTCCCGCTCCGTCGGGCACTGCGCCGCTCGGTGGCCTCTGCCTCCGCATCGGAAGCACAGATTCGGGGCTCTGGTCGCCTCTCGCCTCCCGGTGGACTGCCGTCGACTGCTCCGCCTCTCCTCGGGGGTCCTCTCCCTCGGCTGGTCCCTCGTCTGGTCCCGTCGCCTTGTGCTCTGTTGGATCTGCCGCCACGCCGATTCCACCGTTCCGGCCAGCCAGATCCAATCCTTCACTGTGGACGGGTCGTCCCGCCCCAGTGCCCGTTCCAGGATCTCTGGGTTGAGTCCCCTCTTAAAATACTTCACCTTCAGGGACTCCGGCCAGTCCGCGAGCTTCTCGGCCAACCTCCGGAACTCCAGGGCATATTCCGATACCGATTTGCCCCGCTGTCTGAACTGTAGGATGTCGTCCTCCGCCCGCTTGGCGCTCAATGTGTCCTCGAATCTGTCCCGGAGCGCCTGCATGAAGTCCGGGAAACTCCGTAGTTCCGCCGCGTTGGCATCGTACAGCCCGATCACCCAGCTGGCTGCTTGGCCATCTAGCAGCTCGGCCACGTAGGATACCCTGTCCTCGTCTCTAGCGAATAGGTGACCACCCCTCTGCATGAACCCCCTGACGTGCGTCAGAAAGTGCGGCAGCTGTTCGGGGTCCCCTGAGAACTTCCCAGTGATACCTCGAAGTCTCAGGGCGTCTGCCGCCCGTTGGTCCTCCGACCGGGGCGCCGTGGGTGGTGCCGGCGGGGGTGTCGGACCGCCCCCCCGTCGCTCGCCTCCTCGTTCACCGCCGGTGGCCCCACTCTCTGTAGTAGGGTCTGGAGCATCGCCTCCACGGCGTCTAGGCGTCGCTCGACTCTCTCCTCTAGTCGGGTGAATTTCTCGCTCCACTCACGGTTCTGGAACCCCGAACCCCGGGTCATCGTAATGCCTGAACCGTCTGGTCCTTGGTTCACGCCCATCGACCACCGCTCGGATGGAGGGCGCCCGGCCCTGGCCGCTGCCCCGTCGCTCCCGGGTGGCTCCGACCGCCCTTCCGCGAGCCTGGATTCCTCGCGCTCCAGCTGACCCACGGATTCCTCGTCGCTGGTCATGCCTGTATTGAGAAAGAAAACGCTCCTCGGTGGTACCGGGTAGCGCTGACGGTGAGTCCTGGCTTTATGTAAGATTTGCCCCGTTCGACAGAGAAACTCTCGTGACACGTGTGGTTCACAAAGAAGGTTTACTCATGCGTAACGTAGTAGTCACAAGCAAAGCCAGGACTGGCTTGGTACAATTGCATCACTTGTTATATTCCCCCCTTCCCGCGCTTTTTCCCGCCTCGTGATCGCGTTGCAGCTGTGGACTATTAGGCCCCCCAATGTCCCCCTTGATCGTTCATGATGGCAGGGTCGGTCAGAGTCCATTGTCCTTGATTGCCAGTCCCCCTCCGGCTGGGTTGGCCCCTCCCTGCTACGTGCAGTCCCGCGGGTTCTGTGCTGCGTTGCGATCTTGTTTCGCTGCCCTGCGGCCCCGTTCCTTGCTTGCTCGCGCCGTTATCAGTTCATAATTAAAAGCTTCCGCTGCGGTTTTCCTGTTTAGCTGGCCGCAGGTGGCTCGTTAATTAGCGGCGCTTTCGGTTCCTCTTTTCCTCGCTAGCTACCGCCGGTGGATTCCGCGTGGTCTGGTTGCGAGCTTCCCTGCAGCCCCGTGCTTCCCTGAAGCCTCGTGCTGACCGAACCTGACACCTTGTACATTCGCAGCAAGCTGAATTGACCCTGACTGGTGACAGGGGCAGAATCAGACAGGGACCAATGGCCTAGTAAACCCAATTGTTTCTATTCCCTGAACGTATCTCAGAGATGGCACAGCTAACACGCCAACCTAGTAGGAGGGATAAATAATAAGAAAGTCACACGGATGGGTTTATCGGAAACATTCCAACGTCATGCTGTGATTTACACTGTGTCTGCCTCTGTCTTTGTCTTGTTTGTGAAATGTAGTAGGCCGAGAGTATGTAAACTCTGGTTCTGCTTTTCCTCAGGGCTGCCCAACAAGCTGCCAATGTATGCTGGGAGCCCAGTGCACACTGTTGCGTTGTTGACATACTAATGAATTTCAGTTGTATCTTCAAAGTGATTTGGTTGCTTTAGGCAGGCCTGGGTTTGGCCACAACAGTACCTAGGACACTTGCAAAATGATTAAACTTGCAATATTCCCAACAAGGAGCGTCTTTGGAAGGACAGGTCCAGTTATGAAGGAGCAGCACCACACAGGAACAGCAAGCATTGTCTTTGTTCTCCCATTGTGCTGAACATTTGAAATGGAGGTTGCTTCCCCACTTTCTGAAGAGCCAATTGAGTGTGTGCTTCTCCATTTTCATGGGTTTGTGCTGGGTCCAAACCCTCTGGCAGGGAGAAGCCTGGATCTCCAAAGGCAAGAACAGGGATGCTTAGTGATGCTAAGTGTCAGGTTCAGCCGGCACCGCCCGCCTAGGAACTTGCCCAGCCCGCTTTAGTCAATTTCACCGCTCGAGCGCCAGCGCAGAAAGAGGAAAGGCGAAACCGCAAGCTAACGAATGGGCCCCCTGGCGCCACTTCACTAATCTGGAGCGGATGCCTTGTGTTAAGCCAGAGGGCCGCGGGCGCTATGGACAAAGGAGAGAGCCGGGAATTGAGGAAGAGATCAGCGCCGAGGGGATGCTCCCGGCTGGGCGCGCGACAGGAGCCCCAACGAAGGCAACGACCACGCCACAGAACTGGGCTGAACCGGCCATTCCAGTAGAAGGGGGGATTACAGGGGGCAATCTGCAATCTAATTTGTAATATGTAACCTAGCAACGGGGCCCGCGGGGGGATTGAGACAACTGGAAAGGAGTAATGTAAATGTACCAAGCCGGTCCTGGCTTTGCTTGTGACTGCTACGTTACGCATGAGTAAACCTCTTTTGTGAACCACACGTGTCACGGGAGTTTCTCTGCCGAACGGGGCAAACCTTACACTAAGCACACGTTATGCATTTGGGAGCTATCTGAGATGCAGAGGAAACTCATCTTGCCTTGGTGGGCCTGGTAGGATTTACATCTTTCAAAACCATCCACCTACCCCACCCCAGGAAAAAAGACTGAAGTCTGATCTTTAGTCTTGGCAATAATGCAGTGCCATGGAGAATGGGGCATGGGGCTCTTCCCCCACACAGTAAAGAAAGAAGTTCACCTTCTTGGTTGCATTATCCATATCGATCGCAAAGAATAAAGCTTCCAGTCTCTGGATCCATTTCCACAGCAGGGTCCTAATCCTGTCTAGACCACGTGGGTATCAGAAAGGGGAAAAAGCAGGAAAATAGCCACCCTGTTTGGGCCTATACTCATGTGCTTCAAATGGATGCAGAATAAATACTTTTCCAGTTGATTCAGGGCTAAATGAAGATTAATACAGAACTAAATAATGTATTATTATTATGGTTGGTCGCATGGCCAGCCAGATGTTTAGACTGGATTTGGATGATGATGATGATGATGATGATGATGATGATGATGATGATGATGATAAAAAACTGGATTGCATTATTTCCAAATCATGCCCAGTTATAGCCTCTTCAAAACCTTCTACATATTGTAAGAACCTTTAATCTTGTAAGACCCTTTATCGCCACAATTCATCCCACAAGATCCTGCAAATGCAATGATGCCGATAAAACTTTTGTCACTGGGATCAGACCTGTTTGCACATTATAAAAAATAAACATGCCTTTGTCCTGACAGTGTTACTTCCTGCAATCTGATGCAATCCTTTCTTTTCCATTCTTTGGCAAGGAGCTGCCATGTTAACAAAGCTGACCTGTTGACATAACTTCAAGAACGCAATGGCTCTTTACAGCCACGTTTATATAACAGACAGTACATCCAGAAAAATCAGCCTTCGGGATGATTTAACTTGTGGGTTCCAGAGAGAAGATTTTATCCCTTGGATTATTCGGAGCTTGTAAGGTAGAAATAGAGGCATTTATAATGGCATAAAGTTTATCTTTTGTGCAATGGAGGGCCATCTTCAAAGCTGGAAATCCTTGATGTAGCAAGAAGGTTGGAAAATGCTGGAGAACAAGTAGGCTTTCCCTGAATGTTTTGTCAAGAAAACGTCCTCCTTGTTCAGGTGCTCAGTTTCCAAATCCGGTTGTGAAGGAGCAGCACTACAGAAGACCAGCAGGTATTTTGTCTTTGTTCCCCTGTTGTGCTGGACGTTTGAAATGGGGTTGCTTTGGAGACTGAGAGATGGAACTTGGAGATTGGGAGATCAAATGATGACATGATGCAAGTCACTCAAAGTTATTTCAGTTTGGGCTACTATTACAGTAGATGAGATGGCATCTGGGTTGCGAAATTGTGAAATTTTGCCTCCTCTCATGATTTCACTCAGAAGGGATGGTACAATCTGGCAGTCAAGGTTACAAACGCAAGCCTGTTCCCATTATGTCTTAACCCAACTCCTGAGCACCAAGTCTGGTAAAGAATTCGTTCCTTTGGGAAAAATGCTCCCTCTACCCAAAAGTCCCCTAACTGCTGTGGCTTATGGTCTTTTTGCTTACTTTCTTTGCCAACTAGGGCTAGATCACCAAACGTTCTCACAGAGAAGAATGTTAGAGGTCTATCCCATTTTTCTATCCAATACTGCTACAAATCCAGTACCAGGACACCTCACATTTATTTTTCCTAACTACAAAAAGAGGGATTTGCTTAAATAAAAGGTTCTTACCGAACTCAGCAGACAAAACAGCAGTCAGTAAAATGTTCAGAAACACCACCACTCTGCCTCTCACACAAGTCTTCACCATCTTAGCATTCCAGTTTTGCTGCTCATTCACCTTCGGCCTCAACGGTCTCTGTCCTCTGCTTTTCTCTCTTGCAAACCAACTCCCTCCCTATAGAACAATATTATACGGGGGGAAAGAAGTTGGTTTTCAGTCTGGAGGGATTAGATTATCCACAACCAGAGACACACCTCCTCTGTTTGTTCCCTAGTCCCTCTTATGCAAAAGCACTTGTTACGATTTCTACACTGCTCCACAAACGATCTCTTCTTTTTATTGCTACGTACGCACAGTGTAGCTGATCGTTCTGATTGGGTTTGGTATTTTTGACTATCAGATCTTTCCCAAGAATCTAAGTTAGTTAAAAATAATATCGTAATGTACATGCTGTTCCAAGGAACACAACTTTTGGTAATTGATGAGTTGAGATTCTACTGTGTTGTTCATATTGCATTCTTCATCTTATTATGACATTAAGGCAACAATTCCCAGGAAGCAATCAATGTAGAAAGAAATGTTAGTTAGAGGGACTTCACTTAGGTTAGAAAAGGAGACTGCGAAACATCTCAGGGATGAGTTCTATTGTGTTCTGGTGCTTTTCCAGATCTTTTGGGGTGGCACCAGGTATATCAACCATTATTGGCTCCACTACTACTTTCTTTCCACATTCACGTCATCTCTATTTGAAGGTATGTTTCTTCCACTGTTTTTTTTCCCCTAGCTCTTTCTAATTAGCCCTTCTATCTCCAGCTACTGCAATGTCAATTATCCATACTAGTTTCTTTGTAACTACAGTCATGTCTGGCTTATTATGGGCCGAATAATTGTCAATCTGCACCCGGAAATCCTTTTAGGATCTTAACCGCTTAGTTCTCGATCACTTTTTCGATTTTGTGATTTTACCAATTCTTTGTTGCCGGTAAAGTTCCGATTCTTTCTAAGCTTCCAGTGAATCACAGCAGCCACTTTATTGTCCCTTTCCAAATACTCCAACTGGCCAATCATCTTACACTGCAATCTTCTTAAACTATTATTTTCTTCTTCTTCTTCTTCTTCTTCATCATCATCATCATCATCATCATCACATTGGTTAGGTAGACAAAATGAGTATAATCAGAATTCCTGCTCTAGATTGGTTCTTTGGCTTTGCTAATTGTTCCAGAATAGGATTTGTGAATACCTAAGGCAATGTTTCTCAACCTTGACAATTTTAAGATGGGTGGACTTCAATTCCCAGAATTCCCCAGCCAGCCATGCTGGCTGGGGAATTCTGGGAGTTGAAGTCCACCCATCTTAAAGTTGCCAAGGTTGAGAAACACTGACACAGGGACTGGACATCAGTCTAGTCACTCCATTGCACTTGATGAACTGACCTGTAGCTCTTGAAAGTAGATGCCTTTGAATTAGTCTGAAAAGACGCTCATCAACTGGAGGTGAGTCTTCAGTTAAAGGCTGACATGTATCTATGGAACGAATCAAGCTTTGGGTTTCCTTTGTTGAGCAGAGAGCTGGACTAGATACCTTCTGAGACTCCCATCAACTCCATGAGCCTTTCAGCAGGGGGGATGAGAAATAGCAGGTTGTGTTTGTGTCTTCCTTCACATGGGTCTGCCTAAGTTTACCAGGGGGTAGTATCTGGGTTGCACATGAGGTTTTATCATTTTCATGTCTCCTGTCTACAATTTGTATTCTGGCCTGAGCTAAAGCTTATACTGGAGCAGAACACTGGAACCTTTTCTTCCTGCAACAAGAATTTTTGATAGCTCTCTGAGCAAATCTGTCCCCACACCTGAGGTTGTAATACCTTGTGTTTGAATATGAGAAATCCATGCCCAGCCCAATCCATACCCAGGTTTCATTTCCTGCATCTTGGCATAACCGACCTGGCTCAGAAGCCAAGACACGTGGATTCAAGGTCCCATTAAGCTGCGGAATTGGCTTGTTCGAGCAAATCCTTCTCGCTCAACTCCAGCTAAGTCCACACAGTCCATCAAGCCATAAAGAGGTTTGTTGGCTTAGCATGGTATCCAGTCATTATTGTTTGTAAACCAAGCAAGTGAATATAATAATAAACCAAGAAACATCCAAGTTCAATGGATGTTACCATCAGTAACTTGCTTTGTTATTATATTCCAAACAAATTACAACATCAACACTGAAAATAGGGCTGTCTTGTCTGAACTTCACCAGTTGTGGCTTATTCTCAAGAAAGCAGGGTTAAGTAATCCATTGTTTAGCGCAATGGAAGTAGCATGCGTTGCTAATTTTATAAACTGATATGTGAGAATCCAGTCCATAATCCAATCAAAGTCTACAAAAGGACCTACAGTATTGCAAAGGTAAAATAAGAAGTGAGAGAAGGACCCACGTCTTTGACTAAGAACTTGAAAATCAGGTTCCAATTGTAACTCATAAAAAGGTCACCCAGAGTCCACTGAAGTGGGTGGCCATAATAAATTTAAGGCAAAAAATAAAATAAAATAAAATAAAATAAAATAAAATAAAATAAAATAAAATAAAATAAAATAAATAAAATTTCCCAGGACACATTCATGCCTGATCTCTTTCCTCTTCTTCCCCACCAGTAGCTCCCTCAGTGTGAGGGAGTGTTTACTATAGATTATTTTATTACTCTGCCGAGTTCAATGCATGTTACTGATGGCACAGCGGAACAGAATCAATCAAGAGCTGTTTTTGTCTTGTCCAGAGTAAAGGCACTGGGTCTTCTTGGCTCAGCAAGAAAAAAGCAACAAAATGACTAGGCCTTTCACCTGACTCCGTAAAGGGCCTCTCCCATTCTTCTAATAATAAGATCAGAAATCTCAGTTGGGCAATAGAGAACTTGGTTACTGGAGATGCAGGCTCAAGTTCCCTTAGAAGGAGGGGGAGGGCGGGCTGGCCCCTTTGCCACCAGAATATAACAAAGAAGTATCTCATTTTCCCAAACAGTTGGGATGAATCATTTGAGAACATTCCAAACCACCCTCTTCTAAACAAAACTCTTTACGGCCCATTAATTCTGAAAACCCCAAAGAGTCCGAAGATCTGCATTACAGAGACATTTCACTGCTCTGAGATGATGTGGTCCTTTGACCAGTTTGAGGATACGTCAGCCTTCTTCCCAACACCCTGAAGGGGCCCTAGAGAGCACCCTTTGGACATGTCGGCTAGGAAAGATGGGGATTGTGGTCCAAATACACCTGGAAGTAAAGGCTGGATTACCCCTTGCCTGGATTCTTAAACAGCCCTACTTCTGCCCCTTAAAAAGCAAATCTCAACTAGATTTATCATTCACAAGGCTGCCTGGTGTGGGAATGCTGGATTTCTGGAGCGGCTGTTCCGTAATGAAAAGCCGTCGAGTTCCAACCTGGAGGCTACATGGTGTAACCCCAGTCTAACCCATGCAACGTGGAGCTGTGTGTGACTTGGCAACTTCAATAAAATTTGGCATGATTGTTTCAGAATAAAGAAGACTCGTGTACTTTCACAAATCAAAGCATTGTTGGAGGGGATACAGGCTTTAAAGAAGACTAGCCTAGAACAAAAATAGATGTTTACCACAGAGCATCCGTATAAGCTGAGCCCTCCCCTTGGGGTGTCCTCTTCAGCAGAACACCTCACTCACCCTGATGTCCTAATTTTCTTCTAGTTTTCTTTGAACTTCCCCACTGCTAGACCTTCCTGGAGAATAAACCCCTGCCTTAGTGTATTTCTTAGGACAGAACCCATATTTATCTGCTAATTAATTGTTATGCTATGCTTGACAGGGAAACCCCACCCTTTCAGGGAGCAAGACTACTCCTTCCAGCCATTGTTTTCTTAATGGTTCCCGTCTGTCAACATGTGTGTCTCTACTGCTTCCCTCTGCCTTCTCCTTTTACTACCCTCACCCATTCAGAGGCCTAGATATACTCATTTTCTTTGGGGAAAAGATTCATGCGCCTGATGAAGGGCACTGTAATCCCTTCTTTTCTAGTCTGGCCAAGCAAACAAATCCGCAACAGAGACTGCCATTAGGTATTTCATCCCATCTTTCAAATTGAACCCCCACAAGACTGAGTAAAGGTCATCCAAAAGTGTCTGTGCTGTGAAATTGCAGATCCCTTTGTTCATCTGAAAGCCCAGCTCTTGCTTCTGCTTCAGCCTCGCTTGTCCTGAGAAAATCATCCACGAGGATTCCTTTTGCATCTTTGCCTGCTGCTGAAGACGGAGCATGCTTGTCTGTCAAACCTAATTTCCACTTTGGCAGCATTCAGAAAACAACACAAGAATAAGAACACGGGTGTCTTTCTGCAGGAGACAGTTCGCATCCTCCTGGGCCCTGCAGCAAAAGTGGGACAGAAACCTTGGAAGAAACGTTCAGGGCTGCTAAGAGGGCAAAAATGCCTTTTTCTCTGCCCCGGGTCAGAATTCCAGATCCGTCAACGCTCCACCAAATACAAGAGCCACAGCTAACAGAGACTTGGAGCATCTTATGGCCGACACATGGTTGCACTTGTTTTCCTGGCAGCAGGTAAAAGTATAGAGCGTTGGCCAAGTTGATTTGGAAATGGGGCATTGGCCTGTGCAACTTTGCTGAAGCCTGAATCCAGACAGAGTGGTAGCTAAACAGGAAAGGAAATGCACAACAGGTTAAATGAGCCAGCCTTCTGCCCTCCTCCTCCAGGCCTGAGTTAGCCTAGTGTTCCCCCACCCAGCCGGGCAGCAGGGTCAAACCCACATTGCCAACAACCCCATGGGGGGGAACATCTGAGTCCACTGTGCTTGTGTTCAGCAGGGGTTAAAAAAGGCCCTCCTGTGTCTGTATTATTGGGGGGGGAAAGTGTAATGGAATGCAATGGAGCATCAGGTTCTCAGGAAGGAAGGAGCATATTCCAGGAGGAGGGGTGGGGGGGAGACAAGAGTCAGCACAGTCCAGAGCACGACCATGGGAAGAGGAAGAGATTTAGGATAACCACTCCCTAGAATCTCCCATGGTATATCCACCAGGTTAGAGAAGTACAGATTTAGTCTGGCAAGATTCCATTTATATGGTGTAAGCAACAACTTGGATGGACTGTTTCCCTGTTGTTCTTGGGCTGGGCCTAACAGAAAGTATATTCCCAGAGTCCTAATGCAGCTTTCTTCCAATAGTTCCAATAGAAGAGAATCATTCCAGAATTCCCTCTTTTGGGGGGGGGGGGGGAAGGTGTGCCAGTTTAGGAAAGGATGCCCCAATGTCTCTCTTGATTTCCCCATCTGTAATGCAGGTGATTCTATTCCACTGAGCACATTCCTGTAGAGGGAAGAGGGAATGGCCTTGAAGGACAGGAGGAAGGGCTGCTACCAAGGCAGATAAGAAGAGTTGGAGCCCGGGCCAAGAAAGTAACTTGAGAAAACTTTTCAGACAAGCCCCTCCCTAGTTCACATGAAGATAAGGGGAGGGAGGGAGGGAGAAGCACATCCAGACTTGCAAGATTCTGTTATAAAAGGAGTCCTGACCTACATGGTGTCGGTTTCTTAGTCTGGTCTACTTTGTAGGACTGACAGTTGTAGACCTGGCATTTTATTCCCTGTAAATTAAATGGGGGGGGGGGTGTCCATCCTGGCTATGCCTGTGGATTTCTTCTGTTCCCACTACTTTCTGAAGGGTGGCTTTCAACCCACCCACCCCCACCCCAAGTTGTGTGCTTCTGCTATCTTGGCAGCCTGACGCAGGGCAAAAAAATCCACGCGCCAAAGGAATTTGCAACAAAAGGGGAAGGCTGGCACTGAAAAGAACAAAAGAGAAAGGGGAGGAATCCAAAGTGCCAAGATGCATGGGGCCAAATAAAAACTTCTGCTGCTTCTTTTGTTCACAAAAAGAATGTGCAATTTTCAGTTTAATGGCATACCAACAAAACATACCTCTCTCCCACAGCCAAGCCATGAAATACATACACACAGAGTGGCCTTAGCACATGCAGGCTGTGTGCTTACCTGTAAATTTTGTACAGAAATGCTCATCTTTAGAACAATTAATAATCTTTGGACACCCAAGGTATCTTGTGTCATTGCAGAAGTAACATTCCAGCGAAGAAGCTGCATGGAAAAAAGAAACAGGGTTGGCATTCGTTCAGCATCCTGAAACTCAAAATGTCAAGATGGAAGCAGTGACTATGCAGTTGAAGCTCTGATCCTTTTTCACAAGCACGAAGTATGTAAAAAAAACGGGGGGGGGGGGGCTTCAATCATGAACTCACAGCTGCCAAGATAGCAGAAGCACACAACTTGGGGTGGGGGTGGGTGGGTTGAAAGCCAGCCTTCAGAAAGTAGTGGGAACAGAAGAAACCCACGGGCATAGCCAGGATGGACACACACACACCCATTTAATTTACAGGGAATAAAATGCCAGGTCTACAACTGTCAGTCCTACAAGGTAGACCAGACTAAGAAACCGACACCATGTAGGTCAGGACTCCTTTTATAACAGAATCTTGCAAGTCTGGATGTGCTTCTCCCTCCCTCCCTCCCTCCCCTTATCTTGATGTGAACT
Organism: Python bivittatus; assembly: GCF_059951505.1. Taxonomy (NCBI): domain Eukaryota; kingdom Metazoa; phylum Chordata; class Lepidosauria; order Squamata; family Pythonidae; genus Python; species Python bivittatus. The sequence continues at coordinate 2,848,437 of NW_028277086.1, read as the reverse complement.
AGGGAGGGGCTTGTCTGAGACGTTTTCTCAAGTTACTTTCTTGGCCCGGGCTTCAACTCTTCTTATCTCCCTTGGTAGCAGCCCTTCCTCCTGTCCTGTCCTCCTCTACAGGAATGTGGTCAGTGGAATAGAATCACCTGCATTACAGATGGGGAAATCAAGAGAGACATTGGGGCATCCTTTCCTAAACTGGCACACCTTCCCCCCACCCACCCAAAAGGGGGAATTCTGGAATGATTCTCTTCTATTGGAACTATTGGAAGAAAGCAATCTCTTGATGGCTACTCATCAAAGCAGCTGCCTTTTTCAAGTTTGCAAAAAAGATTCCGATGCTTCAGAGTATGTTAACTTTAATGAGAGGTTTCCTTAAAGCAACTACGTCTGCCAAAGCCTGAAAAATGGGGAGTTGGGGATTCTTGATGGAATAGCAGAGAGATGGGGTAACCAAGCAAGGTCTGAAGCTCTTCTTCCCCATCATTCCCAAGTCAAGGAGTTTTGCTCTACTCAAAGCCTATCCAAAGTTTAATTTGGGACAAATCTGTGAAAGTAGAAGAGAAAATCCTTTCTCCTTTCCATTTCTGGAGAATTAGGTATGCCAGCTGCTGGACTATTACAGCTATAAGAAAAGGATGAACTGAGAACATGCATGTGGTTTACTAAAGCAGGGTTTGGACCAAGGGGCCAGAGTGTTAACAAATTTCCAGAAATGGCAGAGGGAAAGGAAGAAGAGTTAAGGAGTGTCAGCAGTTGCACCAAGAGAACGAGTAGTATCCATTTTATGGAATGCCCTGATTTCTAATTCAGAATGACATCTTCTTCAACAACAATAACAAAAGGGAAGTAGGTAGTGGCACCAAGGAAGACCAGAAGGAAAAAGGGAAGCTCACATAAAACAATCTGGGTTTCTTGTTGGAGGACCAGAAACTGAATCAACAGTGTGACGCAGCTGGGAAAAAAAAGCAAATGCAATCCAAGTTTCTTTCAACAGAAGAAGAGTGTCTGTCTAGATCAATGTTTCTCAGCCTTGGCTGCTTTAAGCTGTGTGGGCTTCAATCCCCAGAATTCCCCAGCCGGCCAGGCACTGGCTAAATTTAACCCAGAGAAGAGAAGACTGCAGGAAGACATGTATCTGCACAGTTCTTATGTAGAAGGTGGAGCAGAATTCTTCACTCCAGAAAGCAGGACAAGAAACAAGAGGGGTTAAATTACAAGAGAGCAAACCTTGGTTTGACACCAGGAAAACTTTCCTAACAATAAGAACTGTTAAATCATGGAATAGACAGCCTTGGGAGGTTCATTGGAAGTATTGAAGCAGAGGCTGGATGGCCATCTGTCCGGGAAAATGTACTAGTAGATTCTTGTGTTGAATTACCAAGCCTGGCTTCACATCTTTTCAAATTGCCACAGAAAGTTGGGAAGTAACCAACTAACAGAAAACCTGCAAGAAACAACATTTGCTGTACCGTAGGGTATCTGTGAGAAAGAAATCAAAATATGCCTCCATGAAAGCAGGAAGCTAAACCTTCCTGCTTGTCTCACCCTGCCATTCAATCTTGTCAGAGCAATCGAGGTAAAATTTACAATGAGAAGGGGCTTGCCCAAAAGATTAAAATGTGGCAGAGTCAAGATTCCTTCACCCCAGCCAAAAGATCTCCCTAATCACATAACAAAAGTCCTGTTCCCCGAAGAGATCTGCATTCCAGTTAGACAGTGCTAGACAAGGAAAACACAGGATGCCTGATTAAAAGGAAGCCACAGCTCCGTGGGGCACCTGACCCCTCAGTGCTCTCTTTTGGAGATCCAGCTACTTACACTTTCACCTAAGAGCGCTTTCTCTTGGAGCTCCAGCTAACTACACTAAGAATTCCTAGCAGGTGGGCAGTCTTTGCGCCTTGGCGCGATCTTCCCTATATAAAGGGCTCTTGGGGAATTCTTGCTTGTGGTCACCTCCAGGACCCGATCCGGTGTGCCGTGCTCTTGGAAAGAAACTGTTCCCTCTGTTTCAAGCAACTGCCTGTGCATTTTATTCCCAGCTCGGAAACCAACTTGGTAAGATTTCTTTCAACGTAACCTATATTTTGTTCTTTCTCTTGCCATGTAAAACTTTGTGTCTCTGTGTGTCTGTGAGTGAGTGATGAGTGAGTCAGACTCCTGGCAAGTACAGGAACAAGTCTGTGCAGTTTTGTAGCTAATCTTTGTGAAAGTGATTTGATCTTGCCTTCTTCCTAGATCTGAGAGGGAATGACTGCCCATTGGCTTTTATGTCCAAACCAGGATTAGAACTCTGGTTTCCCCACTCCTAGTCCAGCACCTTCACCACTGGACCACACTAGCTCACATAAAGAATTGCTGATATACATTCTCCATAACTGGATCAAAACCTGTCTATGGAGAAATGTTTGGGTCCACTGGAGTCAGACAACGTCTCTGGATGAGCGACTTGAGTGCATGTTCATGGATAGAGGGCACCATGGAGATGACCTTGGAGAAGCCATCCAGAAGCCATTAGGATAACAACAGGGGAAGAAGAAGCAGGCACTGAGCCCAGGGAGGTGGGAAAGGGTTAGAAAGAGGCTCAGACTGGCTCCCCCCAACTCCCTGGATATAAGATGAAGGGAAGGGAAAATACGCCCAGATTTGCAAGGTTCTCGTAGAACCTAGCTCCTTCAAGTAGAGTTTTAGTCTTCCTGTGGAGCCAGTGTCTTGATCTGTTCTACCTCCTAGGGCTGAGAGTGAGCAACCACAGAAACAGGATATGGTACATCTCATATGCATCTTGGGTGTGAAGGTTTTAAGACCCAAAACAGAACTCAGAAGAAAAGGGCAGATGTCAGAACTAAGAAGGAGAAGGCACCATCAATATTTTTCAGAAAGGAGCTACCATATGCTCCTGCACGAGTGATCAGGAGATTTTCTGCCTGTAGGAAAGTAGGCAGTTTAACTGCAGGTTGCTGGCATGAATACCAGGACAAGTAGAGCCATGACCAGCCCTGTCTGGAAGGTGATGTCATTGCTGTACGGGATGAAGGGATGAAGGGTCTTATCAAGCAGTCAGTCTTACCAGGTAGATCAGACAGGAAACATGACCAGAGAAGCTAATTCTACTTCATTGTAAAGCTACATTAACAGCTTCTTGCAAGTCTGAAAGTACAATTCTCCTCTTATCTCCTTTATAGCCCCAGAACTTAGGGAGTGTCCCTCCTGAGCCTCTTCCTCCACCCATTGCACAGCTGCGGGCTCTGCTGCCTCTTATCTGGCCACTCCCTGAGCAGCATCTCTTTGCCCCATTTCCCAAGGTCTTCCCCACATATCATTACACAAGCATAGGTGGAACCCATAAGAAAGAAGAACAAAAAAGTTTAAGAGAATCTTTGGATCCACTAAAAAGAGTATTTGGTCTTACAGGATTGCTATAGGTATCAGAGAGGTCCTACAGAAGGGAAGAAGAATGATCCAAATGAAAAGAGAACGGGTTTTCAGAGGACAAGGAGAAAGATTTGAACAGAAAGAAACAATGATCAGGCCAAAGACGGTAGACAAAGGTTTCCAGTTAAAGGTTCTGTCCTGGTCCTGTGGTGAAGGGATCCTCCATCTGATCATATAGTGTTCTAAGGGAGGGCTTCCAACTGGACATATGTTTGTGCCAGTGGAGTTGCATCTGTGGATGAGCAAGGTTGCCTTATGGCAACACAGTAGTCTTCAGAACCAACAAGGTATCACTGCCTTAGGTTTATAGAAGTGGTCTCCTTGGATGAAATTTTTGGCTTCCTCCATTTGCTAGGTCCTCAGACCCTGTCATATCAACATGCTAGCTTAATTAGAGCCTAATGCTGAATTGTCAGCACTCAGCATTCAGAACTGGGAAGATAACTGAGGTTAAGTGAGCATTAATGGGTTGGAAGGTCTCTGTGCTCTATTATTGGCCAAAAAGACCAAACACTGATTAGAAGACAGAAAGCAAAACTGTCTTCCATTCCATATTTGGAGAAAACTGGCAATGAAAGGAATAAGTGGGACATCTTTGGATTTCCCACTCACAATCTCATCAACCATTACATGTTTCAGGCAGTGAAAAGTGGTCATGTTGAAGAATTCTTAAGGTCTAAATTGAGTTGAGTTTGTGTCATTGTTTAAACACTCATCACATTTATAGTTGTCCAAAGGAGTCATCCAAATCCAGTACTAACCTAAGAACTGAGAACATCAGAAAACAAACAATTCATTGATTTTGGAGCTTAGTATTTTCCCTTTAAAAGAAGCAGCCACTTAATTGACCCTAACCCTATGACTGGACTTGTAGAAGTTGCAGTAAGATGCAGCCAAGAGATGAACCACGAAGCATAGATAAACAAACAGAAATTGATACTTCACTGTCTGTGGGATATTTTTTCGGCATAGTAGGTGAAAAGGATGGCCAAGTACAAGGAGGCCTGGCCTCTGAGAATGTTCAGATGGTCAACAATGGTGTCACAGAAAGAGGAACAGGGGAAGTGATGCAAGATGAGCTCTCGGTGGTCCTAACATCTCAAATGGGTGAAAAAAGAAAGAAACTGATGCCTAGTTTTTTATTTTGCCTTTTTGTTTTGTTTTTTTGGATGCTCTGTGAACAAAGAACATGTTTAGGGAAAGTGGGTAATATGAAGCCTGACAATTTTCTACTTTTCCTTTCTTTTCCATTCATTCCAATTTCCTTTTTCTCCTTTGTTCTCTTAAGAGTTTTGGACTGGTTCCTTCTAACCAACCAACCATTGGCAGATAGCAGATGCCAAGCAATGCCATTAGCAGATGAAAAGTTACATCCTTAAGTGGGTGGCCATCCATTTATCTTGTACTGTGTCTTGCACATGCCCTATAATCAGTCCAGGATCTGTTAATTAAGCCAGTTCCCACATTTCATCACCCTGTAGCAGAAAGCAGGTTTAATCCCTTCCTTGATAGTTTCTCTCTAGCTTCCATCTCCACCCCAATTCTTAGTTGTCCCTCAACAGGGAATGAAAATCATGCAGAATTGACAACTGATGTACTACCCCATGTTTGAAGATAGCATCTTGTTATCTTTGTGAATGGTTACTGGTCCAGCCAGAATCAAACAGCAGCTCCCCAAAGAATACAAGAAAAAGTTGATGTTGTCCAAAGCTTTCATGAAAGATTATTTGGAGTCTGGCCTCAATAAAAAAGGGTCAAAAGAAGTATGAAGGTCAGAATGTCTAGAAATCATGAAATGACAAATTTAAAACCTGAGTAACTTTGCTGCAATGGCTTTGCTTTCTCTGGAAATCCCTGAAATAGGTTGAAGAATATGGAGATGCTCTTAGTGAAGAGATCCATTGAACCATTTGATTCAATTCTACTGAGTAGTAACAAGACCATATCAAGCCAAACTCCTGGACAACGAAATCAAGGTTGGTAGCTGTCTAACTAGGAAGCTGCAGAGCCCAGATAGTTGAGATTCAGTGGTCTCTGTCTAGGAGAGGCTCCAATTGGCCCATTAGTCTTAGGACCATTATGCCAAGATGTTCCTCAAATTACACATGCTCAGGCCTGAAGGTTCAGATTTACACATCCACCAATCTGGAGAATCTTTATTATGAAATGAATGTCACAGGAGGAGCCCAACACACCACAATAGTTTGTGCTTAAGGTCTACACAGTCTAGACTCTCAACACATTGTGGTGAAGGTACAGGGAGGAACTATTTGGAATCTAATCATATGCAGTCAGGGGGAAAACTGGTTTGTGTCTATTTTTCACTTATACGAGGAATATGTTGTTAAAATCATTGCTGGTTAAATTCGTGGCAGACATATGCCTTCTGTCGCAAGTCTGCAGAACATCCATCTTAGTGAATGAGGGAGATAGATGCATTTTGCCTTGAATATCCAAGTACATTTATTTGTTTACAGTCAATAACCAGCCAAGAAGGCTATATTGGGAATGAACAACCTTGTTAACTAGGGTTGCATTTAATACTTTTGGGAGAGCAAGGGGCACCATGAGGGAGGCAACAATTCAAAAGGGACAAGGCCATATCATACATGTCATTGGGCCCAGAATTTTTTATTTTTTCCTCAAAGTTTTGCAGAGAGGAGGTGCCTTAATAGTGGGGGGAAAATAGGCATTACACTAGTTTTTATATATTTCAATGCAGCTGATTTTCAGTTACTGTGGGTGGAATGGGCTCTGGGTCTCACCAAAATGGAGGTTGAGATCTCAAGGAACCCCAAGGTGAGGCTTCAGGTGTCCACCCCAACACAGATGTTGACCTCCATGACCAAGAACCATGAATGTCAGGGGCATCTAGCAATTTGCACCTGGGCATTCCTTCCTACCCATGATCTTCCTGTTCATTGTCCCCAAAGAAGAACTGGTGGCTGCCACCCTACCAGAATGCCTCACCATTCTTGATGTGCAAGATGATGGTCAGCAATAGAACTGGAAGAAGGGTCTTCATGTCTTTCCCGAATCCCTCCATGACGAAGTTGCCGGGTTTGAAGGCTCCCTGCTTTTTTTGGTGCACAAAAGCATTGGGTCACTAAGGAAGCTAAGAAACACACCTTTTCATACCCAAAGGACTGATACAAGCAGGATGTAAAGGGAGGTAAATAAGGAGATGGCCATTTGAGGTTAGGAGAAAGTTTTAAAACCTTCACTATGCACTCTGAAGCTGTTGGATGAATTTTAACATGGGGGGGTGGGTGGAATTGAAGGAAAACTGTTGTGTGCATATTATCCACCCAGAGTTGGCATGATCTTTGGTTAAGATCATGCCATCAGATGCATTCAGCACCTTCCCCTTTCTCCCCTCCAGTGCCGATATAAATCCTACACCAGTCTCACCACCCCACACATCTGACGTCAGCTGCAGCTCTCGAAAGCTCCTGCCTTTGAACCAAACGTGTGAGTCAGAAAAGGTACTCCCCATACGCCTTCTGATTTTTTGCCACCATAGACCAACATGTCTGCTCTCCTCCAGTGTCTCCATGCTTGGAGAAACTGCAGGCAGATTCACTTTCAAGGGAGGGCAAAAAACACTGTGATTATACCCCTTCCTCCAGCTTGCACCTGGCTGGAGCTAGCATGTTCAAAGACGGCCTTCAGAAGTTGCAGCAGAACAGCTTGTCAAGCAGAAGGAAAATAGCACCATCTAATGTCCACTTTGCTATTTCCAGTTTCGCTGATTGTTCTATTGACTTGTGCTGTTGGGTTAATAGAGCTATGCGTATTTCTGTAAATATGGGCCTAGCAGTTAGTTATTCAACAGGTCTGCCAATCTTTAAGGGGTGAGAGGATGAAAAAGACCCCACCCGTCTCCCTTTCATCCTCAGAAGCAGTTCTAGGAGACATTTCTAGGTAAGGGTGCTATTTTTTTCAGGGGCAAGGGCCATGCTGAGCCTTTGAGTGACATCCCAGAGGTCAGGTCAAAACCTAAATTGGAGTTCCTTCTTTTACAATCCCACAATACAAGGAGGACGCTGAGGAACTGGGGAGAGTGCAGAGGAGAGAAAGGTGGCGTGGCTAAAATTTATGAAAAACAGTGAAACAAATTAGGTACATTTAGCCTAAAGAAGAGAAGGTTAAGGGGGGACATGATAGCAATCTTCCAAGACTTGAAGAGCTGTCACAGGGAAGATGGGGTGGGTTTATTCTCCAAGAGTAGGACAAGACCCACTGGATAGAAGCTTAATAGGGAGAAATCCAAACTCAAAATAAGGAGGAATTTCTTGACCATGAGACCCATTAATCAGCTGGACTGATAGACACATGGATAGACAGCCCATTTTAAACCATGTTTTCTCCTTTGTATTCATGTATATTGACAAACCATTTTAATCCATGCATTGCTTATTATTTAGCACATAGTTATAACTATGATGCTTTGCACTCATTGGGAGTGACCTGACCGCTGGGTGACCTGCTTGTTAGATAGACATGACAGTAATAGATGAAACCCAGACCATGTGCCTTTCTATCTAGGAATGCCAGTTTGTTAAGGTGATGGATGGGACCCTGGTACCAAGTTACTCAGGAATGTTTGATCCAACAAAACTTCAGTGTATCTCTTAACCCTCAGATAAGCCATGTTATGTCTCCCTGACTGGTTAACCCTCAGTTAAACCAAACACATGGCTTTTGATTGGTTTATAGTTAGGTACGTTGTTCAAAATCGTAAAAAAAGAGGGTTCACTCCAAGCAGGGCTGTGCCCGTTTGGAACTTACTACCGGGCAACCTTTTATTTGCAAATAAAAGCTTTATTCCTTTCCACCTATCTGGTGTGATTTATTGGGCTTGCGTGCCAGGTAAAGGACCTGAGCTTTCTGGGGCAACAAAACAGCCTGCCTCCTGAAGTCACAGACGCTTCTGAACCAAGGTTGGACAGCCCTTTGTCTGGGATGGTCAGAGGATGCCTCCCCCAGGCAGGGGGCTGGTCTGGACTTCCAAAATCCCTTCCAGCCTTATGATTCTATGATAATTTTAAGAGAAACCTGAAAACCCAGTTTTGTAAGGTTTGCTTCATGGGGGCCCTGATTTATGATGCATCTTTATTTTGCTTTCTTGGTACAATTTGTTCTTTGAATCTGTGGAACTACTGCTACAATCTGAAGCTCTTGATGTGTTGTGTTGTAAACTGCAGCAGGCTGGTGGGCCAGCAGCATGTGGCTCTAAGGTTGAAAGGAAACCCCACAGAAAGCATGTGTCCCATCAATGCCCAGTTCCCACTCAGCCCCGACTCCAGGTCTATTGCCCCTTACCTGCTTTTCACCTCCCCCTGTGCCTTCCCCAAATTGCTGGCCCCTAAAATACTCTTGGAGTCACACTAAGCCTGTTCAGCAGGTGTACGGTCTGCGAACTGCCACGGAACAGACCATTATTCTGGTTAGGGTTCTGCTGGAATTGGAGAACCGTTGGAAGGATCCAGGGTGTTCTGATTGGTGACCACCTCAATCAAGCAACAATAGGCAGCAGCCAACTTATAGTCCATCATCCAAGCTAACCCAGGAGGATGAGGAAATTCCCCTAGGAACCAGCTCCGGACTCCCTTCATTGGATATTCCTAACATGATGACTTGAAACAAAAAAATAATCAGGAATCAAAAGGGAAACTATTCTAACTCCACCACCACCACCACCAAAAAAACCAACAGTGGTTGGAAGACAGAAAGGGAACTGCTTTCTAATGGCATCAGGTGTTTGTAATAGGCTTCTCCAACCACATCTCTTCTCTTTTCTCCATTTCAAGACGTGATCAAGGTCAACCTGGGGATTTGCAGATCAGACTCGCTTTCTCTGTGGCTGGTTGTCTTTTAAGCCATTTGAGAAGCTCCAAAGCAATTTGAGTTTTGTGAAATGTGGGGGTATTTGCCTGGCTGAGGTTAATGTTTCCAATGAATCCACTCTTGATATAAAGGGCACCAAATATCAACTCAAAAGCATGATAGAATAGGGTCTATCATATTTTTGATGTATGCAAAGACCCAGCTCTCTGGAGAAGTCTATAATGCTGGGAATGATGGAAGGAAAGAGAAGAAGAGGATAACCCACAAGATGGGTGGATCAGATTACTGTGATGATGGGCGCACTGAAGGGCCAAGCTGGGGACAAATAATCCTGCTGGTCTGTCTGTGTGATCGCTAAGAGTCAACACCAAGTAGATGGCACATAATCAAAATGACAGTGGAAGAACCCAGGAGTAGCCCTGTAACAATAAATATCAGATACTCCAAATCACAAACAAATCCCTTTCTTTTCACCTGTGTCCTGCCCCCGTTTTTTGTTTCCCCCCTATTTTATCTTGGGTCCCCCCCCCCCAGTTCTGTACATGAGAGCAACCAACTCCCTTGCAGCTAAAAACTGGGATCTAGCTTCCTAAAACACAAAGTTTGTCATCTCACAAAGAGTTTTGGCTCTATCAAGCCAGGGGTATGGCAAAGAAGGCAATTTTACATAACTGGAAATAGACTTACGCTTCTGTTTTTAAGGAATGGATCCAGGATGACATTTTTGAAAAGCCTCGGTATTCTAAAAATGAGAGGATGCGTGCTCCTTGGACAGAAAGCATCCAGGTCTAATTCCTTTGATGCCTAAGATACCAGTGTGCAGTTGATTCGTTTCACATCACCGTGTTGAGCTTTCCCGTGTTCATGCTTCTTATGTTCCATGTTCCCACCGTAATTCTCTCTTTGCAGCTTCAGGTTTTCTTCTCCTGTGTGGCAATTTCAGCAACGGACACCCCAAAGGCTTTCACCTAGCCACATCGCAAACACCATTCAGACTCTGAAAGACCCTCAGTTCTTCTTAAGAGCACACTGAGCGCCATCCGAGCTGACAGGCCCATCGTCCAGCATCGTATCGTCAATCGCGTCATTTCATCACTAGCTTTTTCTTTTCTCTTTTGGTCCTGAACGTCTTTGTATTTTACCCTTTAAAAAAACCTGGGAGCTCTCTCCAAGTTATTGCTGGACCACAACTCCTTGCCATCCTCCACCATACCAACCTTTGTCCCTCCACCAGCGTAACGTTCCTATGTAGACAAGCAATCCCCCATACCCTCCTGAGATACTGGTGGAACCCCATCAGTTGACTGAAGTTGACTCTTCCAGCCCATTTTGAAGTTCAGTGGTGTTGCAATCACCTTAGTCACACTGTCTTGTTTCAGGGCACTAACTGCGTGTCGGTTGGTTTTTCCGCCCCGCTTGGGGCTCCTTTGGAAAAACGCTATGCAAATAAAAGACTGAATAAACAGCACAGCCCAAAACATTGTCCCGAAAAAGCGTAATGGGGCCATGGCGATGAAAGGAAGAATAAAAGAGAAAGGGAAATGTTACGAATCAAAATGTTTATTCCATTCAAAAAGCGTATTATGGTACCCAACAATCACACTTAATGTAAAATGTAATAGACTGAAACTTGGATTTGCTGCATTCCTTTGCATAACAGACCTTCATTAAGAGCTACGCAGCCTCGCACTCAAGTTTGGTGCCTGGAGGTCCACCAAGCAAAACCTTGTTAAGGCCTCGGTAATGATTTCAAACCTTCTCACAACCTAGAGCAGTGTTTCTCAATCTTGGCAACTTTAAGACTCATGGACTTCAACTCCCAGAATTCCCCAGCCAGCATGGCACCAAACTCATGGACTTCAACTCCCAGAATTCCCCAGCCAGCATGGCTGGCTGGGGAATTCTGGGAGTTGAAGTCCACAGGTCTTAAAGTTGCCAAGGTTGAGAAACACTGGCCTAGAGGTTCTCTCTTTCGGGTGTGCCTCAGCCTCCAACAACCCCAAGTGATGCTAGAAACCAAAATTTCCCCACCCCTGACCCTATTTCCATAAACCTAGTAAAATTTCAGGTTAAAGAGCAGTACAGTTGAATAGCATTCTCGATACACAATTTCTGGAACACGCTTGGCGTCTTGATGCAGCCGGAGAGATGCCTGAAATCACAGCCTGGATCCAAAGAGAAAGAAGAAGCTAGCCAGCATTGCAAAGGCCAACCCAAGGTGGTTTGCTTTGACGCTGCTCGCCCCGCTGACGTTGCAGAAAGACGAGGAGCAGCATTTCACCGACATGGCCGCGATGCCGATATTGATCCCGCCTTGGGGGCAAACCTGCACGCAGCCCTTGCTGATCGACTGCGTGGAATAATCACCTGTTCAGAAGGGAGGGGGAAAAGGAAGGAAGGTCAAACTGTCCAGCTGACTTGCCCAAGGGATGGTCAAAAAAGTCAAGATGGCTGCCGCAATGGTGCAGTCAAAGGCTTTCTTTACATGCGTGGCCTGTCCAGTTTTGATCGCATTGTTGCAGTCACCATCTTGACTTTCGGGTGGCACTTTACAGACCCTCCTCTATCTGCCAAAGGTGCGTACCAGACCCCTTCCCAACCTCTTCTCCTCCCAGAATCCCAATCCCCAGGATTTATTTATTTATTTTTTATTGATTGATTATTAAATTTATCTGCCATCCATCTCCCAGAGAGGGAGACTCTGGGCGGCATACAATGAAACTCCCAGACAACAAAAACATAAATATCCACAATTAAATTAAACACAAGTAAGGATTCTCAGCCAGAATAGCTTCCCAATCACAACATCTTCCCAGAATCCCCCACCCTACTTTAAGCCAGTGATGAGAATTCTGGGAGTTGAAGTTCTGGTCCCTGGGGCAGAAGACAGGACTGAGGGCCACCTGAATCAATTTATTCACAAACCATTTGAGGCTGTTATAAGCCATAAATTAGCTCCCTCCAGAGCAGGGTTCCTCAACCTTGGCAACTTTAAGATGGGTGGACTTCAACTCCCAGAATTCCCCAGCCAGCCAGGCTGGCTGGGGAATTCTGGGAGTTGAAGTCCACCCATCTTAAAGTTGCTGAGGTTAAGAAACACTGTTCAATTGCAGTGGGCTGGATCCTGTAGACAGGGTCTACAAAGAAACACACCTAGAGGTGGAGCTCTCATAGGCTGATATCCCCCCCACTGGACCATTATGGGATAGGATGCTTTTGCGCGCACATCTATGACGTTTACCAACTAGCTTAGAATCACTTATTTATTTATTCAATTTATATTCATTTATTTATTTATTCAATTTATATGCTGCCCATCTCCCCCCAGAGGGTGACTCTGGGTGGCTCACCATTGCTTCCTTGTTTAAACTGTATAAAAGATGGTTTGGGCTTCATGAAGGGTGCGCTCAATGTGGACATTGGTCCCAAGCGTCCCTTTTTGCTTCTGCATAGAAACAAAGTGTTTAGATTCCATTTTCCTCGACTCGGCGTGACTGATGGGCCCCCCTTGCGCCAGGTGACACAGCCCCAATGTTGGGTTCAGCCAACAGGACAATCTAACAGAATTTATTTATTTAAGACTAATAAATACTAAATTAATTTAAATTTCTATTTTAACACGGGCTCGTTTTCCCACCTGTCCTACCACAGTTGCACCCTTGCAAAAGTACTTCCTCCTTCCTCCCCAACAACCAGTTCAATGTCTCCAGGTTGCCCATTCTCCTTGGGGACAATTCTTCCCACCCAAGTAGAAATGCTACAACTGCTTAGCTGAAAAATGCCCTGGAGCTTTTATTTGTTTCTGGGGGGTGGGGAATAAAAACCATTGCATCCTACAGTTCTATGTTTGCTGTGCCCTAAAAATGGGGAAAGGGACTGATTATTACAGTAGCCAGGAATAAGAAAGGCCAAGTCATTAAAAAATAAAAAAATAAGAGAGGAGTCATTGACTCACATGATTTGGGCTGGTGAGTCATTGGCATCTTTCCAGAACAATATTTTAACATACTGGAATGTTATATTAAATTATACCCCTGAGGTCTTGACTATTTTTGAGAAATTATGGCTATACTGGGTGTGGAGCATTGTTAAGATAATTATTTTGAGAAATGGAGTGGTTTTAGTCTTGATCTGAAGAACGGGCTTCAAGAGATTCAAGAGATAATCTATCTGATTTTGAAAACAGCTTTATAATTTTATCTTCTAATCAAAAAATGATGCACATGTTTCCCTTTCATGATATTTTGCAACAACAGAGTATTATCATTTATTCTCTTAAATCTATGTTTTTAATTGTATAATATTTGTATAATGGGGTATTTATGTATTTATCAAATGTGTATGCTGCCTGACTCCCAAAGACTCTGCTTCAATCATCTGTCATACATTCTTCTTTGGTTTGTTATGGCTTTCTACGTTTTTGTTTGTTTTTTCTATTTTTGTGTATTTTTTTTTATAAAACTTGTTAAAATAAATTATTCTTTTTTAAAAAAGACCACCAAATCAGTAAGACACCAGGGTAATGAACTGGGGCCTCCCAGAGCACCAATCCTGCCTGTAACACTAGGAGTTATTAAGCAGGCTTGCGTGTTCCAGGAGTGCAAAAAAAAAAAAAAAGAATCTAATTTAATAAGCATTTAATGCCATTTATTAACTAAGACTTGAGACTACTGGCACAAGGACAGCCAAGGAACAGCATTCAATTTATGGGGGATGCAGAACACAGGAGATTGAAGGCTACAATGCAAAGGATTGGAATGAGAGCTAATGATCGATGGAGAATTTAATACATTTAATACACTCAGTTCATTTATTACCTAATTTAATATATTCATAATTCAGTTCATTGAGGGAAAGGCAAGGAAGGCAGAAGGTGGCAAAGAAAATAGGGAACATTTCAAGATAATCCACTTTATGTAGTGATCGAAAGAGAAATCAGACTCCTCCCCAGAGTTGGAGGGTCAGAGGGGGAGAAATGTACAAGATATAGTCTCTAACAAAGGGTATTTATTTTTATTTTATTTATTTATTTATTTATTTTCAAATTTGTATGCCGCCCATCTCCCCCAATGGGTATGGACAGTGGAGGTCAAAAAATCAAGATGGCAACCATGTGACCAAACCGAATGTAACACATGTTAGAAAGGGGCAGAGCTTGGACCACCCTACCATGGCCAGCCTCTTGACTTCTTTGACTTCCTCCGGTGGACACCCCTGGGAGTGGTCCAGGAAGAATTTATGGCTCTGGCAGCATTGCTTTGTGGCTACCCTTTTCTAAACCTGCCAATGGTTTGCTGAAACCTTGCAACTGGCAAAACAAATGGGGAAAACGTTGAGGGAGATCGCTGTGCAATCTTTGTTGGAAAAGATCCTCCTTGGTTCCTTTCCTTTCTTATCCCCAGTGGCTGTTAGAATTGCTATCACATTGGGGGTCATGGAAGGGGTTCTCAAAGGCACCCCACTTTTCTTCAAACCGAGTCCTTCTCCCATCCAAACATGTCAGCCAGATTCCATGCAGCACATAAGAGGACTTCAAGACGGAACAACACGGTTCCTTGCAATCAAAAAGTCCACAGGAGTTGGGCAGTCAATAAATTTAAATCAATTCATTATTTTTTTAAAAAAAAATTGCCCTGTTGGGTTGACCACAGCAGGCACTAACCCCAAGCTAAACTGGGTATACAGATCAGAGGCAGGGGGCAAATAAGGTAACATTTTAGTTTGGCAGGTCAAGAAAGAGCTTCCACGGTGCAATCAGGTCCCACCTTCTAACAATTCAGTGTTGCTGCCCTTACAGGGTCTTACTCCCAGGTTACAATGGTAGGACAGCTAGCAGTACATCAATGCAATTAATCACTAATCCTAAATATATTTACAATGAGGAGAGAAGAAAGGTGGGAGGAAACTACAATGTTCCTTGATTCCAGGGATGATCTACCAGGCCAACTCAGGGAGGAGATGTTAAGGCCATCCTGACATTTCACCGTGCCAAGAAAACGTACCAATTCCTGCACCGGTATACATGGTTGCACAGAAGTTGTCATCACTGGAACAGATCTGCAGCCTCCAGCAGCCCCAGTTCGTTGCAGCATTCTCACACGACCAACACACCAGCGAGAAAACTGAAAAACATTTCAGAAAGCCCCACATGAGGTCTGCAGTGAAACAAATGGGCAGCAGACAGTAAACCACCCTGAGTCCGAAATGCCCCATTGTGAAGGCAAAAACGCCGCACCCAGGCGCCTGGGAGACTTCCACAATAGGGGAACCACATTTCAATCCTTCTGATCAAGTCAGAACCTGCTTCAACCTGAAACAGCTCGAGACGGAAATCAACCAATGCTTATTACGGCCAGGAGGCCAGAATCAAGTACAAATCACTTGGATCAAAAGACAATTCATGACTCCCAAGGAAAGGTGGACAGAACAGGTGGACATATCGAAGCACAAATGTAAGCAAACCAGGAGGACAGGCTTGGAACTTGGTAGAATAAAAGAAGCAGTAAATAAAGTCAGGGGATTTTTCAGGAGAGGAAGGATAAAACTCAGCTAGGGTTCCTTTTCAAGAGAACAGAAAGGAGCATAAGGATTTTATGGAGCCCCACAGAGACATGCCTGCTGGGGGGGGGGAGGGGGGCATTTTTATAATTCCCTAATATTGGAATGACGTCCATTTGCAGGGCTTTAATTCACTGATGTTTCCCTGTGACCCTCTATGGAAGCCAAGCTTTAACTTGAATGAAGCAGGAGAGGCAGAGTATTGACCCTTTTGAACTTTGGGGTTGGAGAAGACTCCTGAGAAGACTGTGGACAGCCAAGAAAACAAACTGATGAATCATCAAACGGATCAACCCAGAGTTCTCACTCAAGGCACAAGTGACCAGGCTCCAATGATCCTATTTTGGACACATGATGTGAAGACCCAGCTCTTTGGAAAATGCTCTAATGCTAGGAAAGGTGGAAGGAAAGAGAAGAAGAGGATGGCCGGCAGCAAGGGGGATGGTAGCCATGGGGGCACCTTTGGGAGACTTGAAAGAATAGGTTAGGGATAGATAGGAATAGATAGGAATAGATAGTCATGGAGAAAACCTGTCTATTGGTCACTAAGAGTCAAAAATGACTTGATTGCACATCACCAATCAATCAATCAGTTCAGACATACAAAATGAAGATGGTAATGTAAGTTCCTACATAAAAAATGTATCTGATACACCTTCATTCCCAACTTTTGGGTGCATATTTCCAATGTTCATCCATCTGGACTTGTAGCCACTGAATAAACCAGAACCTCCCCCGCGCCCTCCCAAACAACACAGTAGGAACAGTGCATTGCCAGTAATGTCAGTAGCTAATACTCTGATGGTAACGTCACCTTTTTCTTTTCTTTTTTTGGGAGGAGAGTTTATAGGGGGGTTCCCACAAAATAGGTATATTAAACCTCTTAAAATGCCTATTTTAAAACTTTCGCAAAGACTGTCCGACCTGAACCTAGAAAGGTATGAGAAGAGATTCCCACTCCCGCCCCGCGAAGCTAGAAATCGCCATCTGCTCACACTGCAGGCCTCCGTAAGAGAAAATGGCCATAAAGAATCCAAGATAGCAATTCCCCATTTACAGAACCACGGAATGAATTCCAGGTAATTAGGCTGCAGCCAATTAAGCACAACTGCCTTCACTTAAGAAATATAATCACTGCTGTCTAATGATTATGGTTGGTCGCACGGTCAGCCAGATGTTTAGACTGGATTTGGCATTTTTGTCCACCTATCGACCTGGGATAGGCAGATGTGGTTTAATAATAGTATTAAACCCTAACCACCATCACCACCACCACCACCATCATCATCATTATTTTGCTACTGTAAGTCAACTCTGTGCAGGTTAACAGCTGAATGTTCCAAGCAAAGTCCTGACCCAAAATTGTTAAGTTACAATTTATAACATTTTACAATAAGTTAATTCCCCCCACCCCAGGTAAGAATTCACTGCTTTGTCTGTCTGCTTAGAATAGGTAGCTAATCAAACTAATGAGAAAGGATCATTTTAATTAAGATTGTTCCTAAAACAAAACTCAGCTGTGATTTGAGAGGCCGATGGGGCAGATCATACCCATACTTTAATGGAAAAATTCCTCACTGGTTCCAAAAAAAAGGAGGCATTATTTTTGTCTGTTCTGCAACTAGCCTCCAACCATCTCTGGGCATAAATATCCAGGAATTTTGATTAAAGCAGCAGCAGGAGAAGTCCACTTGGAGAATGCTTCCTGTTAACTCTAACAGAATATAGAAAGGATGTGTTTATTCTCCCACTTAAAAGAAGTGAAGGGTCAGAAGAAGGGGGTTAATCTCCCTCCCCCTGGTTCCTATGTGGAGCTAAGGCCATACCAACACCAGGTTGAAGAGGAATGAGCCTGACCACCCACTGTTGGGGCAGCTGATAAGGAAAAAGGGGGGGGGGATAACATGCTGGAATGCTTGCAAGAGGGTCCATGACCTGGAAAGCAGGATGTGTGAAATTTAGATACAGGCTTAAAGCAGCTTGCGCCATGGGGAAAGAAGAATGTAGATAATTATGACAGGGGGCTGTCCTGCAGGGACACGATAGCCTTTAAGATGACACGTAAGTAGAAGCCCCAAATATGAATAACTGTAAATAAGGACAAGGGGCTTTGGAGTAGGGTAGTGGGAGATGTAAACTAAGGCGGGACATCCGGGAGTTGTATTTGGCCTACCTGACAGGTTGTAAACTCCATAGTACCTGATCAATGAAGAGCTGGGGAGGGAATTTGGAAAGTATAAAGATTGTGACCAAATTGTGTTCGGGGCTCTGGCCGCCTTACAGGCTGGAGTCCTTTTGTTTCTGGTACCTTAATAAAAGCAACCCTTTATTCTGCACCTCGTGTTTGGATGTCTTTTGGCTTCGGCACCAAGCTCAGACTGGTTTTGTGGCACAAAGAAGCAATGTCCTGAAAAGGAAGTATTTCTTCATGCAGCATGTAATCAACCTTTGGAACATGCTGCCTCGAGATGTGGTCCTGAGCAGAATCTGTGGGCTTCCCAGATGCACCTGGTGGACTCTCAAATAAGACAGAATATTGGTTACATGGACTAAGGCTTGATCCAGCAGAGCCATTCTCATGTTTCTGGGTTCTCAAACTCCAAACTTCTGCAGAGGGATACACCAAGAGGCAGACTCATACACACAAAATACTAGGCCAGAAAATAATTCCCATCTGACTATTTCTGAAATAATACGGTATATAGGCAGTGATCATCAAGACTGGTCTATCTTGTATAGATAACATGGTCTGGAATTAAGGTTGTGGGGTTTTTTTCCCCTCATTTGCTCAGTTACAAAAGCCATGTCAATTTCTAAGGACATAATCATTTCAAAAAATAATCCTCCAGATCTGTAAGAGGCATACCGTTAAGACTGTGCCTTACAAAGAAGACTGCACTTTTAATGGCTCAGTTATTAGACAGACCCTTAGCTTGTGAATGGCATTAACTCGAATGAAATTAAAAGGTGATTTGTTCCCTGTGCACAGAGCACAAGGGATTTCTTTCAGTTAGCAGGAATCTTGGAACGGAATCCCACCTTGGGTATGTCCTGTGCCACAGTTACAAAGGAAAAGGGTTGAAAAAAGTTAGCCTGGGGAAAATGAATCAGCATTTCAGAAACTGAAAGAAGGCATCTCTCCAGACATTCTGGAGTCAGGCACGATATGTTTTGAATGTGGCGCAGTTAAATTCAGCTTCTTCTTTGAGAACTGCTGAAAACTGAGAAGTGCAGATGGCTCTACAGGCTCTTCATTTCCTCTGATGAAATGAAGTCCAATCAACTGGGAAAAGTTCTTTCTGTGGTCCCCTGAACCAGGAGAGTGTCAATATGGCCCATCCTAACAGAGCAGGGTGATGATTATTATATCCTTACTGGGTGCCCTTTGAAATGACAGCAGACCTTTGTCCACATAGTCATGCAGAATGGGAGCTGTGGAAAAGTAGGATGGAGTTGCAAGGGAGCACGAGGACCATCTAGTCCAACCCTCTGCAGTGTGCAGGAAAACCAGTTAAACCATCTATGAGAGGTACCACCCAGCCTCCTCTTAAAGACCTCCAGAGGTGGAGAACCCATCACCCCCATAAGAAGACTGTCCCACTGTTGGAAAGATCTTACAACTGGAAGTTTTTCTTTATATTTAAATAAAATCTAGACCACTTATACCTGTTATGTCTGGACCTACTTTCTGAACACATCTAGAGGACCACCAGGACTGAGGGCCTCAGGCCAGGACTGTGGAAAAACTAGGTTCAAGATCCTTTGTGAACTCCACTGATGAAACTGGGACAGTCAGACCAACCTCTTCATCCAATGGCAGGAATGGCGGGAAGTCAGTGTAGCAAATACTAGCAAAACTCAAAGTGTAACTGGTTGTTCACACACACACACACACACACACGCACACGCACACCAGTTTCCTCATGATGGTATTCCTAATGATACTTCAGGGGGCTCCATTAAGGAAACTACTGTTTGTCCCACCATCTCAATAAGATCAGCCTAAAAATTCTCCATCTCCTTAATCTTCAGCAGGCTTTGTTATGGGCATCCCCCCACAAGTATATTCAACCAAAAATGTGAAATCTCAATTGACAAGCGCCATCACTTCTGCTGGCTACAAGGCAACAGATAGCAGGTTACCCTCCTGTTGAAAGAGAAGCTCCCAATTCCCCTGTTGATCCTTCTCCTGACACCAGCGGGATCGATTTATTCCTGAACTGCCGCTAATCCGGCCTTTGATTCTTTAAGTCATCTTACAGTCATCCTTACACACCCTGAAAAAAAGTGCGAGGAAACTATGAGGCATGATGGATTCATCCCACCCCCACGTGCTCAGCTAGCATCATAGGGATACAACATGCACACTCTTGCATATCCTCTATTGACCCTCTGTTAGCAAAATTTGAGAATTTCTGACTCTCCCCAATTAGGATTCAGTCCGGCAGAAGATTAGACATGAAAGTACCAGCTGAGATTTTAAAGTGTTATTGAAAGTGGGCCAATAGAGTCAGCTGGGGTCTCCCCTTAAGAAAAGAGGAGAACCCCGGTCACACCCAAAGAAGATTTTATATATGTTTCTTACAAAGAGATACAGCAATTAACAAATGATTGGCTGAAATTGACATAAGTTTTGGATCCTCCTTATTATTGGGGGAAACTTATCTTCCTGATGACCTATTGGTTGCTAGCCAGAGTTCAGGGCACCCCCCCCCCCTTTGATCTTCTGAATTTTATTGTTTCCTAGAATGCAGATTGGGGTTACTTCCTCCCATACCTTAATGGCCTCGACACTTTGGGAGACAGGATGTCTGCCTAAAGCCTTTCAACATAACAGAAGTGAGAGAAATGTGTGAAGGTTCATGAACATCAGTTTCCTTGTTATCCCTTTGGTTTTCAAATGTAAGGAAATAAAGATGAAAGAAACTGGGAGCCCTTTTTCATAAGGTTTCACCTCTACTATGGAGAAGGTCTACCTGGAGAGATCACTACCTGTAAGAGCACCTTCACTCCGGGCTAAATGTACGGGTGTCATTGCTCCAAAGTGAGGATAGCTACCCCCACAGCAACACAATATTTCCCCTAATTGATTCAATGGCTGTGTTCACACCGTACCTTTAACCTGGATTCACCACTGAGTAAAGACAGAGAAACTCCTCCCCCTCAAAGAGTGGGGTGGAAATCATGTAAAAACTCATACATGGAGACATGACATAATGTAACTTCTGTATCTCTCTAACCTGAGAGCTTAAGAACTGGCTAGACCATTCTGATTGATTCTTGTAGAGAGTAAGGAAGATGACCTTGACAGAGATAGGCCAGATCCGTTACCAAAACCGCAAGGGGGAAAACATGACTTAAGTCCAAAACAACAGAAGGTGACTCAGACAGACACCTCCCTAATTCATATGAGTATAAAGGTGGGGGAGGGGGGTTAGTAGACTTGCAAGATTTGGTTACTATAGCCAATATTAATAAACATAGTTTTAGCCTTCATGTGGAGTTGATCTCTTGGTCTACATAGTGGGGCTGACAATTCTATATAACCCTGCAACACTGCTGAGCACCAGGACCTGGGTAGGTCCTAAAGCTGATGCCTTGTCCATAGCTATCTAAAGGGCAAAGGTCCAGGAATTCAATCTGAACCCACAGAATAAGATCTGGCTAGGCACATCTGCTGAGTCTCAATAAGGATGAAACTGGTTACGTTCAGCAGAGACCAACCTTTGCACATTCTGCAAATGCAGCTTTCAGGTTTACAGCTCACTTGATAAATGTGTTTTTAGCAGCCAATCTGCCCTTGTTGCTAAGCCAGTGAGATATGGGAAGAAAATTCAAGGCATCAGATCAACCCTAAACCAAGGAATTTTAATTCAAGGTTACTGAGAGCCTCAATCAGATAATTACTACAGTATTTGTAGAATGTGGGAGACGGGACTGAGAAGAATGTTACTGATAAAAACAAATGCAGTTAGTAAAGGAATTAAGCATGGGAAGACGTCATCCACACTTTTTTGAGGAAAATACAACTTTGGGTGAAAGAAGTAAGTTTTTAGAGGCCTCAGATGAATGGGATCACCTTAATAAAACTGAAATATAAAAGAATGCGCAGGCCGGCTGTAAAGAGTTGATCCAACTGGGGTGAACTGGGGTGATTGCAAAAAGCCTCATCTCCGAGCCTTATCGCAAGCATCCCATTGCACAGGGCATCTGTCTCGCAGTTCCTCCTGGCATTTGGCACCTTGACTAACTTGTTCCTTCCTCTTAGGAAGGCTGTTGCTTTCCTTGAAAATAGCAGAGAGGAAGAGGGGCAGATCCACAAGGCATCTGTCTCGAAGGAGGATGAGATAGGAGGGGGCAGAAAGTAGCTTGAGATCTATTGCTTGCTGATGTATGCTGCATGAATAGGTATGTGCATGCATTTTTCCCTTCCCCTTCCTGTGGAAATGTCTAATTATCAGGGTATCCATTTTGCCTGCAGGGGAGTGTCTCCCACTGACCCTTGGGGGGTCCCCTCCAGTGAGCACTGACTAATAAACACAGCAGTGAAGCCTTGGTTATTTTACCTTTGAGTCCTGCGTTTGGACTCCACACTTTGTCTACACAAGTTTCCAATTTTACCCAAAACCAAACAATAAAACTACTCTCCTTTTGCAGCTTCAGCCTCAGTCTTTTTTTGTTCTGGTTTCTTCCCCATGGCAGTCTTTGTTTGCAAAGCCAGCCCTCAATGCCTCTCACTTCAAAAGTCACGGTTCAAAGACCATCTTAAAATTGTCAAATTCCTCATTCTTCTCCACACCGCTTTCGTTTTATGCTTTTAGGTTTCGATTTCTTAGGCTGTTTTTTAAAAAAAAAAAAACAGCTGGCAAGGACAGGCTTAAAAAGGAAACACTAAGGACATGAAGAAGGCCAGCCCCCACAATGGCCAAGGAAATGCTTATGAATGGAAATGCTTATGAAGAGGCTCTCCGTCCAAACTCAAAGGGAACATCTTTACACCAAGTCCCTTTGACATGATCAATTCTAGGGCTGTGCAAACCACCCCAGGAAGACTTCTATGGAGTCCATGGTGCAAGCCACACACTTCTCCTCGGAGCAGAGGCCGGCCCATCCTCCAGAAAGCTGTTTTAAGAGCCTTCCCAGCATGCATGGCTAGTCCTGTCCTTGAGCATGCAGAGATGACCTATACTCAGCCTTCAAATCCTTTGCCCACCCTAGTCAGTTCCTTCTTCTCGGAATGACTTCTTCTTTTCAGCCTGGGCCACAGGTGGTCTTCCAAATGCTCCTGAACTACAACTCCAGCATCCCTCTTCCAAACGTTTCCTGGGTGGGGCTGGGGGAGTTGTGGTTCAGCTGCCCTACAGGGCAACCCACGGCTCACTTTCTCAGGCTCTGTGGGAGATCAAGGCTATCGGGAAGGAGGGGGTGCATTCCAGGAAGGGAAAGGAGACAAAAGACAACACAGTCCGGAGCAGGAGCGTGGGAAGCATAAGAGGTCCAGGATAGCCACCCCCTAGAATCTCCCAGGCTATATCCACTAGTTGCTGTACTATAGATTCAGCTTGGCAAGGTTCTGTCTATATGGTGTAAGCTAATAAAGGATCTGGACCGGACTGGTCTGTTTCATCGCTGTTCTTGAGCTGGGCCTCACAGGCTCCTTGTGAACTGGGACACCAGGTTTATATCTCTGGAGATCTCCAAAAGAAACCTCCTCGCCCTCTTGGCTTGGCCCCCAAAGTCCAAATTCTTTCCCCATGAGATACATGTCCCTTGCCCTGTTCCCCTCTCCCCTCCCATGACCTTAGTCCAGCCATCAGTGATTCCTACGTGACATCACCCTTTGCAAAATTCACCTGCCTGTTTCATCAGGGGTGGAGAGAGGAACTGTTAGACTCTGGACTTAACGGTGTTAGAAGTGGGCTCCTACAGAATGCCACAAGGGTGGCTTCGGAATCCACAGTTTGGTGTCAGAAAAGACTAGCAAGCTTTAAAAGAAAAAAGGGAAACAAGCCTCAAATTGCAACTTGGAAAGAAACATAAAAGGTGGCGGAAAGAAAAAAGATGGCTCTGACAAACAGGATTCTTTCCGGCAGAATCAGGTGTCCTTCTCAGCTGAGGAACTGGGGGTGGATCTGTGGGCTTCTGCCCCATCTTCTGCCGGGAAGGAGTGGGCAAACCTGGGCCCTGAGGCTCACTCTGAGCTCCTGAAGACTTTGCCAGGTGACCTTAAAGGCTCCCTGTCTGGGCTCCTCCTGTCCCGCATCTGCCCTTCCAGATCTGACCTCCCTAACCAGGTGGCCCAGCTCCTCCTAACGCCCTTGCTAAGTTTCTGTTTCTGCCCCACTTGCACAACTTCATTTAGGGAAGTTTCTATTCTGGAAGCGCTGCATCTCTTCGCCCGGTCACTCATGGGGCAACAACTGCCAAGATCCGCCCTCGCGGTGGCCCATCTCCAACCTCCAGAAACAACAACCAGGAAACTGAGAAGACTCAAGAAGCCCAGAGAGTGGTTGTCACACTCAACCCAGCAGGCCTTCTCCACCTGTCCTGTGCCACCTCCCAAGTTGCATTTCCTGCCCCCTCCCTTGCAGCCTTTCCTACATAATCCTAACCTACAAAGGCCAGAACAAGCTTTTCCAGAATGTATTAACACGGGCACCCACTCACACAGAATTCCTGCCATCCAAATTTAGCCCAAACCATCTAGTTGGAAGA
The DNA here is from genome assembly GCF_059951505.1 of Python bivittatus. Lineage (NCBI taxonomy): Eukaryota > Metazoa > Chordata > Lepidosauria > Squamata > Pythonidae > Python > Python bivittatus. Next base: position 2,823,888 of record NW_028277086.1, on the reverse strand, counting down.
TGTTGTATAGGTGGTCTGTTTCCTTTTTCTGGTGTTCTGGGTTGCTGCAGGGTGTGTGTGCTCATTTGAATAATGTTCTTACACAGCTCCTCTTGTGGGAGGCTGGGTTGTTACTTGGTAATGGAGCATTTGGTTAGTGTGGGTTGTTTTTCGATAGACTTGGGTTTCTAATTTGCTAGATTTCCTCTGCTGATGGGGATATCCAGGAAGGGTAGCGTGTTGTTTTCTTCAAACAGTGAAGCAGGAAACAATACCCTGATCAAGGAGCCACCAAGGAGAAAACCACACCCCATCAACACTGGCCGGACAAGCTGCTGTATATAAACAGGGAGCAAACCCCACACTCTCTAGCACTGATGATGTTAACTAGTTGGGTAATGAAACGTCTGCAATCAAACAACCAAGCTCAGAGAGCACCAAGGACTCCACAGTTCAACCCTGAGCTACAGAAATTCTCTTCTGTTGAACAGAAATTGTCAAAGGTCTCTCAAGGTTGGAATATCTACCCCCATCACACTAGCTTTCTACAAGCGGGGAGGTTCTTGAGTCCAAGGAGCACTCTGCAAAATACTCCATCACAGAATCAGGAACTGTCTTTGTTTGCTAAACTGGCACTGGAAAATTTGGCCCTTGACAGCCTTTGGCATTATTTGCATCCCATGTACTACAAGGCACATTTCATTTGGCAACATTTATCTCTCACCTTTCCATTCAGGGCAGATTCCAGCCCTCCCACATCCACGCAATCCGAAGAAAAAAGCCACAGGAAGTGATGGCTAAACAAAGATCAAGACATCTCCTTCCCCAAACAAGGCACCCCACAGGTATGTTTTTGAGAAGCACTTTGTCGGCTAGCATAATCTCCGCGTCTCTCAAAGAACCAAGGTTGACAGCTAACCTACCCACATCAGCAGCAAAACCAACTGATGTTAAGAATTTATTTTCCAGATTGTTGCAGTCCATTTGTGCATAATAAATATTCATTCATTCATTCATTCATTCATTCATTCATTCATTCACTCACTCACTCACTCACTCACTCACTCAATCTATTTATTTTCACCATTTAAATCACCCTTTCCTTTGTTGCGGCCATACTGTTGAAACACACAACTGGTGCAACTGACTTAACTTAGCTGTTGACTTATTTTCTGGCTCCATACAATATATGGGGCCCAAACCTAGCCAAGCAGGCTTGATTTGCACAGTGCTTTAAAGACCAGGGAAGTTGAAAACTAACTCAGCTTAGTAAGTCTGGCTTTGTGCGAACATAGGTAATGAATGTTAATTGCACCAATAGTGCACCCTGGGCAATTTTCAGTTTTCCTTTCTAAGCTTGGCAGAACAGAGTTCTCTTTGGGCTACCAAAAATGTCCACAGAAGCTATAAATCCACAGCCATGTGCCCAATTCAACCTCTACCCCCTTTATGGTTTGATGAACCAACTCTGTTAGGTAGTAGATACAGTCCCCCCCCCTTTTAATAATGTGTTCCTCTCCTCTCGTTCGTGCTAATACTGCTAAAACATTCCACGTCTGACCAATGTTCAGCACACGGTGATATTTTCTGCCCTCACCCCCAATTTAATGCTCTCCAGATGTGGGCATGTCCAACTTGCATATTCCCCAGTGCACACAACTGGAGGGCACCAGGTTGGACAGGGAGAGGGGAAAACCAAAAGGAGGTTTTGCAAGGCTCTCCCCAGTCTTGCAGCCGGACTGAACTCAGTTTAACCTCCTGTGCTGGGAGGGGAAAAAAGAAAGGGAAGCTGGAAAAAATAGCCGAAATAGCATATCATACAGAAGTTGAGTCCAGGCAGAAATCAGTGTCCAATGTGGTACACATCTCCCCCCCACCCTCCATCATATCACTGGTGGCAAAATACCTGTAATTTTAGAACTGACCACTTTCAGAAGGGGTCCCTAAAATAGCTTTTCAAAGACACCCTAACTTATTTCATAGATGTTTTTGGAGGCCAAACACTCTACAGCAGTGTTTCTCAACCTCAGCAACTTGAAGATGTATGGACTTCAACTCCCAGAATTCTTCAAGTTGCTGAGGCTGAAAACATGGCTCTACAATGTTTTCTTGAGCCACGTTTTAGGGGTTCCTTCAAGGAGAAGAGGCGGCTTTGGAAAGAAAAGATCCCTCCCAAGCATCTGGAGCAGACCAGCAGACCACGCAGGGAAGGCGTTGCACACATTCTTGACCATTTCTTCCAGGAAGGACTTCTCATCTCCTTCCACATTCAGCCTGGAACTCAAGCAGCCTGTTGTCCCCCTTGTCCCCTGCAGAAGTATCGCCTTACAGCAGGGCTGGTAGGAGAGAAGACTGAGTTTTATAGTCCAATACAGGCTACAAAGAGAGAACTTTGCAGGCAGTTATGGCACACTGGGGGTCAACGTTGCTTGTTGAGAACTTTTTCTAACCACTTTAGAGGCCCTTTGGAGCTGTGACGGTCTTTAAAGGCAGTAAAGTGAAGAACCAAGCCTTTCTCTGGACATTCTTTCCCTTGTTGCCCAACTCCAAAGGAACCCACTTTGGAAATGGATTGAACTGGCGTGTACTGGGGAGGGGAAGGAGATCCAAACTAGTTCCCCAAACCTCTCCCCACCTCCATCTGGACTCCTCAGATGTTTGTGGTTACAAAAGCATAGCCGGGGGGAAATCCTGTAGCCCCCCACAGGGGCACCTGCAGCTTTGCACAACTTCCTTTCATAACAACACACACACAGAGACACACACATGCCGCCTCACCAGAGCAGCCCTCCAGATTCGGAGCCTTTTTACCACTTGGCAGCCTTCCCCCAGCATTCAAGGCCTCTGGAGGCAGCTGTGACGCCCAGCCCTTCCTCTCCCAGGCCTGAAAAAATTGGAGGAACCCCCAGGAACCGGGCCTCGCCCTTTCTCGCTAGGTGGGGGCAGGCTTCCTTCCAGTTTGGTGGGAGGCAGAGAGGCCACTGCACAGATAAGCGAGGGTTTATCTTCCCTTAACTGGGTTGCCACATTTCCCTTTTGGAAACTACTCCCGTGCCTTCCACAAAGGTAATCCCACCCTGGTTTTGACTAGGTGTAGTCAAAGGGCCTGCCATGAACAAGGGAGGCTGGGGGAGAATGCCAACACAACCACAAATTGAAAAAGGCAGCGTTACTTGGCACAGCTCACATCCTGCGACGATACCTTTAATACCGTCAAACAACATCTGTCTGTTGCAGTTTCTTGGGAAGGACTCGATAGGTGGACAAAAATACCAAACCCAGTCTAGATATCTGGCTGACTGTGTGACCAACCATCATGATGATGATGATGATGGTGGTGGTGGTGGTGGTGGTGGTGGTGGTGGTGGTGATGATGCAACCTTTCAGTATCCACCTCCCCCGCCACCAGGCATCCAGAGGCACAGAAACCGCACATTCCAAGCTCTTGTACATGCTGAGGACGAGCAACAAGTAGGGCACAAAGCAGCCCCCTGTCCAGGATCACTGGGAACCGGCTGCCGGTGGGCCTTTGGTCTGATCCAGAAGAGCATCTGCCTCTGACCATGTGCAGGGAGCATTTCTCTTTCCATTACTCCAGGGACAGCCCCCGCCCCCGCCCAATTAAGCACCTGAAGCTCAACCCTGCCCAACCAATTCGGCACCGTCTGGAATGAGGAGGACCGAGGAGCAAACGCCTTCGCGGCAGAAGAAAGGGAAGAAGGGACGAGGGGAGGCAGGGAAGAAGGGGCGGGAGGCAGGGAGGGAAAGGCAAGCGTGCCGCTGCATCGGGGAGGGGAGGGGACGAGACCCACCCCATCACCCCCCGGCTTGCGCCTGCGGGGCTCCGGGATCAGCCGCCGCCGGGATTCGCGCCCCGAACTCCGCCAGAGCGCCTTCTGCGGGTTTCGCCTGGGCGCAAGGGGCGAACCGGAGGCGGAGGGGGGAGGCCACGGGGAGAGACCCGGGAAGGGGGGCGGCCCAGGGGGCCGAAAGGAGGCTGGGGAGAGGCCTCACCGCCGTCCACGCAGAGGCAGGCGGCCAGGAGGATCGCGAAGGGCGCCTTCATCCCGGCTGGCGTTCCGATGCCGCGGCTTCCTTCGCCAACCCGGCCGGGACGCCGCTCTTCGCTCCGCTTCGCCCGCGGGGGAAGGAGAATGAGGGTCGGCTCCTCCCGCTCCTGCTGCTGCTGCTGCTGCTGCTGCTGCTGCTGCTCCGGCCGCGGCCGACGTCTGGGGGGAGCGGCGAGCTTCGGCTGTGGAGGGGGCGGCGGGGAGGCGGCCACGTGCGGCGCTCCGCAAATCCAGGTCAGCCTGGGCGTTGCAGAGGCTCGGCTGCGCTGCCCACCCCGGCGCGGGAAGGCGGCGGCGGCGGCGGCGGCGGGGCTGCTCCTCCGCGGTCCGGGCAAGCCCCTCCGCGGGCTGCCTGTAAACCCTGGCTTATGCCCGGAGCAGGCCCGGAACCTCGGTTCCCCCTTGGCTGGGTTCTCCTGGCCAGCGCCGGTGGCTGCGATTTCACACGGCGCGACAGGCTTTAGGACGGGACGCTTTCTAGGTGGGGACACTCCCGGGTTACGTCACCCCGCCTTGTGAGTCAATGAACCGCGTCTCTGCGTCACCCTAAGCTTTAAGCCATGTAAACTATCCCGCCTGCTTTCTTAATCCGAGTATTCCATAGCCGTGCGGGGGCCTGCAAAGCAGAGCTGGTCGACGGCAGGGGGATGTGGGTCACCTGACACCGTGATCGTACATTCCGGGCATTATATCCATTAGATGTCTGACATTGTTGCGTCCCCTTCGCCCTTCAGAGATCCCTGCACATACACGGCTTGGTGGGGTTCGTAGCTCACCCTGGAGTTGGTGGGGAGGCCAAGCTGAGCCTGTTATGACTGAAATGAAAAGATTTATCTGTAAGACATCTCCCTTGGTCTCTGTGGATGGGGCAGAGATCGGGTCCAACTCCTTCCCCCCATCCTTTCCCTGCCCAGAAGAAAGAAGATACTGATCTCCTTAACAAAGGCAGAATGAAATTGACTAGCTCCAACAGAGATCCAGCCCCTTGCAATTGACCAGCATTTCTCAACCTCAGCAACTTTAAGATGCACGGACTTCAACTCCCAGAATTCCCCACCCAGCCATGCTGGCTGGGGAATTCTGGGAGTTGAAGTCCAGCATCTTAAAGTTGCCGAGGTTGAGAAACACCTGGCTATAGAAAACCTAATACCATAAAAATAAAGCAGCCATATCACTGAGGAAACCTTCTATAATCAATTGAGGGCAATGCCCCATCTCATCCCGTTTTTGCTGCTGGTTAACACAAACTATTTCCAGCACCACTGCCCCTTTTACAGAGCACAGTTTTCCTCCACCATCATACAATCCTCCTTACCCAATCAAACCTTTATTGGTTTTCCTGCCTACGGTCCCAAAATCCTAACAGCGAATCAGCGCCCGGAAATGTCCCACTCTCCAGTTCAAAATCCCTATAAAAGTCTTCCCTTTCTATTGTGCTTTGCTCCTCTTCTTTGGTAAGCTGGAATCCAGCAATGCTGGCTTAAGTAAAGTGTGTCGTCTTCCTCCTCTGAGTCGCGATCCATTTTTTACCTTCCATGACAAGCCTGCATGACTTTATCATTGAGACCTTTAAGTGTTCTTACTTTCTCTGCATTGATTAGCAGTTGGCCAATATCTGGATTGGTGGACAGTAAGGAAGATGACCTTGATGGAAATATGCAGGGATGGTTGCTAGGCCAAAGGGGCTGAGATGTTCTGTAAATCCTGGGAAAGAAGGTAACATTCAGAAGTGACTCAGGCAGACATGTCCCTGATTCATGGGAGCAGAAGAAGGGGAAGAAGGTTATAGCCTATTTCAGTAGAGGACATTTTAATCTTCCTATGGAGTTGATTTCCTGGCCTGGTCTACCTAGTGAGGCTGTCAGCATCACCTGAGCCTTGAATTCTCTTTTCCTTGCAGCTTTCCTCGATGGCTCCCTGAATCATGAATCATGATTCTGTCCTCCCTGAATCATGAATGACTTTGAGTTAGAAAGGGTATGTCTTGACAAGGCAATCTTCCCAAGTCGCAGATAAGAATATTCCCTTCCAAGGTTCCCTGTCCGAAGCGGGGAGAAGGTTCAAATTGGTAAAAGAACCATGAATGGCAATTTAGCACAATATCTGGGTTTTTTTAAGCTAAGTGCCTTAGCAATACAGAATGTACAGGACAGGAGGACAACCGTGATTCCTTGGGCAACGCCATCTGCATTTCTTATCAGTTATAAAACAAGATCAAGCCATGCTTATCCCCTTTCACGTCTTTGCCAGTCCCATCCTATGCTCTGATCAGTCTCTGTGCTCTGAGCTCTCGCTGGCTGGGAGGCCAGCGGTCACTGTAACTTGGGTAGCTGTAATAAAGAAACCACTTTGGAACCCTGAAATCAGTTGGTTTATTCTTAAGGTGGCTTTTGTCACTGCACAGGGCACTTTCTGATTCAAGGACTGGAGTGGATCAAGGTCACTTTGAGGATTAAGAGTTTGTTGTGTAGACCTAGAAAATGGGGTTCACTGAGGCTATTATGCAAATGCAAGGTGTCACTGGATGGCCATAGTGAAGATGGTTCAATGTGGAGTGACAGCCCATTGCAGGAGGAGAGCTGTTGATGGGCTGGTACAGCTAGCTTGAACCTTGAGCCACAGAAACCCCATTTTGTCCACCTTTTCCTCTCAAGTGCTCCCTTCCCTGCATTGCAAAATTCCTGGAATGATCACGTACGTTGCTATTATGAAGAAATTTCTACCATCCTGACCTAGATCAGTCTTAGACTTGAGGCCAACTCCACTCTTCTGTCATAGGCAACTTGAGTTTTGCACTCTTAAGTCAACCTTATCAACCAAGAACAGAAAGGAAAGGGCTATAATGCCTTAGCAAGAAGCCTAACCAATGAGGGGTGTGAATAATTTACTGCTTATTGCCTGTTGCTTGCTAATGATCATGTGCTTTTGTTTCCACCAGTGTATAAAAACTATGCTAATTTGAGTACTGGGCTCTCGATTTGTGACTTGGGTCCCAAGAGTGCTTCTTTATTGCTGTACAGAATAAACAAGTTGCAATTTCCCGACTTGTGTGTGATTTTGGCTCTTCGCGCCGGGTGAACAATTCCAGCCTTTGACTGGGCCAATGCAGAGCTTGGCCAGCACCGTGTTAGTCTACAGGAGCCAAAAATCATGAGGAATCAGGACACACCTTTTCAGGCCAGAACATTTTATTCAAAGGCAGAAGCTTTTGTGATCTGCAACTCACTTCATCGGCTGCATCAACAAGCTGACAAAAGAAGCTGTTATTATGAATAAGGCGGATTATTTCTAGGAAGTTGAGAAGCTAAGAAGCAACTCTCAAGACTACATTCTACCAACTTCTATCCTCAGATCCCATAGCAACGTATCACAAGCTGATGAAAGAATCTCCTAGGACATAGAAGGCCATATCTACTTCCACCCAGAACACCCACCAAATCCATCATCTACAGCCAACCTCTATGCTACAACTGTATTTGTTCTGACTCATGTGATAAAGGTGAGCTCAACTGATGGAATTAAACCAAGTGTTCAGAAGGTTGAATTACCCACCCAACAACACCAATAAAGAGAGCCAGACTGATTCCCAGCTAGGACCTATTAACAGGCAGAGCACAAAAACAGAACAGAACACCACTGGTTGTCATCTAGAGCTCACAGCTCAAGTCACTCAAATGCTTGATTAATAAGCTACAGCCCATATGAGATCATGATTGTGTACTTTCCCTGGAACTGGGTGGCAGGCCCAGCCCTGCATGCAAATAACCATCCAACCTGAAGTAGATTCTCCCAAGAAACAAGAAACAGCAGAACAATGATGCTAAGATGAGAACTGGACCCTGAAAAAAGGCCAGATGTCTACTTTGCCCCCACATCGACACCAACAGCACTATCACAGGCCCCAACAACATCCTACACAAGATTACAGATGCTGCCACATGGTCTTCCTCCAGTGCCATCAGCTGCCCCTCTGGATTCTACATAGAATAAGCAGGCCAAAATTTGCAAAAAAGAATTAATGAGCACAAATTTGACATCGGAACTCAAAACAAGCACAAAGGAATATCAGAGCATTTCGACCATTACAGATCTCAATTCCAATAGAAGAGAATTCCTGTAGCTCAGGGTTGAACTGTGGAGTCCTTGGTGCTCTCTGAGCTCAGTTGTTTGCTTGCAGATGTTTCATTGCCCAACTAAGTAACATCATCAGTGGGAGATTCTAGTTACCTAGTTGGGTAATGAAAAGTTTGCAAGCCAACGACCAAGCTCAGAGAGCACCAAGGACTCCACAGTTCAACCCTGAGCTACAGATAATCTCTTCTATTGGAACTGATAAGGAACTTGCAATCTGACTCACATATAACCTGTATCTGCACAACCACCCTCTCTTCCCCTCCTTTCAACTCCCCACCTCATCCAAATGTAACTCTTACATCAGTTTAGCACTGAAGATGCATCTGATGTAGCTCCCCAAATCTTATGCCTTTTAATAAGATGTGTTAGTCTGCAAGGGCGATAGCTCAGCAACCAAGGTTCTGCTTTTTGCACTGATTCTAGTTTCCAAGGCAGTCCCAGGAACATTCCCCAGATAGGCTGTGTTCACACAGTATGCTAAGCCATGACTTACTTAACCGTGGTTTGTTGAATTGACCCAATTGGCACAGAACCCAAGAATTTTATACCAATCGTGTTGGATGCATATAACAGGCTAGACTCTGTCTGTCTGTCTGTCTGTCTGTCTGTCTGTCTGTCTGTCTGTCTGTCTGTCTATCTATCTATCTATCTATCTATCTATCTATCTATCTATCTATCTATCGAAACATATATGGCCAGCCATCTCACAAAAAGTGACTCTGGGCAGTATACAACAAAGTTATAAAATAATAAACATATTTTAAAAAACAGTCATTATTAAAAAGTTTAAAAAGTCATAAGGCATACAGGAGTTTAGATGTTAACAGCAATCATGGAGCCACCTCAAGGTCTCACCGGTGCCTTGAGACAGGCCTCATGGCCTAGCCAGGTCTTGGGGGACTTCCAGAAAATAAGGAGGGATGGGGCAAACCTCATTTTGGGGAGGGGGGATGATGTTCCACAGGGTGGGTGTCATGGCAGAGAAGACCCACCTCCTGGGACCCACCAGGTGTAGTTCCCTAACAGATGGGACCCGCAGCATGCCTCCTCTGCCAGATCTAATGGGATGGGCAGACTAGTCAAGAATCCGGTGGGAAAGTTTGTAGGTGTAGCAACCCAGCTGTTGTCTTCCAAGTGTTAGAATTATTTCTTACCAAGTTCATTTCTGAGCTGGGATCAAAGAGACAACAGGCGGTTGCATGAAATTAAGTTCTTTATTCTTCACCCAAAAGCAGTGGCAGGAAGCGGTTAGGTGGGAGGCCACAGTTCAACCTCCTTCTTACAACAGCTTGTATACATTCCATTCAGCCCCTTACTCAGTCGCCCATTTCCCAATGTTAGGCACTCGCCTTTGTTTATTTGTTTACCCAAGTTCAGAGAACCAAACAGAACTTGGGACGAGGCTTCCTTGAAAGCAAACAGATATATTTTGGCCAAGACACATCTGGATGAGCCCAATCAACATAGTGGCAATGAATGCTGATGGAATCACACCTTGCAAAAGCAAACATCAGGAATTTATAGACAGTTACAAATGTATTCAAATAGTACATTCCCCCATATCCATACAAGGGATTTTTGGGATGGTCTAAGAAGGAATAAAGGTGGTTCCTAAAGAGGTGAATCTAAGTTTAACTTTTTCTTCTGGTTACCAAGGAAACACCCCATGTCAGTCCTTATCTCTTCTTTGGAATTGGAAAGTTCTTCTGATACTTTTTCTTTGCTAGTTCCAGCCTGGTACTGAGCTAATTTATAGCTTCAAAAAGCAGTCGGGCATCTAGCTCATTGCTTCTAAAGGAAATGGGGTGGGGGAATGGTGTGCTCTCTTGGAAGGCAAAAGCAAGTTAACCCTTTATAAGTAAGATAGAGTGCACTGTTACATGTATGTTTATACATTATGTGAAATATATAGAGAGAGTATAAAATTGTGTATCAAAACAATGCCCTTCACCACCTTAGTATCATTCCATATTAAGACCTTCCTTCCTTCCTTCCTTCCTTCCTTCCTTCCTTCCTTCCTTCCTTCCTTCCTTCCTTCCTTCCTTCCCTTGATTGTAAACCCTTTTCCTAGGGAGAAGCTATCCTTGGAATGTACGCCTTCTCTTGTCTCTGTGGGAACAGCTTTTTATCTATCAGGGTTAGGGAAAAAGGCCTCCAAGTTTACAAACTGAAAAGAATGAAGCAGGATTCAAGTCCATTAATAACTGTCTGTTTCAACACTAAATATAAGAAAATATATATAGTTGTATGTAAATTCTATATATGTAAAATCTTCTATCCCAATGTTGGAAGAGCTGTAATAAAGGGCATTTGTTTGGGGCACCACAGGTGATGCAGAATCAGCTGTTTATTTTCCTGAGCCAGAATCCGGCCAATGAGTCACAGATTGTTTGATCCCCTTTTAAGTAAACCTGAGTGTTAGGGTTTTTCTTAAAATGGTGCAGAACAGAGACACAAAGACTGAATTTGTTTTTCCCACACAAAACCGTTTTATTGTACAAAATTAGACTCCTATCTTATTCTACCATCTTCCTAAGGCTATAAGGTTACAGCTACTTCTGTTCTTAATCTATACATTTCTGCCTTTGTGTTCTGTCTCTGTGTTCCGACGCCTCGGTTAGCACTCTGTTTTCCTGTCTGAGCTATTTCTTAGCCCCTTGGACCTTTGCTTTTCCCCCGGGGCGAGTCCCAGTCCCTTGGCAAGCGAAGGCCCTCTTCGCTCCTCTGCCGACTGGCGAATGGGCTTTTCTCTCCCCCCACCCCAGCACTCCCGCTGCTCCCTTCCTGGAGCTGGGGGGTGGCGCTCTGCCCCTGGGCCGCCGCACGCCAGGGGCTCGGCTGGGCTTGCAGGCTCTGGTGGGGCACGTTTCCTCCCCGCCTCTCAGCTCTGCCCCTCGGCGGTCTTGCAGCTCCAAGAACCGCTGTTGCAGTTTCTCTTTCCCGCGTCCCTGCGGCCTTCCCGGCGTGACACACCCACACGCACGCTTGCTTTCGGTTCTCTTTCTGCAAAACAATCCCTCCCATTTAGCCCTCCTTTGCAGGTAGCACCAAAACTCTGGATCCCAGGAAGGAAAAATGCCTGCTCCCTCCAGGCGGGGAGTTCACTCTTCCACGCTGACTTTTGAGGGCATGGCAGAAATAGGGTGTGGGGGTTACCAATTCCTCTTACGACTCATTGTCAGGACCGAGGCAAGAAGGAAGCGATCTCTGTACCCATCGTCTAGAAGGCACGTTTTCCTTAGATGGGGCAGCTTATCCACCATCATCTCTGGCTCGTCCCACAGAAAGGCATTTGCGTTACGTTTCTTACCTGTGGTATCAGCAAAACTGGAGCTAACAGAGTTGGGGTTTGACCAGGGTCATAAAATGTTGAGCTTGCACCCCTCGACAGAACACGCCAACAATCTCTGTGGTTAAGTGTGCAAACCGGCTAGAACAGGAAGACATTGATCAGGTGTGAAATCAAGCCTAAAGTCTGTGGGCGCTTTGAGACAGAAGAAAAGGAGAAGGGGGAGATGTGAAACCAGACAAGACTTCAAATAAAAATGTTCTAAAACCACGAAGTGTCTCAGATACAGAAAACTGCCAGTTGTCATGGACACTGCCACAGAGGGTTTGGAAACGTGTTAGGTTATTATGGGATGTTAGTTATGGAGTGCACATGCTCAGCTATGTAACCAATCATGTAATCTCTGATAATGAGGCTGTTTTCAAAAAGGGATAAACCATTCGTGTTTTCTGTTTTCGGGGCTCTCTTCTTGGGAAGGCGTCCTCAATTACTAAGGTGCCTTCATAAATGAGTAACTCAGTTTCTTGAGTCCAGTCTTTCATTAGGTTAAAGGGCTGGGCTGAAAACCATGATTTGTGGCCAACAGTAGTCTCTAGGGCAGTGTTTCTCAACCTCGGCAACTTTAAGACCTGTGGACTTCAGCTCCCAGAATTCCCCAGCCAGCCTTCTGGGAGTTGAAGTCCACAGGTCTTAAAGTTGCCGAGGTTGAGAAACACTGCTCGGGAGCAAAGCAAAGCCTCGCAATTTTCAGCACAACCCCATCTCTTCCCAGGGACAAGGTCATCTCAACTTCTCCTAACCACCATCCACACATGGTCCTTCATCATAAAATTAAAGCCCCCCTGTAGCCAATGTCAAGGTGTTCTGGGGATTTCATGGTCACACCCATGGCATTTTCTTGGCAGCAAGACCAAAAGCGTTTGCCCTTACCACTTCCAGGATTTGCCCAGTCCATCCTACACTCCTGGAATTTCCTAGGGGTCTCCTCTTGAAGTGCTAACCAGTTCAGAATCTGTTTTAGCATTTGGGGTCACCCAGAGTTGGTTTGGCCTGCCCCCTGCTGTTAGGTCCTTCTTCTTTTTTCAGTACAGATTTTTCTAAGCCATGTTTTGCTGAATCGTTGTTGAATAAACCAGTTCTGTGAATAACCAAAGATCTTAGCAAGTTGGGGGAACTAGACCATTCTTTTAACCCATAATATATTTATTTGTTAGGACAATAGCAAGGCTCTGTGAACTCAGGAATGGTAGTTTGTTAACCCAGGATTAAAGAGTTGTATGATTCCAGTCCATGTGAAAGGAAACAGAGATATTTTGGAGTGATTTCTTTAAAGATTATGATAATAATACATTATTTAAGAGAAACACTTGCATTTATTTTCCAGCATTCAAGGATATTTTTGTACACGCAAATTTTAAAAAACGATTAAAGTTAGTTTTTTAAAAAGTGTTTTGCTTCCAGATTTCAACAGTGTTTTCTTGGAGGTCTAAAGCAGTTTTCAGGAGGAAATTGGGGGCTGCATGCAACCAGCCCAAGGGTACTGGTGGCCCTCACCCCCCCCAATAAATTATAGCATTGATTCAAGAGTTGTATCTGAAATCATAACCCACCTAGTGGTAAACCAGCTTCCTCCCAATGGGTGTCCTCAGATATATGGGACTACACCTCCCATAATTTCCAGCTAGAATTCTTCATGGTGATGCTGGCTGAGGATTACTGGATTTGAAGTCCAATACCTCTTAAAGATACTGATTTAGGAAAGGCTGGAGAAGGAAATGCCGATCTACCCAGTATTCTGCCAAGAGAACCAGAGAGACATCCACAAGCAGGACAATATCAAGAATGTTGGAATAAAACCTGGATTAGCATAAGACAATATGTGGATTGACCCACTGAATCTGCCTAGACCTGAGAGAGCATCCATGTTTGAAAAAACAAATAGCTTATGTGAAAATATTTAATTTCTGGCTAATGATCAGCTTAATGAAAAGTTATACCAGAATGACCCCTTTGTTTGTCAAGATGATTAGTGAAAACAGTCATGCCAGGAAGGACAGGAAGACATTCCATTCTGGACCTCCACTGTTGTGTCAAAGATGCAGAGCACAAATTGTGGGGAGGACATGAACAATGAGTCCCTGCAAGCAGTAGCCAGATTGCCCATTTTGATGGATGGAGGCATTGTGGAAGACCAGTCTGTGAAGATAACGTTCCACAGCAGAAAACAATTTACCCCATTGGCCCCCTTCCAAATGGAGAATAAAACCACAATCATGCCCAGATTTGAAATACTTTTAAAATTGCCAGTCAGAATCCAGCACATTGCTCCACTAAGCAATATAAAAGAGGGAAGAAAAAGAACTGGATAATTTGGCTCTTCATTCAATTCCTTGCTCAGTTCTCTCTCCAATAACGTATCCTAGAACTTATCATCTTCTCATCAATTTTCATTTCCATGGGAACATGACCACCTGCTCTTCTTTCCCCGGGGTCTAGGAACAGATCGCTTCACAGACAGCTATTTTAATCCCTTTTGAATTGGAGCTAAGCAAGACATTCAGAATTATAAATGAGATTTTTCTATTATCTGTGCACCCTGCAAATAAGCAATTGTTAATTAATTGCTAAAAGTAACTTAGCTAAAAATAACCTACTGGGCTGAGTCATGTCAGTACTGTATGAATGCATTAAAGCTAGAGATGAGGGTGGAAATCATAGACCCCATAGCGTGCTGGCATTAATTGAACGTGATAAACTGTGCCTGTGGTGTCAGAGGATCTATTTAAGTTCTGCCCATATCCTGGTGGGAGCCTGGGCATCCTGTTTCTGCATCCAAGGCCAGGTGTGATCTTCTGGTTCATCCCTTCACACAAGCACTATAGGAACAGGTGCATTATGTGGAGGAAAGGCACAAACATCGCACAATTGGCATGTGAGATTAAACAGTTCTCTTCCATTGGTCATCCTGAGTTGTCTTTCTCTGTCCACCTTCTCTTGTACTAACCAATGCTAACCTGAGCCCCACACAGCCTCCCTAAAACAGGAGGACAATAGGACACATTCCTGGTGGCCCCAGTTAGGTCAATTACTTCCCTCGTTATCCCACTGAGTCAACATTGTGACTGACTGTGTATCTCTGGACAGTTTATGCTGCAATTGTATGAATGTGTATTAAAGGGAGAATTGTTTTGGGACTTTGACTTAACAAACCTATGCAGCCGATGTTGCAACATAACCTTTTGCCTTCTGTGGTTGTTGTGCCCACCAAAGATCCTAAACTGGCATAAAGTTAGCTAATCCAACCCTCATACTCCGGGAAGATGAGCCCTCCAAGTCACAAGGCATCCAGCAAGCTGGTGGGGAAGAGCAGAGGAGAAATGCGAGTCGTATTGCTGTTTATGACCTAGCTAGATTAAAGCTGAAAGTATGTACAGATGCTGAGGTGGCCAGAGGCAAAAGGAAAGTTTGACGCTGCAAAGATGTGTCTATCATTGGTACATGGACTGTCAGAAGCATGGTCCAAGCAACCATTAAGTTCTCAGAGGAGAAATCTCAAGATTAAAGTTGGACACTCTAGGAATCAATGGACTGGAATGGGTCACTTCATATCAGGAGTGGACAAGAAAAACACAGGAGGTATGGAGATGGAGATCATTAGGCACAAAAGGATGTCCAGGTCAGTGCTCAGATACAACCCGAAGATGATACAATGATCACAATTTCAGTCCAAGGCAAGTCAATCACTGTTAGTGTGATCAAAGTCTAAGGTCCATCCACAGATGCAGAAGAAGCAGATGTTTTTACGGTTCTGTGGCAACTTGCAACGTCTTATCAATACACCAGAAAGCAGATTTTGCTCACCTGGAGCTGTGGGGGAAGGGTTAGTTCAGCGCACACTGTGACCCAGGCTGATTCTTAAGCTGCAAGATTGGTTTATTTGGGCAGAGCAATTATGTTCCCTTAACATGTTTAGGGCATTTGGGTGAACACATCCTTTGTTTCTGTTCCTTCCTTCCAAGAATCCTTTTGGCCTTTAAACATTTCAGAAAGCAACTGAACAAGAGTAGCAAACCAGTTATGCTTTCAATTTCACAAGTATCAGCAGCAGCACGAAGAGCTACAATTATTTCGGGTTCTTCCCCAGATCTGCTCCTGACGTCAACGTTGTACTTTTACCTGAACTTGGATGCTTCTAAAAATCAGGAGCAAATTTGCTAGGAGAAGAGAAATGGAACAATCACCTGTTGCTTCTTATCAATCAGAGTGGCATGACATCTTCCTAGTCAGATGGAAAGATAGAGTGTAACTTCAGTAAATAAATGAGTGAACCCATAAATGAAATAAATGATATCAGATGCCCAAGATGTACTGGCAGTTCCCAGTTTATTTGGGGGGATTTCTTAGCGTCTGGATGTCGGAGAAAGACACCTTCACAAGTCCCAAGTATGTAGTGCTCCACCTTTCCTAATGATCAACCTGCAACCTTCCAAACAAAGGCAACTTACAACACACATAAATCACTCTCCAGAAATCATTTTCTTTCAAGTAAACCTAAACCAAGCTAGAGAATTGCACCCCTGAAAGTCTTACTCCTAAAGGAGAAAAAGATGAGCATCAAATATGGCCCAACGAGTTTGCAGTATTTGTTGTAAATCAACATGTTCAAAAGGAGTGGAAAGACCCAGTTGTACCTTATCCAGATACAGTGGGGCAAAAAAGTATTTAGTCAGCCACCAATTGTGCAAGTTCTCCCACTTAAAAAGATGAGAGAGGCCTGTAATTTTCATCATAGGTATACCTCAACTATGAGAGACAAAATGGGGGGGGGGGAATCCAGAAAATCACATTGTCTGATTTTTAAATAATTTATTTGCAAATCATGGTGGAAAATAAGTATTTGGTCACCTACAAACAAGCAAGATGTCTGGCTCTCACAGACCTGTAACTACTTCTTTAAGAGGCTCCTCTGTCCTCCACTTGTTACCTGTAGTAATGGCACCTGTTTGACCTTGTTATCAGTATAAAAGACACCTGTCCACAACCTCAAACAGTCACACTCCAAACTCCACTATAGCTAAGACCAAAGAGCTGTCGAAGGACACCAGAAACAAAATTGTAGACCTGCACCAGGCTGGGAAGACTGAATCTGCAGTAGGCAGGCAGCTTGGTGTGAAGAAATCAACTGTGGGAGCAAGAATTAGAAAATGGAAGACATATAAGACCACTGATAATCTCCCTTGATCTGGGGCTCCACGCAAGATCTCACCCTGTGGGGTCAAAATGATCACAAGAATGGTGAGCAAAAATCCCAGAACCACATGGGGGGACCTAGTGAATGACCTGCAGAGAGCTGGGACCAAAGTAACAAAGGCTACCATCAGTAACACACTACGCCGCCAGGGACTCAAATCCTGCAGTGCCAGACGTGTCCCCCTGCTTAAGCCAGTACATGTCCGGGCCTGTCTGAAGTTTGCTAGAGAGCATTTGGAGGATCCAGAAGAGGATTGGGAGAATGTCATATGGTCAGATGAAACCAAAGTAGAACGTTTTGGTCTCAACTCGTCGTGTTTGGAGGAGAGAGAATGCTGAGTTGCATCCAAAGAACACCATACCTACTGTGAAGCATGGGGGTGGAAACATCATGCTTTGGGGCTGTTTTTCTGCAAAGGGACCAGGACGACTGATCCGTGTAAAGGAAAGAATGAATGGGGCCATGTATCGTGAGATTTTGAGTGAACACCTCCTTCCATCAGCAAGGGCACTGAAGATGAAACGTGGCTGGGTCTTTCAGCATGACAATGATCCCAAACACACCGCCCGGGCAACGAAGGAGTGGCTTCGTAAGAAGCATTTCAAGGTCCTGGAGTGGCCTAGCCAGTCTCCAGATCTCAACCCCATGGAAAACCTTTGGAGGGAGTTGAAAGTCCGTGTTGCCCAGCGACAGCCCCAAAACATCACTGCTCTAGAGGAGATCTGCATGGAGGAATGGGCCAAAATACCAGCAACAGTGTGTGAAAACCTTGTGAAGACTTACAGAAAACATTTGACCTCTGTCATTGCCAACAAAGGATATATAACAAAGTATTGAGATGGACTTTTGATATTGATCAAATACTTATTTTCCACCATGATTTGCAAATAAATTCTTTAAAAATCAGACAATGTGATTTTCTGGATTTTTCCCCCCATTTTGTCTCTCCATAGTTGAGGTATACCTATGATGAAAATTACAGGCCTCTCTCACCTTTTTAAGTGGGAGAACTTGCACAATTGGTGGCTGACTAAATACTTTTTTGCCCCACTGTATAATAGCTAACTTTACAATCTGGCAATGAGTTAAAAAATTAATTTGTTTTTAAGAACTCTAGAATCACTGATGTTCTCATTTTTCATACTAGGTGACTATCAATGTTCTGAACACCATCCAGCTCAGAAGTTGAAGAATTTATTCTGGAATGACAGAAATTCGTTGAACAATTATCACTATTTCCAGTGGTAGACATTGGTACTAAATAATTAAATTAAACTAAATTAAATTCTGTACAAACACTTGGGTTTTGCATCTACTGCTTTCAGCTGAAAGGAAGAAAGACCTGAATTTAAGATACTCCAGCCCCAGGAAAATTAGACAGAAACAAGGTTATAAACACGCATACCAATTCTTTCTATCCCCAGTTTATCTTGTCACTGGTGCTGAAATCAATGTACACTGGGGAATTCTGGGAGTTGAAGTCCACACATCTTAAGTATCTGACTTACTTCTGAGTAAATCTTTTAAGATTTGAATCTTTGGAGTGGAGCAAAATGTCACAACATGGTGCAAATCCAAGAAATTCTTAGTGGAATTAGGAAAGTTCTACAGAGTGAAGTCTGTATTTAATACTTTCCATTTTGGGAGCATTACTCTTATATACAGTCTGCCTCCAGGGGGCAGCACCATTTGTGGAAACATTCACCAAAATTGCGAAGCCAATACTGGCGTTCTCAACTGGTCCTTGTAGGATCAGATTCAGGAAAAAGTTGCTGTTCGGCTCATCCCATTCAGGTATCCCTGAGAAAGGTCCTTTCAGTTTCTCTAGTAAAGCAATCCCTTACTGAACCATGAACCCACCCACCATAAGACTAAACCCAACTACAATATGGCTGAATGTCATGTGTAAACCCAATCCTTATCATCTGTACATCACGTTTCCTGGCTCAGCACATTGTGTGAGTCCAGCCAATTGTAGTTTATTTAACAAACCGTGGACTGCATGAATCCAGGCATTCACTTCTCCACAATGGACATCACGTGAAATATATTCCCTTGGTGTCTGAAACAGCCAGTTTATCAGCTTATCAAGGAGGAAGTCCAAGTAAGCATGCTGAGAACATTATCCCCAAGTTGATTTCCTTGCAAGCAAAGCTGCTTCAAGCGAGAAGGGGGGCTTGATGTTCTTCTCCCATGAGAAGCAAACAACCACCCAGAGGGGCATTTTTCAACTCAATAATAATATGTCCTGCTGTCCACTTCCCACACCTCTTGGCACAGATGTGGGATGGCATTTGCAAAGAGTAATTGCAAAGAAATTACAAAAAGCTGCAAAGTCATGATTAGGGAGGAAAGGAGAATTAGGCCCTTGACCCAGATAAAGGTCCACGTTGGTCGGACACAACCGAGGTATCCCAAGAACTAGACTGGACTACCACTGTTGATTAGCTAAAATAGGCGGAGCTCGGAAGCAAGCAGGAAATTCTTTTTAACATACAGCTTTCCAGGGTAGGTTTCGGTCCTCCCTGGGGGAGCTGCCATGTAGTCTCTCTTCACAGCTTGGCTCCAAAGATGTAGAAGAAACTGGCCAAGGTGCCCACTACCAGCAGCAAGGAGCTGCTCTTCACGCTGATGGCGCCACTCGTGTTGCACAAGGAGCTCTCACAGCACTTCACCGAGAAAGCCACCAGCCCCAGATCGATCTCTCCTTTAGGGCACGTCGGAGAACATTCTTTGGTGATCGACTCCGTTTGACGCTCACCTGGAGGTCAGGAAAGAAAGAGCATGATTGTTTTTTCTCCACCGGTTTCATTTTTTCAAGAGTGGCTGATTTAAATAATCAGTCTGGGTCTTCAGGCTGCCAAGTCTTCAGAAGAACCCAACCTCGGTTTTTTGTTTTTGTTTTTTATCCTTTAGCAATCAGCATTGGTCATACCAGCTGGAAAGAGTTTGTGTGATGGAATGGTTTGGCAAAGGCCGCGCTCCGGGAGATAAGCATTTCCTTAGCCCCCAGAAAGAGCGTGGGAAGGTGAAGAGGATGAGACTGGCACCACCCTAAGGAATTCACAGTGTTTGCTTGCTGGCTTCGGAAGTTTAGATTGAGTCTGGCAAGATTGATGTCAGGTTCAGCCCAAAGAACTCCACGAGACAGTACAGATACAGTTCTATTGCATTTATTAGCTTTCACCCACAAGACAGAAATCTCACCAGACTGAATCTAAACTCCCCAAGCCAGCAAGCAAGCACTGCGAATTCCTGCCAGTCTCATCCTCTTCACCTTCCCACGCTCTTTCTGGGGGCTAAGGAAATGCTTATCTCCCTGAGTGCGGCCTTCGCCAAACCATTCCATCACAGTTTGGCGTTTTTGGGACTTCCGGGGCACACATGGCGAACTGAAGACAGCTCTACAAAAGCAGAGCCAACGACCACGACAAAGTCCAAGGAACCGGTGAGTTCCTTGGGTCCTTGTCGGATAAGGACGGAATGGGAGATCACCCACATGTGCTCCAGACAGCTGCTCCCTGTGAGGAGACCGCAGGATAGCGGTTTTCCACAGGTTTGAGCTCCGGGAGACCAAGGGATCAGCCATCTTGCTTGCAACCACGGTGATTTTTGAAGGACACTAAGTTCGCAAACCTCACTTTCTAACCACTTTCAAAAATTGCCTATTAACCATCTTAAAGCTATTAGAGACCTTCAGAATGACAAGTTTGAAAAGTCTTCATCGGGGGAGTTTATCTTCAACTCTGAACAAAAGAAAAATGAATTACAACCTCAACAACTTAAAGAATTTGAAATAAACAGCAAAAAGCTAAATAAGATTTTGATCTAAGAAAGTTATAAATGGATTCAGGGTCCAGATAAATTTGGAATATTGACTTTTATTATAAGACTTTGGAATTAACTATAAAACATAAACAACTTCTTGTGGGAAACAGACTTATTTTGGTTACCCTAGCAATTGCAAGTCATAACAAAAGGTAAGTGATGATTTCAGAAACTGGACACTAGAGGGGACTAAAGAATTTAAGCAGAAGAAAAAAATAAATGCATCATTTCAGTTATACTAGGAGTTACAAAATGCTGACTTTTTGCTGACATCAGATTGAAAAGTTGATGTTTTATGGCTTTGCTTATAGATAAGGGATGGGATATGGGAGGAAGAGATATCTGGTTAACCCTATGGGGTGAAGAGTTATTGAATTGTTTATACTTGTTGTGATAAAGGTTGGAAGTCATTTCTTTATATACAGTATTTCTTTTTATTATATTCTTTCTTTTCTTTTTCTTCTTTCTTTTTCTTTTCCTGCATTTTTAATTCTTTGTTTCCAATCTCTTCTCTTTCTCTAAGTTTAGTTTGTATTAGTTTTTACTCCTGTAATTAAAAGTCTTAATGAAAATTACATTTTTTGAAAACAGAAAGTGTTTGGGGGTTTTGGTTTGTTCGCAGGGAAGGGAGCATTAAAAGCTTCAAAATACATGTATTAAGAAGCATAACCTATCAGTACTGAGCTCCTTGAAAGCCAGAAATGCAGGCGAAAAAGTTGTATCATCAAAAATTGATGGCCCAACCTGGGGGCTGCATATTTAAGGCAGGGTTTCTCAAACTGGCAACTTTGAAGACATGTGGACTTCAACTCCCAGAACTCCCCAGCCAGCATGCTGGTTAGGAATTCTGGGAGTTGAAGTCCACATGTCTTCAAAGTTGCCACGTTTGAGAAACACTGGTTTAAGGCAAAAATATGTGCTCTGTTTGACCAAGAATCATCTAAGAAGCTGTTCTGAAAGGGGAGAGCCCACCTCTTCCGGAGTGAGGGTTGCAATGCAGCCCTTGGATGAAATGCCAGTAAAGAAAACCAACATTTTCTTGTACTTCTAGCAGGAAAGGGTGCCAGAATGCTTCAACCACTTACCAACACGTCCACCAAAGTATTTTGTAATGCAGTACTTCTCATGTTCATCACAAGCCTTCGTATTCAAGCAACCCCAGTTGCTTTTTGCTTTGTCACATACGAAGCACGTCAGCGAGGACACTGCAAAAGTGCACACAGGCACAAACACAGAGACACGTTCATTAGAGCCAGGTAGTGAAATGGAGATGGGTCCTCATGAGGACCTTATTGGCATCGCAAACAAAAAATGTGATCACAATCCAAGGAGGTGGTTTCTATTCTACCTTCCTTCCAGATGTTCAGAGTAACTTAAATGAGGATTTCCCTTGATTTCGCTCCCGCAGCAACAATCCTTTGAGGAAGTTGGGCTGACAAGCTGACATCCAGCCAGCTTCCATGGCTGAAGGTTCACACAGCTTGCTGAGCTACAGCTGAACTAACGCCTGAGCAAGTTCTGTGAACCAGACAAGAATCACAGACTTACAGATGTGGAAGGGCTTAGAGGTCATTTAGTCCACCTGCTATTCAGCACGGGTCCACTAAAGCAGTGGTTCTCAACCTCTGCAATTTCAAGATGGGTGGACTTCAACTCCCAGCATTCGCAGCCAGCATGGCTGGCTGGGGAATGCTGGGAGTTGGAGTCCACCCATCATAAAGTTGCTGAGGTTGAGGAACTCTGCACTTAGAGACCTCAACTGTTCATTTAATCCAGGGCAAAATCCTGACATTGCCACAAAGAAATTATTGATAATGTGTCCCCTACTTGGAGCATAGTCCAACCCCAATCAGAATCATGAAGTGAAGTGAAATGAAGCTTGATGGTCATTTACACAAAGTCCCTGTTTATACAAAGACCACGTTCAAACAACACACTCAACCTAGTGGCTTGATTGTCCCATTTTCTGCATTCACAGAACGTAATGAATCATGAAGTACCTCCAACGGGCCACGTCTGTACGATACATGAGCTCCCAAACTATTACCCAGAGCTGAAGCTCAACAAGGTTGTTGGGGATCCAGCTGCCTGATTTGTTAAAGGGCCTGACTAAGAGAGCAACAGCCCCCAAATTTGTGCATGTGTTTCATTAAAACAGGCTGATGTTACATCCTAACACAGCACCTGCAGAAGAACCAGGTCCTCAAAGCCTTTTTGAAGGCCAGCAGAATTTCAGATGTTCTTCCATAGAGCAGGTGTGGGGACAGAGAAGGCCCATATGATGACACTATTTAATTGGTGTTTACACTATTTAATTTGTCCAATGAGTCATAGCTTTGATCCATTTAAACAACATTCACATTCATTCATGACGTCAAGTCTCATAAGTAGCATATAAATGTATGGATAACGCAGAATTCTTGCTTCTGCTGAATGCTTAAGCAAATTTACAACATAAATAAATCTCTCTCAAAAGCTGTGCAACAGCCCTTCTGTGGACCTCAGGACCAGTCTGAATTAATTACTAAAGATTTTATCATCTAATCTTCTCTTTCCCCAGAAAATAATGCCAGCCTTCTGCTTATTTTTAGTAAGTCTCTTCAGCGCCCTAGTTTGGAGGCTGATCTGCATTTCCATCCCTCTTCCATCACTTTATCTCAACTGTTTGATGCCTCTTGAGAAATCTGTCACGATACACAGAAACCCAGCCAACGTGCTAATCTGGCAAGCCAACATGGTCTGTGCTCAGTCTGCAAGCTAAGATCTTACATGGCTGGTGCTTTTCCATGACCAACCCTGAATCCTCTCTCTAAGAGGACTTAATAGGAGGAGAGCCTTTGTAGCAAATCAGGAGATCGGTAGCATCTTTTCCAGCTCACACATTTTTGTAAAAGGCAGACGCTTCCATGCCTCCAAGATTCCTTCTGATTTTTTAATCTGTAACGGGTTTAGTATATAGTCAGAGGCTCCCCTTAACCTGGAAAGAACGGCTCGTCAACTGTAAATCAGGAATTTTCACTCCTGCTCTTGCTTGGCTGAGATGAGAGTTGGGTAGAAACGGTCCTTGGAAATTCTTCAGCAACTCTGTGGGCAGAGGATGAAGCATCTATTTGGAATTTCTCCAGAGAAATCCTGGATTTCTATGCAATTCCTTTGGAACTTCACAGCAGGGCCTGGACCAGGAGAGTCAACAGACCTTTGGAAAGAGGATCTGACATCAGACCAGCCATTCCCAGCTACTCCTTGTCCCCCTGGTCACAAGACTGCCACGCTCACCCCACAAGAATTTCTCTGAACTTTGTTCTTCTTTCAAAGACAAAAGCAAATCGTTGGAGCTTTAGAGAAATGGTATTTGCTCAGCTAGTTTTTCTTCTTGCAAATATTTCACTATCAATCTAGGTTACATCATCAAGGCTTTGACCCAAGGGAGTGGGGTTTCTTAACCTTTTATGCATGCCAGCTCGTCCTACCTGTTTTGATTGGGGTTACTGTGCTGTATGCCTGTTTCACACAATTTTTTTGGTTTTCCAGGGCATATAAAAGTTAGGTTTACACTATTACTGTAGTCTGTTAAGTGTGCAATAGTATTATGTCTAAAAAGACAATGTACATGCCCTAATTAAAAAACATGATTGCTACAAATGCTAATCATCATTTGATAGACTTGCTCAATGCAGGGTTGCCACAAACCTTCAATTTGTAAAAAAAGAAGAAGCAGTATCTGTTGAAGTGCAATAAAGTGAAGTGCAATAAAATGAGGTATGCTGTAGTTTGTAGACCCTGTTTATCTCTACTCTGACCTAGCAGAATGGCAGGCTTCTAGAAATTCTCTGGCATTCTTGAAAATGGCTTGATCTAAAATGGTTACAGCTTCCCAGTGGAATCTGTGGTTAAATTTGTCCAGGTGTTGCAAAATCAAAGTGTTTTCATCATGTCTTCTGGCTGCCCGCTGGTATTCATGGACGTGTTCTGCTATACGCAACCGGTTCGCTTCTTTTCGAAATGGTCTCTTAGCAAAGATGTTGAGCAAGATATTCTTTTCCAGTTTTCTCTACGCAGCCCTAAAGTAAGTAGCAGCCTCCTTTTGAAGCCCCCTGGGTCGGTCTCCGTCCTTTGAGAAAGGTGCTCTCACTGGAGAAGCTCCAGCTGCAAATGGAGACATTTGCAAGCTGGATTTGCAGAACGCCTCGGTTGGAAGTCAAGGGACTGGAGGAGGCGTGCATGAAAACAGAACTGGGCAAACAGTGGGAATGGAGGAGGAGGAGGGCAGAAGGTGAAGCAGCCAACGGCAAAACGGAAGGGAAGGGAAGGGAAGGGAAGGGAGGGGAGGGGAGGGGAGGGGAGGGGAGGAAGGAAGGAAGGAAGGAAGGAAGGAAGGAAGGAAGGAAGGAAGGAAGGAAGGAAGGAAGGAAGGAAGGAAGGAAGGAAGGAAGGAAGGAAGGAAGGAAAGGAGGGCCAAGGGATTGGAAAGCCAGCCTCATCTTTCATCTTTCCCAGTGACAGCCCCGGGGCCATCTCTTCAGTCATGCCCTTGGGCGAGTCCCAAGGATGGAGGCTGCTCAGAGGGGCTGGAAAAAACTGCACACCTCTATTGCCTGAAACCAAAAGCAGGCCAGAACGTGGTCCCTCTGCAGAGCAGGGAGATGGAACTCAAGCAGAGGACAAACATGTTTGCTGACCAAACCCACCGGCAATCTTTATTTATTTATTTTTTTGCATTCTTTTGCAAAGGTGAAACAACCTTGGAGGATCTAAGGGCCTCGGAAGGGCCAGGGGGAGGAAGAGGAGGAAGCGTAATCCGTTCTCATCCTGCAGTTCAGGTTCCCAGAAACTCCTCCTCCCAAGCAGCCCCCCCCCCAAAGGGTAGCTGTGCTCCTTTGGAGAGAAAGGCGCTTGCAGGGGGCGTGTGAGTGTTTGTGTGTGAGTGTGGGTGTGTGTTTGTGGGTGTGGTGGGGATTACAGTGACTTCACCCCTCCCACCCTGCTGTTTGCTACTATTAACAACCTCCCATAATTGTCCCATCTTGTCTTGCAGCTTCTTTCCAACATCTCTACTTAAGTGCCATCCCATTTGTGGTGATGGTGACAATTACTATTACGCTATGTTTACATGTTTTAATTTATTTATATATCAAATCTGTCACCACCCATCTTGTTGAAACGACTCTGGGTGGTTTACAAAACTCCAGGCAGGCAGCAAATGTGGGGGGTTCCTTCTCACTTTCACCCCACCACAGACCTGGAAGCAGAGAAAGAGACTCGGCCAGGGTCTGGAGAACCCCAAATTTCCCTATCTTTAGAATGTATTTGTTGTTTTAAACTTTAAACTTGGTGGTTGCTTTATTATGTTTTTATTCTGTTTTTAACTGTCAGCTTCCCAGAGTCATGCATATGAGATGGGTGGCCACGTAAATTTATTAACAGGTATGTATTTACATCCCATCTCCCTTTCCTTCAGCTCTCAGATCAGAGAGATTCAGATACTGCATTGCATCACGCCCTCTCCTAGGAGATTTTACATACACTGAAACCCAAATCGCTTTGCTAGACAGGGCAGACCTTGGTAAGTTCTTGGACGGGAGACCACGAAGAGCACAGGCTAGGCTAGGAAGTTGAAACACTCCCCTGGAAGAATTCAACAGCACTTCTGCGCCGTTACCAAGATAACCACGTGTCTGCGTCCGCGTAGTTGCCTGGAATCCAGCTTGACTCAAAGGGCACTTTTCTCTCTGACCTGCACTTTCTCAAGGAGCCTCAGCCCCATCTGAAACACTGAGAGGTGAAGAAGTGCCTCTGGGAACGCACAGAGGGCCTTTCCAGCAGAGGACAGGTCCTCTCCAGTCAGGGGGCAGTGTTTGTCAGAAAAGGGGGCAGGACAACGGACAAGGCATTCCAAAAGGGACGCCAGGTTTGCCAACTGACCAGAAAGCTGGCCTTGGCCAGGTCCTGGGCGCCGAGCAGCCGCCGGGCTGAAGAGAACCAGCGAGGGAAGCTTTTCCCAGCTCACAGAGAAATATTGCTACACACAAGGGCAGATGCAGAGCAAAAAATCTGGCAACCATTCCGGCCAATCGTTTATCCAAAGAGGCAACTGGAGTGGAGGGAATATTTATCCCCACGAAGCTTTTTTATCCCTCTGAAACTCTGGAAGGAGCTACTGGGAATTCTTTCTTCTGAGCCCCGTGGGAGTGGGAGAAGCCCGCCCCTCTTCCGGGCAGCATCGTTATGCCCTGCGCTGCATTTCCTGTGCTCTCCTTGCTATTCCTTCAGCCCTTTCAGGGGAGGGGAACGCCTCCTCCCCAAGTGAGTGTGCTGTTAGCAACAGCCGTGGCACCGTCATGCTTCGCACACTCTCTAAGAACGGAGAGGAGCGGTTTTTTTTTTTAAAGAACATCTCTGCACCCTTGCCCACACCCTTCCTCAAACCACCCAGTGAGAACCGACACGGGACCACCCCTCTTCTCCGCAAATCCAGCAACTCCTGCACAACAAACTCTCTCCCAGAATTCAGGAACTTTGTACCACCCCATCCCAGATCCTGCACGCGCACACACAACCCAATTCCTGACTAACCCACTGCCATTACATGGGTCAAGCATCCAAAACGATGTCTAGAAACCCTCTGCCAGCTGTACCCTCCCATGTGGGCAGCTCGCAAGGGGAAATGGGCTGTGCTTCTCTCTCTCTTTTCTTTTTTTTCACTTGCCCAGGTGACAGCTGAGTTAGGCTCCTGCAGCAAAGACAACCGAGGGCCCCATCTTGGGAAAGACGCCCCTAACGCACGAGAAATTGGCCAGCTCTGGCCAATTTCTCACGCATTAGGCGAGTCGTTCTCAAGCTGGGTGCCCTCCAGATGCAAGGATTTAATTCCCAGAATTCCCACCTGCCCTGCCAGGGCTGAAAATGCTGGGAACTGACACCGACACATCTGAAGGGCAGTGCCCAGGCTGGAGAAGGTGGCTGGTGGTGTTAAGAATTTGGTGGCAGGTTGGGGTAGGCGGGCAGAAGAAGTCCTTGTGGATGAGTTGATGATGTGGGCTGTGATGTGCGAAAGCTGGCACAAGCCTTGTTCAGCCATCAAGGTGCCACAGGATGCTTTCCTGCTTCTCTTCCCTCCCTCCCTCCCTCCCTCCCTCCCTCCCTCCCGCTTTTCCTCCAACCCACCCCTTAAGCATTAGACAGGGAGGGGCGGAGAGAAAAGGCAGGTGTCTGCGCCCCACCCTGGCTTAGATGCTCTTTCTCCCCGGCCTCAGTCCGGGCCTGCTGCAATTAGAACAAAATGACACAGGGAGCCAAAAGAGGGCAGCTTTGGGGCAGGCCACACCCGGCCCTTCACACACCCCAAAGCACCAGCACATAAATACATATAGGCATATTTGGCGGGGAAGGGGGCGTCGCAGTGGGAAAGCAAAGAGGTTCTTCTCTCTCCAACTTATGAATAATTATAACTAATAATAGCTCATTAGAGCCTAGTTAATTAATAACCTCAGCCCAAAGGAGAAACGAGCATCCTTTGTCCCTCCAGAGAGAAGCTGCATCAGCTCCCTTCAGAGAAGCCCAAACTGATGGACTTTTGCAACCACTCAGAGTTTATCCAAGGGTGGCTGGTGTGGGTCTTCCGGGCTGTGTGACGTGTTCTGGAAGTTTTGTTTCCTAACGTTTCGCCAGCACCTGTGACCGGCATCTTCAGAGTGCAGGAGCACAGACAGGAGCAGTTCTCTCTGTGCCCAGGGTGATGTGACCCTTTTGTGGGTATTTATAGAGATCTGAGGGGGGGAGGGATCTATAAATACCCACGAAAGGGTCACCTCATCCTGGGCACAGAGAGAACTGCTCCTGTCTGTGCTCCTGCACTCTGAAGATGCTGCTCACAGGTGCTGGCGAAACGTTAGGAAACAAAACTTCCAGAACTCGGCCACACAGCCCGGAAGACCCACACCAGCCATCGTATGCCGGCCGTGAAAGCCTTCAACAATACATTTATCCAAGGGGTTAGCTTAATTCCTGGATCTTCCTAACTGCGTCCACGTTCCCCTTCCAGCCCCACCTGCTCCGACTGGCCCCCTTCTCAAACTGGCATCTTGCCAACACTTTGGTCTGCAAAACATGGATGGGGAGAGGGTTGCCCTAGGTGACCTCCAAGATCCCTTCCATTCTAGAGCATTCTCAACCGTGGCCACTTTAAGGTGTGTGGACTTCAACTCCCAGAATTCTCCAGCCAGCATGCTTGAAGGTGTGTGGACTGCTGGCTGGAGAATTCTGGGAGTTGAAGTCCACACACCTTAAAGTGGCCAAGGTTGAGAATCACTGGTCTAGAGAGACTGGTCTTTCCTTGCTGCACCCAAAGCAGGTTCACACAACACACCTGCCCAGGGACCCCGACCGGGGTTTCCCTAACTGATCCAATGTTCTGAGACTGCATATTCCATCGACCCACTAGCCAGCCCCACAGGTGCCTCTTAGGCGCCATGCTAGGCGAAACTACGATTGGTTACTTAGCTGTGAACCCAGCCAGCCAGCCAGCCCCAGCTGCGCTCAGGAGGGCTCCAACCCAGCCGGTCGATGCAGTTTAGAGGTCAGGGTGTCCTCCGCGCCCAGAGAACTGGGTCCACTGAAGAAACCGCAGTCTGGTTAAGCCAGCCGCGGCAGTGCCGTCTAAAGCAGGGGATGCGAAAGACCTTGGCGAGGCCTTCCTTTTTCAATGCGAAGTACAGCTGCGGGCGGAGACCAGATCCCAGCAGCCGGACGGAGAACCGGACCGCTTTCTGCGGGCCAAGCGGCCGCTCGGCAAAGCTCGCGGCGCAGGTCGCCGGGGCTTTGAACCCCCTCCCTCCAGCTCCCCGCGCTCCTCGGGACGACGACCCAGCGGAGTTCGCCCATCGTCCCCGCCGCGAGGGGCCGAAGCACGAGGCGCCCACCGCAGCGCAGCCACGAGCCCGGGAGCCTTACCCGTCTGCAGGCAGAGCAGGCCGGCCAGCAGCGCGGCGAAGAGCGGCTTCATCGCGGCCAGCAGCGGACGGTCGCGGGCGCAGGGAGGAAGCGATGCGCGGATCGGAGGCGGCGGCGCCTGCTTCGCGCGGCATATAAGGACCGCGCGGCGAGGGCGGGACGACCGGCGAGCGACGCCCAGCCCAGCCCCGCGGGACGGCCGCAGCCCCGCCGCCCTGGCGCGCTCCTGCTGCGGCTGCTCCCTGCGTTGTAGACGCCACCGCCGGCAGCCCCGCGAGCGGGGCGGAGGGGCTGAGCCGGGCGTCCGCGACACTCCGGCGCGCCTCCGCCCGAGCCCGGCCCCGGCCCCGACCCTTCCGCCCTCCAGTCGAGCCCCCGCCCCTCCCTGTTTTGCGCTGGGTAGGCCCCCCCGCGAGGAAGATCTAGGGCGCCTCCCCTGGCCAGCGGGCGGCGGGGCTGCTGAGCGGGCGTCCCGGGGATTCCGCCTGCCCAAGGCTTCTCTTCCTCCCTCCCACCCTTAGGCCAAGTCAACTAGTGGCAGCCCTCGGGGATGCCCCTCCCTGGGCGGGCGGGGGCCTCCTGCCTTCCCCCCCTTCCGCGGAGCCTTTGTGGTCTCGTCGCTGTGGGGAGCCGCTGGCTTCGCTACCCCCCTGACAGCATCTCAGAGGGATCTCAGAGGGACTTTCCTGCTTGAGCTGGCCTAAGGTGGTGCATGGTTCATTTTCTTTTCTCTGTGTTTTCCTTTCATTCCCTGCGCTTTGAAGATGACTTGGGGATTGTCCCTTTCCTGGTGCCAAAAGATGCTGGGTTTCCACCCAGATGGATGACTCATGTCTTCTGCAGCACAATTACAGACATTGGTTCTCAATATCCTGGGGCCAAGACACTCTTGGAATCATCTCTTCGTTCTTGAGACGTGGGTATTTCTTCCCCAGAGAGCGTTGAGTTCCAGATTCAAATTCGTGCTTGGTTACGAAGCTCGATACAAGGCTTCAGTCAGTCACCTCAACAGAGACAGAAGCCAGGAGACAAGGTTCCAGAGACTTTGAAGGCAAGAGTCAGTCTGTTATTCCACATCTGTTGAAAAACAATGAAATAGTGGAAGGGAAACCATGTACCCTGGCTCGAACTTTTAGAAGAAAAGTGGCATATAAATGCAGATTATATTCTCATACTACGAGCCCCTTTAGCTTAGCATAGTCTATCAGGACTGATGGCAAAGGTAGTTTATCCCATCCGGGGTCCTATAAACAAGAAAAGCTTTCAGGGACTGACTCAAGGGTCATATCACCTGGTATAATCTATCAGAACCATCGGAGGATGGGAATGGACAGGAACAAAGCTGGACATGCCCGCACAACTAAGAAGTGAAAACAGGGCTGTTGATTTCTCCACAAACGCAGTGCAAAGTGCATTTACAAGCCTTTCTGTATATGCTCTGTTTATATACGTGTATATCTGTCTGTAGCAACCGAGTGTAAATTTGCACTCTAGCTTAATCTTTGGAACTTAATTAAAAGACTTAACTTGCTACTACTTTGTTTATAATACAAAAGTGCTTTGCTGTTAATCTCTTCTGCCTCCCACACTCACTTGTCCAGAGGCATAGGGATGCTCCTAATTTCTCCCTTTAATGTTCCCTTGCCCAGCTCTCCAACTCCTGAACCACATGGAGTTTGCTCTGCCATCCTCTACAGCAGTGTTGCTCAACCTTAGTTGTTTTAAGATGCGTGGACTTTGACTCCCAGAATTCCCCAGCCAGCCTGGGGAATTCTGGGAGTTGAAGTCCAAACATGTCGCTAAGGTTGAGCAACACTACTCTAGAGTCCAGGGTTGGGTCTTCTTTGTGCTGGCCCTTTTTGGCAGGTTCTTCTTGGGCTTCACCTGTTTTGGGCAGTTCCTGGATCTTCTCCCTGGCCATGGATCCTCTGCCTTCTGACTCTCCCATCCGTTGCCTCCTCTGCTCCACACCCCATCCGGCCATCTCTCCCTCCACCAGCACCTCCCGCCCAGCCTAGAACTCCCCTTCCAACTGTCTACCTGCTCTGGCCCTTCTACTTCTTTCTTCTGAACCCTATATCCCAGCCTGCAGGCACTTCTAAGGAGCTGTAAACCTTTTTTCCCCTTTCTCTGCCAGTGCCAACATGCCTAAGTTGGGCACTGATAGTCAGACCGCTGCAGAGGGAAGAAACCTCTGACTTTGACAGTCACACATAACATTCTTCTGTTTCAAGGCAGCCAGGACTGACCACAGGGTATTGATAGTGGCCGATCCCATCAGAGCTCCTAAAAACCAGGCAAGCTTTGCCTTCTACATCTTAAGGCAGCGTTTCTCAACCTTGGCAGCTTGAAGATGTGTGGACTTCAGCTCCCAGGATTCCCCAGGCTGGGGAATTCTGGGAGCTGAAGTCCACACATCTTCAAGCTGCCAAGGTTGAGAAACATTGTCCTAAGGCTGTTGGCCCCAGAAGCAAGGATTGGCAAATGACAGTGTTGTACATTATGACATTATCAAGGAAATGAAGCTGTTTCTGGACTCTGTTGGGTGTCACGATACAGAAACATAATTACATCATTGGTGTGATGATGTCATGACCTGTGTTATTTTGTGGTCATTGTGGCTTGTTATGGACACCTACGCATCTGGCGGTGGGCAGGGGGAAGGGAAATCTCATATGCCATGTTGTCATCGTAGAACTGACATGAATTATTTCATTCGCATAAGTTGCCTCATGTCATACATGGTGATGGGTTATACAGGATGCTTAAGAACAGCACCCGTAACTGGCAATAAAATTTATTGTAAATGTTAACGTGAGCAGAAGGTTCTCAGATTTGGCATCAATGCAACTATAATTTACTTGGCCACTAGATGGATTGATTGATTGATTGATTTTATCACATTTGTATGGCCACCCATCTCACCTCGTGACTCTGGGTGGCGTACATAAGACCATCAAAACACATAAAAACCATTAAAACAACCAATTCAAATTAAAAAGGTAAAAACAAAACAAAATAAAAAAGATTTAGAGGCAGGACAGCAAAAATCAGCCCCTTGAAATGCAGCATTTAGCTTTTGCTCTGGGGGAAGAAGTAATGGGAAAGGTAGTTTCTTCCTTGTGATGACAGGAGGGTCAAAAAAGTCAAGAGGGGGGTTGCAACCATATGATCGCAGCCCCCACTCCACTTTGATTTTGGATCCATTTGATCACTGTGATGCAGGTACTCAGGCCAGGTTTCAACTGTGTGGTCAAAAAAGAGGAAGTCGATGAGTCACTGACTAGAAATCATGAGAAAAAGTGTTCAAATGAACCGTCTAACCTTGAGCTTAAAATGGCTCTGCGTCTAATCTAGAAATATCTGGGAGACAAATTTGCCATCTCGAAGTTCTTCTGGTACCCCTCAGAATTATTCCACAGCGTCGAATGAAACACAAAACTGCCTCTTTCCACACATGACACATGGATTTCAAAGCCCGGTGAGTTGATTTTTAATCCAATTGTTGTTAACTGGAGACAGGAAAGTCTCCAGAAATTGAGATAAAGGTACTTTATGTGACATAGAGCTCAGGTTGTGTGCATAGTTTTCATTTTGCTTTTCAGACAGGCACTCCTGCTTCAGGATACAAAGAAGGCAGCTTGGTGTGACTTGCCAGTACCTCTGACGCTGGCAGAATCTACTAAGGATCGCCTTGTGGTCTGCAACGGTCTCTAGATGTTCCACCAAATTGTTCCATGGCAACTGTGCTCTGAGATAAGGTAAGGACACAAATTTAGAGCACCATTAAGTGGGGGACCAATTTGGGCTATGGATTGATTGACTGACATTGTGTGCCATCAAGTCAGTGCCAGCATCTGGCAACTACATAGACCTTCTTCACAATTATCTGTCTCTGATTTTGTCCTTCAGGCCTTGGAACAGTGCATCCATTGCCACTATAACGGAGTAATCCATCTTATGCTGGTCTTCTTCTTCTCTTTCTTTCCACCTTTCCCAGTATTATGGACTCCTCAAGAGATCTAGGAGTTTGGATAATGTGTTCAAAATATGATAATTTGAGTTTGGTTGTTTGTGCCTTGAGTGAGAACTTTGCACTGATTTGTGCTATGATCCATTTGTTTTCTTGGCTATCCTTAGTATTTTCAGAAGTCTTCTCCAACACCAGCTTTCAAAAGCATCAATACCCTTTCTACCCTGCTTCTTCAAAATCTACTTTCACTTCCATACAGTGACACAGGTAAAACTTTTTGCCTGAATAAATCTGATCTTTGTAGGTACAGACACATCATGGCATTCGAATATCTTTTCCAAGGCCTTCGTGGCTCCTCTACCAAGTGCTGTCCTGTGGTGTATTTCTTGACTGCTGGTTCCTTTACCATTGATAGTTGATCCTAAAAAGCAGAAGCTCTCCACCACTTTGATATCTGCATTGTCAGTTCTAAAGCTGGTTATTCTACCTATTGTCATTAGTTTGGTCCTGTTTATATTTAATTTTAGTTCCACTGTGCTCTTTGATCTTTATTATTAGAGCTTGCAGATCCTTTGCATTTTCAACTATCAGAGTAGTGTAGTCAGCCCAACACAGGTTACTGATGTTTCTTCCTCAAGTTAAAACCATGCTCGTCTTCTTCCAATCCAGCCTACCTCAATATATATTCAGCACGTAGGTCGAATAAGAGCCAGTTTGGTGCAGCAGTTAAGGGCACCAGGCTAGAAGCCAGGAGACCGTGAGTTCTAGTCCTGCCTTAGGCACACAGCCAGCTCGGTAACCTTGGGCCAGTCCCTCTCTCTCAGCCCCAGGAAGGAGGCAAGGGCCAACCACCTCTGAAAATGTGGCCAAGAAAACTGCAAGGACTTGCCCAGGCAGTGGCCAGAAGACAAGACGGGTTCAAAGGCGCAAAATAGAATAAAGATAGGTCGAATAAATGTGATGGAAGGCATGAGCGAGGTGGATCCTGGAATGGAGCTTCAAGGTTACAGGGAGGGGGAGAGACATTCCAAGCATCTCCTCAGCCCCCAGCCGGAGCGTGTGAAAGTGAAGAGAAGGAGACTGGCCCCTCTCTAAGGATTCAGGGTTATAGTTGCTGTTGTTGGGGGTTAGAGTTAGTCTGGTGAGATTCTGTCTAGTAGGTGTAATCTAAATAAAGTAACTGAGCTGTTCCTTGTGGTTCTTGGGCTGAACCTGACAATAAATAAGGGGAGAGTATGTAGCCTTGTCTCACTCCTTTGCCAATGGGGAGCCAGTCTGCTTCACCACATTTCATCCAGATGGTAGAGTGCTGTCCTGTGTATAAGTTTTACGTGAGCACAGTGAGATTTATTATTTTTAAATTTATTTATTTGAATTTATTAGCTGCCCAACTTCGATGTTCTAGGATTCCCATTTTCCTAAGGCCATTCCACATTTTGGTATAGTCAGTGCTATCAAAGACCTTTCTATAACCAATGAAGTCCATACAGACTTCTTTTTGGTATTCTTTAGCTTTCTCAATTATGCAGCAGGAATCAACAATAATTTCTTTTGGTCCTTGGCCTTTTCTAAAGCCAGTTTGAATATTTGGCATGTCCTTTTCCATGTAGGGCTCTGTGTTGGATGAACCTAAGTGTTATTCTGCTAGCGTGTGAAATTAATGATAGTGTGTGATAATTTGCAAACTCTGTTAAGTCTCCTTCTTTGATATTGGTATGTAGATTGACTTCTTACAAGCTGTTGGCCAATATGTCATTCTTCAGATTTGCTGGCATAGATTGGTTCTTCTTCTGTTACTTTGCATATTTCTGTAGATATTCCATCAATTCCTGTAGCTTTCCAAATTGCTAAAGACCAGAACGCTGATCTAGCTTCTATTACTAGAGGTTCTTGTAAATAGGGAATATTTTCTGAAATATCTTGGATATTGGCATCTCTACTGTACAGAATTTCAGTATACTCCATTCTTTGAATTGGTTACTTTTTTCCCAGTGATGTCCTTTAATATAACAATTTATCGCTGGAACCTTCTTCTGAGTTTAGAGGTCTTTTGGAAGACTTCCACATCTGTTTCCATCCAATTACCTGATTATGTTTACTAGCAAACAAGGTTATACACACTTGTATGGAAATTCTTTCTATCCCCAGTTTATCTTGTCACTGTTTGGGCTGAAATCAATGTACACTGGGGAATTCTGGGACTTGAAGTGCACACATCTTAAAGTTGCCATGATTGAGAAACACTGGGTGAAGCTCTTTCCTGTACAGCAGCCACTATGAATTTGTAAGAAGGATAATTACCATAAAATTAATTTTCTAACTTTTTCCCCAGATATTCCCATGAGTACAGATTATTTTGAACTGTTTCGTAGTAAATATAGTTGTGTAATTGTAATTTCAGCCTTCATCAAACAAGGGGGTTACTTAACAAACAGGCCACACACACACGGAAATCACGAGGAAGGTTCATTTCCTTTTTATTATTAACATTATTCTGGTTTGGAAAGCATTATGAAAAATACACACTTTACAATGGCATGGGGGGAGAGAGAAAATGAAATCAATTGTTTGAATGGCAAGTTTTTGCTGTTTTGTCCTTTTGATTACCTTTCCCTTTCTGGCTGGGAGAAAATCTGCAGACTTTTTAGAAAAGGAGGCTTCAGTCCTAAAGACGCTCACCTGGAGATGTGTCCCTGTCCTGAAAGCATCTGACTTACTTCTGAGTAAATCTTTTAAGATTTGAATCTTTGGAGTGGCGCAAAATGTCACAACATGGTGCAAATCCAAGAAATTCTTAGTGGAATTAGGAAAGTTCTACAGAGTGAAGTCTGTATTTAATACTTTCCATTTTGGGAGCATTACTCTTATATACAGTCTGCCTCCAGGGGGCAGCACCATTTGTGGAAACATTCACCAAAATTGCGAAGCCAATACTGGCGTTCTCAACTGGTCCTTGTAGGATCAGATTCAGGAAAAAGTTGCTGTTCGGCTCATCCCATTCAGGTATCCCTGAGAAAGGTCCTTTCAGTTTCTCTAGTAAAGCAATCCCTTACTGAACCATGAACCCACCCACCATAAGACTAAACCCAACTACAATATGGCTGAATGTCATGTGTAAACCCAATCCTTATCATCTGTACATCACGTTTCCTGGCTCAGCACATTGTGTGAGTCCAGCCAATTGTAGTTTATTTAACAAACCGTGGACTGCATGAATCCAGGCATTCACTTCTCCACAATGGACATCACGTGAAATATATTCCCTTGGTGTCTGAAACAGCCAGTTTATCAGCTTATCAAGGAGGAAGTCCAAGTAAGCATGCTGAGAACATTATCCCCAAGTTGATTTCCTTGCAAGCAAAGCTGCTTCAAGCGAGAAGGGGGGCTTGATGTTCTTCTCCCATGAGAAGCAAACAACCACCCAGAGGGGCATTTTTCAACTCAATAATAATATGTCCTGCTGTCCACTTCCCACACCTCTTGGCACAGATGTGGGATGGCATTTGCAAAGAGTAATTGCAAAGAAATTACAAAAAGCTGCAAAGTCATGATTAGGGAGGAAAGGAGAATTAGGCCCTTGACCCAGATAAAGGTCCACGTTGGTCGGACACAACCGAGGTATCCCAAGAACTAGACTGGACTACCACTGTTGATTAGCTAAAATAGGCGGAGCTCGGAAGCAAGCAGGAAATTCTTTTTAACATACAGCTTTCCAGGGTAGGTTTCGGTCCTCCCTGGGGGAGCTGCCATGTAGTCTCTCTTCACAGCTTGGCTCCAAAGATGTAGAAGAAACTGGCCAAGGTGCCCACTACCAGCAGCAAGGAGCTGCTCTTCACGCTGATGGCGCCACTCGTGTTGCACAAGGAGCTCTCACAGCACTTCACCGAGAAAGCCACCAGCCCCAGATCGATCTCTCCTTTAGGGCACGTCGGAGAACATTCTTTGGTGATCGACTCCGTTTGACGCTCACCTGGAGGTCAGGAAAGAAAGAGCATGATTGTTTTTCTCCACCGGTTTCATTTTTTCAAGAGTGGCTGATTTAAATAATCAGTCTGGGTCTTCAGGCTGCCAAGTCTTCAGAAGAACCCAACCTCGGTTTTTTGTTTTTGTTTTTTATCCTTTAGCAATCAGCATTGGTCATACCAGCTGGAAAGAGTTTGTGTGATGGAATGGTTTGGCAAAGGCCGCGCTCCGGGAGATAAGCATTTCCTTAGCCCCAGAAAGAGCGTGGGAAGGTGAAGAGGATGA
This sequence comes from Python bivittatus, assembly GCF_059951505.1. NCBI lineage: Eukaryota > Metazoa > Chordata > Lepidosauria > Squamata > Pythonidae > Python > Python bivittatus. The sequence continues at coordinate 2,786,167 of NW_028277086.1, read as the reverse complement.
GACTGGCACCACCCTAAGGAATTCACAGTGTTTGCTTGCTGGCTTCGGAAGTTTAGATTGAGTCTGGCAAGATTGATGTCAGGTTCAGCCCAAAGAACTCCACGAGACAGTACAGATACAGTTCTATTGCATTTATTAGCTTTCACCCACAAGACAGAAATCTCACCAGACTGAATCTAAACTCCCCAAGCCAGCAAGCAAGCACTGCGAATTCCTGCCAGTCTCATCCTCTTCACCTTCCCACGCTCTTTCTGGGGGCTAAGGAAATGCTTATCTCCCTGAGTGCGGCCTTCGCCAAACCATTCCATCACAGTTTGGCGTTTTTGGGACTTCCGGGGCACACATGGCGAACTGAAGACAGCTCTACAAAAGCAGAGCCAACGACCACGACAAAGTCCAAGGAACCGGTGAGTTCCTTGGGTCCTTGTCGGATAAGGACGGAATGGGAGATCACCCACATGTGCTCCAGACAGCTGCTCCCTGTGAGGAGACCGCAGGATAGCGGTTTTCCACAGGTTTGAGCTTCGGGAGACCAAGGGATCAGCCATCTTGCTTGCAACCACGGTGATTTTTGAAGGACACTAAGTTCGCAAACCTCACTTTCTAACCACTTTCAAAAATTGCCTATTAACCATCTTAAAGCTATTAGAGACCTTCAGAATGACAAGTTTGAAAAGTCTTCATCGGGGGAGTTTATCTTCAACTCTGAACAAAAGAAAAATGAATTACAACCTCAACAACTTAAAGAATTTGAAATAAACAGCAAAAAGCTAAATAAGATTTTGATCTAAGAAAGTTATAAATGGATTCAGGGTCCAGATAAATTTGGAATATTGACTTTTATTATAAGACTTTGGAATTAACTATAAAACATAAACAACTTCTTGTGGGAAACAGACTTATTTTGGTTACCCTAGCAATTGCAAGTCATAACAAAAGGTAAGTGATGATTTCAGAAACTGGACACTAGAGGGGACTAAAGAATTTAAGCAGAAGAAAAAAATAAATGCATCATTTCAGTTATACTAGGAGTTACAAAATGCTGACTTTTTGCTGACATCAGATTGAAAAGTTGATGTTTTATGGCTTTGCTTATAGATAAGGGATGGGATATGGGAGGAAGAGATATCTGGTTAACCCTATGGGGTGAAGAGTTATTGAATTGTTTATACTTGTTGTGATAAAGGTTGGAAGTCATTTCTTTATATACAGTATTTCTTTTTATTATATTCTTTCTTTTCTTTTTCTTCTTTCTTTTTCTTTTCCTGCATTTTTAATTCTTTGTTTCCAATCTCTTCTCTTTCTCTAAGTTTAGTTTGTATTAGTTTTTACTCCTGTAATTAAAAGTCTTAATGAAAATTACATTTTTTGAAAACAGAAAGTGTTTGGGGGTTTTGGTTTGTTCGCAGGGAAGGGAGCATTAAAAGCTTCAAAATACATGTATTAAGAAGCATAACCTATCAGTACTGAGCTCCTTGAAAGCCAGAAATGCAGGCGAAAAAGTTGTATCATCAAAAATTGATGGCCCAACCTGGGGGCTGCATATTTAAGGCAGGGTTTCTCAAACTGGCAACTTTGAAGACATGTGGACTTCAACTCCCAGAACTCCCCAGCCAGCATGCTGGTTAGGAATTCTGGGAGTTGAAGTCCACATGTCTTCAAAGTTGCCACGTTTGAGAAACACTGGTTTAAGGCAAAAATATGTGCTCTGTTTGACCAAGAATCATCTAAGAAGCTGTTCTGAAAGGGGAGAGCCCACCTCTTCCGGAGTGAGGGTTGCAATGCAGCCCTTGGATGAAATGCCAGTAAAGAAAACCAACATTTTCTTGTACTTCTAGCAGGAAAGGGTGCCAGAATGCTTCAACCACTTACCAACACGTCCACCAAAGTATTTTGTAATGCAGTACTTCTCATGTTCATCACAAGCCTTCGTATTCAAGCAACCCCAGTTGCTTTTTGCTTTGTCACATACGAAGCACGTCAGCGAGGACACTGCAAAAGTGCACACAGGCACAAACACAGAGACACGTTCATTAGAGCCAGGTAGTGAAATGGAGATGGGTCCTCATGAGGACCTTATTGGCATCGCAAACAAAAAATGTGATCACAATCCAAGGAGGTGGTTTCTATTCTACCTTCCTTCCAGATGTTCAGAGTAACTTAAATGAGGATTTCCCTTGATTTCGCTCCCGCAGCAACAATCCTTTGAGGAAGTTGGGCTGACAAGCTGACATCCAGCCAGCTTCCATGGCTGAAGGTTCACACAGCTTGCTGAGCTACAGCTGAACTAACGCCTGAGCAAGTTCTGTGAACCAGACAAGAATCACAGACTTACAGATGTGGAAGGGCTTAGAGGTCATTTAGTCCACCTGCTATTCAGCACGGGTCCACTAAAGCAGTGGTTCTCAACCTCTGCAATTTCAAGATGGGTGGACTTCAACTCCCAGCATTCGCAGCCAGCATGGCTGGCTGGGGAATGCTGGGAGTTGGAGTCCACCCATCATAAAGTTGCTGAGGTTGAGGAACTCTGCGCTTAGAGACCTCAACTGTTCATTTAATCCAGGGCAAAATCCTGACATTGCCACAAACAAAGAAATTATTGATAATGTGTCCCCTACTTGGAGCATAGTCCAACCCCAATCAGAATCATGAAGTGAAGTGAAATGAAGCTTGATGGTCATTTACACAAAGTCCCTGTTTATACAAAGACCACGTTCAAACAACACACTCAACCTAGTGGCTTGATTGTCCCATTTTCTGCATTCACAGAACGTAATGAATCATGAAGTACCTCCAACGGGCCACGTCTGTACGATACATGAGCTCCCAAACTATTACCCAGAGCTGAAGCTCAACAAGGTTGTTGGGGATCCAGCTGCCTGATTTGTTAAAGGGCCTGACTAAGAGAGCAACAGCCCCCAAATTTGTGCATGTGTTTCATTAAAACAGGCTGATGTTACATCCTAACACAGCACCTGCAGAAGAACCAGGTCCTCAAAGCCTTTTTGAAGGCCAGCAGAATTTCAGATGTTCTTCCATAGAGCAGGTGTGGGGACAGAGAAGGCCCATATGATGACACTATTTAATTGGTGTTTACACTATTTAATTTGTCCAATGAGTCATAGCTTTGATCCATTTAAACAACATTCACATTCATTCATGACGTCAAGTCTCATAAGTAGCATATAAATGTATGGATAACGCAGAATTCTTGCTTCTGCTGAATGCTTAAGCAAATTTACAACATAAATAAATCTCTCTCAAAAGCTGTGCAACAGCCCTTCTGTGGACCTCAGGACCAGTCTGAATTAATTACTAAAGATTTTATCATCTAATCTTCTCTTTCCCCAGAAAATAATGCCAGCCTTCTGCTTATTTTTAGTAAGTCTCTTCAGCGCCCTAGTTTGGAGGCTGATCTGCATTTCCATCCCTCTTCCATCACTTTATCTCAACTGTTTGATGCCTCTTGAGAAATCTGTCACGATACACAGAAACCCAGCCAACGTGCTAATCTGGCAAGCCAACATGGTCTGTGCTCAGTCTGCAAGCTAAGATCTTACATGGCTGGTGCTTTTCCATGACCAACCCTGAATCCTCTCTCTAAGAGGACTTAATAGGAGGAGAGCCTTTGTAGCAAATCAGGAGATCGGTAGCATCTTTTCCAGCTCACACATTTTTGTAAAAGGCAGACGCTTCCATGCCTCCAAGATTCCTTCTGATTTTTTAATCTGTAACGGGTTTAGTATATAGTCAGAGGCTCCCCTTAACCTGGAAAGAACGGCTCGTCAACTGTAAATCAGGAATTTTCACTCCTGCTCTTGCTTGGCTGAGATGAGAGTTGGGTAGAAACGGTCCTTGGAAATTCTTCAGCAACTCTGTGGGCAGAGGATGAAGCATCTATTTGGAATTTCTCCAGAGAAATCCTGGATTTCTATGCAATTCCTTTGGAACTTCACAGCAGGGCCTGGACCAGGAGAGTCAACAGACCTTTGGAAAGAGGATCTGACATCAGACCAGCCATTCCCAGCTACTCCTTGTCCCCCTGGTCACAAGACTGCCACGCTCACCCCACAAGAATTTCTCTGAACTTTGTTCTTCTTTCAAAGACAAAAGCAAATCGTTGGAGCTTTAGAGAAATGGTATTTGCTCAGCTAGTTTTTCTTCTTGCAAATATTTCACTATCAATCTAGGTTACATCATCAAGGCTTTGACCCAAGGGAGTGGGGTTTCTTAACCTTTTATGCATGCCAGCTCGTCCTACCTGTTTTGATTGGGGTTACTGTGCTGTATGCCTGTTTCACACAATTTTTTTGGTTTTCCAGGGCATATAAAAGTTAGGTTTACACTATTACTGTAGTCTGTTAAGTGTGCAATAGTATTATGTCTAAAAAGACAATGTACATGCCCTAATTAAAAAACATGATTGCTACAAATGCTAATCATCATTTGATAGACTTGCTCAATGCAGGGTTGCCACAAACCTTCAATTTGTAAAAAAAAAGAAGAAGCAGTATCTGTTGAAGTGCAATAAAGTGAAGTGCAATAAAATGAGGTATGCTGTAGTTTGTAGACCCTGTTTATCTCTACTCTGACCTAGCAGAATGGCAGGCTTCTAGAAATTCTCTGGCATTCTTGAAAATGGCTTGATCTAAAATGGTTACAGCTTCCCAGTGGAATCTGTGGTTAAATTTGTCCAGGTGTTGCAAAATCAAAGTGTTTTCATCATGTCTTCTGGCTGCCCGCTGGTATTCATGGACGTGTTCTGCTATACGCAACCGGTTCGCTTCTTTTCGAAATGGTCTCTTAGCAAAGATGTTGAGCAAGATATTCTTTTCCAGTTTTCTCTACGCAGCCCTAAAGTAAGTAGCAGCCTCCTTTTGAAGCCCCCTGGGTCGGTCTCCGTCCTTTGAGAAAGGTGCTCTCACTGGAGAAGCTCCAGCTGCAAATGGAGACATTTGCAAGCTGGATTTGCAGAACGCCTCGGTTGGAAGTCAAGGGACTGGAGGAGGCGTGCATGAAAACAGAACTGGGCAAACAGTGGGAATGGAGGAGGAGGAGGGCAGAAGGTGAAGCAGCCAACGGCAAAACGGCAGGGAAGGGAAGGGAAGGGAAGGGAAGGGAGGGGAGGGGAGGGGAGGGAGGAAGGAAGGAAGGAAGGAAGGAAGGAAGGAAGGAAGGAAGGAAGGAAGGAAGGAAGGAAGGAAGGAAGGAAGGAAGGAAGGAAGGAAGGAAGGAAGGAAGGAAGGAAAGGAGGGCCAAGGGATTGGAAAGCCAGCCTCATCTTTCATCTTTCCCAGTGACAGCCCCGGGGCCATCTCTTCAGTCATGCCCTTGGGCGAGTCCCAAGGATGGAGGCTGCTCAGAGGGGCTGGAAAAACTGCACACCTCTATTGCCTGAAACCAAAAGCAGGCCAGAACGTGGTCCCTCTGCAGAGCAGGGAGATGGAACTCAAGCAGAGGACAAACATGTTTGCTGACCAAACCCACCGGCAATCTTTATTTATTTATTTTTTGCATTCTTTTGCAAAGGTGAAACAACCTTGGAGGATCTAAGGGCCTCGGAAGGGCCAGGGGGAGGAAGAGGAGGAAGCGTAATCCGTTCTCATCCTGCAGTTCAGGTTCCCAGAAACTCCTCCTCCCAAGCAGCCCCCCCCCCAAAGGGTAGCTGTGCTCCTTTGGAGAGAAAGGCGCTTGCAGGGGGCGTGTGAGTGTTTGTGTGTGAGTGTGGGTGTGTGTTTGTGGGTGTGGTGGGGATTACAGTGACTTCACCCCTCCCACCCTGCTGTTTGCTACTATTAACAACCTCCCATAATTGTCCCATCTTGTCTTGCAGCTTCTTTCCAACATCTCTACTTAAGTGCCATCCCATTTGTGGTGATGGTGACAATTACTATTACGCTATGTTTACATGTTTTAATTTATTTATATATCAAATCTGTCACCACCCATCTTGTTGAAACGACTCTGGGTGGTTTACAAAACTCCAGGCAGGCAGCAAATGTGGGGGGTTCCTTCTCACTTTCACCCCACCACAGACCTGGAAGCAGAGAAAGAGACTCGGCCAGGGTCTGGAGAACCCCAAATTTCCCTATCTTTAGAATGTATTTGTTGTTTTAAACTTTAAACTTGGTGGTTGCTTTATTATGTTTTTATTCTGTTTTTAACTGTCAGCTTCCCAGAGTCATGCATATGAGATGGGTGGCCACGTAAATTTATTAACAGGTATGTATTTACATCCCATCTCCCTTTCCTTCAGCTCTCAGATCAGAGAGATTCAGATACTGCATTGCATCACGCCCTCTCCTAGGAGATTTTACATACACTGAAACCCAAATCGCTTTGCTAGACAGGGCAGACCTTGGTAAGTTCTTGGACGGGAGACCACGAAGAGCACAGGCTAGGCTAGGAAGTTGAAACACTCCCCTGGAAGAATTCAACAGCACTTCTGCGCCGTTACCAAGATAACCACGTGTCTGCGTCCGCGTAGTTGCCTGGAATCCAGCTTGACTCAAAGGGCACTTTTCTCTCTGACCTGCACTTTCTCAAGGAGCCTCAGCCCCATCTGAAACACTGAGAGGTGAAGAAGTGCCTCTGGGAACGCACAGAGGGCCTTTCCAGCAGAGGACAGGTCCTCTCCAGTCAGGGGGCAGTGTTTGTCAGAAAAGGGGGCAGGACAACGGACAAGGCATTCCAAAAGGGACGCCAGGTTTGCCAACTGACCAGAAAGCTGGCCTTGGCCAGGTCCTGGGCGCCGAGCAGCCGCCGGGCTGAAGAGAACCAGCGAGGGAAGCTTTTCCCAGCTCACAGAGAAATATTGCTACACACAAGGGCAGATGCAGAGCAAAAATCTGGCAACCATTCCGGCCAATCGTTTATCCAAAGAGGCAACTGGAGTGGAGGGAATATTTATCCCCACGAAGCTTTTTTATCCCTCTGAAACTCTGGAAGGAGCTACTGGGAATTCTTTCTTCTGAGCCCCGTGGGAGTGGGAGAAGCCCGCCCCTCTTCCGGGCAGCATCGTTATGCCCTGCGCTGCATTTCCTGTGCTCTCCTTGCTATTCCTTCAGCCCTTTCAGGGGAGGGGAACGCCTCCTCCCCAAGTGAGTGTGCTGTTAGCAACAGCCGTGGCACCGTCATGCTTCGCACACTCTCTAAGAACGGAGAGGAGCGGTTTTTTTTTTTAAAGAACATCTCTGCACCCTTGCCCACACCCTTCCTCAAACCACCCAGTGAGAACCGACACGGGACCACCCCTCTTCTCCGCAAATCCAGCAACTCCTGCACAACAAACTCTCTCCCAGAATTCAGGAACTTTGTACCACCCCATCCCAGATCCTGCACGCGCACACACAACCCAATTCCTGACTAACCCACTGCCATTACATGGGTCAAGCATCCAAAACGATGTCTAGAAACCCTCTGCCAGCTGTACCCTCCCATGTGGGCAGCTCGCAAGGGGAAATGGGCTGTGCTTCTCTCTCTCTTTTCTTTTTTTTCACTTGCCCAGGTGACAGCTGAGTTAGGCTCCTGCAGCAAAGACAACTGAGGGCCCCATCTTGGGAAAGACGCCCCTAACGCACGAGAAATTGGCCAGCTCTGGCCAATTTCTCACGCATTAGGCGAGTCGTTCTCAAGCTGGGTGCCCTCCAGATGCAAGGATTTAATTCCCAGAATTCCCACCTGCCCTGCCAGGGCTGAAAATGCTGGGAACTGACACCGACACATCTGAAGGGCAGTGCCCAGGCTGGAGAAGGTGGCTGGTGGTGTTAAGAATTTGGTGGCAGGTTGGGGTAGGCGGGCAGAAGAAGTCCTTGTGGATGAGTTGATGATGTGGGCTGTGATGTGCGAAAGCTGGCACAAGCCTTGTTCAGCCATCAAGGTGCCACAGGATGCTTTCCTGCTTCTCTTCCCTCCCTCCCTCCCTCCCTCCCTCCCGCTTTTCCTCCAACCCACCCCTTAAGCATTAGACAGGGAGGGGCGGAGAGAAAAGGCAGGTGTCTGCGCCCCACCCTGGCTTAGATGCTCTTTCTCCCCGGCCTCAGTCCGGGCCTGCTGCAATTAGAACAAAATGACACAGGGAGCCAAAAGAGGGCAGCTTTGGGGCAGGCCACACCCGGCCCTTCACACACCCCAAAGCACCAGCACATAAATACATATAGGCATATTTGGCGGGGAAGGGGGCGTCGCAGTGGGAAAGCAAAGAGGTTCTTCTCTCTCCAACTTATGAATAATTATAACTAATAATAGCTCATTAGAGCCTAGTTAATTAATAACCTCAGCCCAAAGGAGAAACGAGCATCCTTTGTCCCTCCAGAGAGAAGCTGCATCAGCTCCCTTCAGAGAAGCCCAAACTGATGGACTTTTGCAACCACTCAGAGTTTATCAAAGGGTGGCTGGTGTGGGTCTTCCGGGCTGTGTGACGTGTTCTGGAAGTTTTGTTTCCTAACGTTTCGCCAGCACCTGTGACCGGCATCTTCAGAGTGCAGGAGCACAGACAGGAGCAGTTCTCTCTGTGCCCAGGGTGATGTGACCCTTTTGTGGGTATTTATAGAGATCTGAGGGGGGGAGGGATCTATAAATACCCACGAAAGGGTCACCTCATCCTGGGCACAGAGAGAACTGCTCCTGTCTGTGCTCCTGCACTCTGAAGATGCTGCTCACAGGTGCTGGCGAAACGTTAGGAAACAAAACTTCCAGAACTCGGCCACACAGCCCGGAAGACCCACACCAGCCATCGTATGCCGGCCGTGAAAGCCTTCGACAATACATTTATCCAAGGGGTTAGCTTAATTCCTGGATCTTCCTAACTGCGTCCACGTTCCCCTTCCAGCCCCACCTGCTCCAACTGGCCCCCAAAAGCACCTTCTCAAACTGGCATCTTGCCAACACTTTGGTCTGCAAAACATGGATGGGGAGAGGGTTGCCCTAGGTGACCTCCAAGATCCCTTCCATTCTAGAGCATTCTCAACCTTGGCCACTTTAAGGTGTGTGGACCAACTCCCAGAATTCTCCAGCCAGCATGCTTGAAGGTGTGTGGACTGCTGGCTGGAGAATTCTGGGAGTTGAAGTCCACACACCTTAAAGTGGCCAAGGTTGAGAATCACTGGTCTAGAGAGACTGGTCTTTCCTTGCTGCACCCAAAGCAGGTTCACACAACACACCTGCCCAGGGACCCCGACCGGGGTTTCCCTAACTGATCCAATGTTCTGAGACTGCATATTCCATCGACCCACTAGCCAGCCCCACAGGTGCCTCTTAGGCGCCATGCTAGGCGAAACTACGATTGGTTACTTAGCTGTGAACCCAGCCAGCCAGCCAGCCAGCCAGCCAGCCCCAGCTGCGCTCAGGAGGGCTCCAACCCAGCCGGTCGATGCAGTTTAGAGGTCAGGGTGTCCTCCGCGCCCAGAGAACTGGGTCCACTGAAGAAACCGCAGTCTGGTTAAGCCAGCCGCGGCAGTGCCGTCTAAAGCAGGGGATGCGAAAGACCTGGGCGAGGCCTTCCTTTTTCAATGCGAAGTACAGCTGCGGGCGGAGACCAGATCCCAGCAGCCGGACGGAGAACCGGACCGCTTTCTGCGGGCCAAGCGGCCGCTCGGCAAAGCTCGCGGCGCAGGTCGCCGGGGCTTTGAACCCCCTCCCTCCAGCTCCCCGCGCTCCTCGGGACGACGACCCAGCGGAGTTCGCCCATCGTCCCCGCCGCGAGGGGCCGAAGCACGAGGCGCCCACCGCAGCGCAGCCACGAGCCCGGGAGCCTTACCCGTCTGCAGGCAGAGCAGGCCGGCCAGCAGCGCGGCGAAGAGCGGCTTCATCGCGGCCAGCAGCGGACGGTCGCGGGCGCAGGGAGGAAGCGATGCGCGGATCGGAGGCGGCGGCGCCTGCTTCGCGCGGCATATAAGGACCGCGCGGCGAGGGCGGGATGACCGGCGAGCGACGCCCAGCCCAACTGCGCGGGACGGCCGCAGCCCCGCCGCCCTGGCGCGCTCCTGCCGCGGCTGCTCCCCGTGTTGGAGACGCCGCCGCAGGCAGCCCCGCGAGCGGGGCAGAGGGGTTGAGCCGGGGGTCCGCGACACTCCGGCGCGCCTCCGTCCGAGCTCGGCCCCGGCCCCGACCCTTCCGCCCTCCAGTCGAGCCCCCGCCCCTCCCTGTTTTGCGCTGGGTAGGCCCCCCCGCGAGGAAGATCTAGGGCGCCTCCCCTGGCCAGCGGGCGGCGGGGCTGCTGAGCGGGCGTCCCGGGGATTCCGCCTGCCCAAGGCTTCTCTTCCTCCCTCCCACCCTTAGGCCAAGTCAACTAGTGGCAGCCCTCGGGGATGCCCCTCCCTGGGCGGGCGGGGGCCTCCTGCCTTCCCCCCATTCCGCGGAGCCTTGGTGGCCCCATGGCTGGGAGGAGCCACTGGCTTGACTACCCCCGTGCGAGCATCTCAGAGGGATGTATTGTCGAATACATCCGTGCGAGCATCTCAGAGGGACTTTCCTGCTTGTGCTGGCCTAAGGTGGTGCATGGTTCATTTTCTTTTCTCTGTGTTTTCCTTTCATTCCCTGCGCTTTGAAGATGACTTGGGGATTGTCCCTTTCCTGGTGCCAAAAGATGCTGGGTTTCCACCCAGATGGATGACTCATGTCTTCTGCAGCACAATTACAGACATTGGTTCTCAATATCCTGGGGCCAAGACACTCTTGGAATCATCTCTTCGTTCTTGAGACGTGGGTATTTCTTCCCCAGAGAGCGTTGAGTTCCAGATTCAAATTCGTGCTTGGTTACGAAGCTCGATACAAGGCTTCAGTCAGTCACCTCAACAGAGACAGAAGCCAGGAGACAAGGTTCCAGAGACTTTGAAGGCAAGAGTCAGTCTGTTATTCCACATCTGTTGAAAAACAATGAAATAGTGGAAGGGAAACCATGTACCCTGGCTCGAACTTTTAGAAGAAAAGTGGCATATAAATGCAGATTATATTCTCATACTACGAGCCCCTTTAGCTTAGCATAGTCTATCAGGACTGATGGCAAAGGTAGTTTATCCCATCCGGGGTCCTATAAACAAGAAAAGCTTTCAGGGACTGACTCAAGGGTCATATCACCTGGTATAATCTATCAGAACCATCGGAGGATGGGAATGGACAGGAACAAAGCTGGACATGCCTGCACAACTAAGAAGTGAAAACAGGGCTGTTGATTTCTCCACAAACGCAGTGCAAAGTGCATTTACAAGCCTTTCTGTATATGCTCTGTTTATATACGTGTATATCTGTCAGTCCCCTTCATGGATGGCCTTGTCGTGGCGAAGCGGCTTGCATAATTCAGTGAAGCCATGAGCTATACCGTGCAGGGCCACCCAAGACGGACAGGTCATGACAGAGAGTTCTGACAAAATGTGGTCCACTGGAGAAGGAAATGGCAACCCACTTCAGTATCCTTGCCAAGAAAACCCCATGGACAATGTTAGAAGGCTAAAAGATATGACGCCAGAAGATGAGCCCCTCAGGTCGGAAGGTGTCCAATATGCTACTGGGGAAGAACGGAGGGCATTTCCAAGTAGCTCCAGAAAGAGTGAAGCGGCTGGGCCAAAGCCGAAAGGACGTTCAGCTGTGGATGTATCTGGAAGCGAAAAGAAGGTCCGATGCTGCAAAGAACAATATTGTCTAGGTACCTGGAATGTAAGATCTATGAACCAAGGCAAGCTGGATGTGGTCAAACATGAGATGACAAGACTGAACATCGACATCTTGGGAATCAGCGAACTGAAATGGACGGGAATGGGTGAATTTAATTCGAGTGACCATTATATCTACTACTGTGGGCAAGAAACCCTTAGAAGAAATGGAGTTGCACTCATAGTCAGTCAGAGAGTGGGAAAGGCAGTAATGGGGTACAACCTCAAAAACGACAGAATGATCTCAGTGCGTATCCAAGGCAAACCATTCAACATCACAGTCATCCAAGTCTATGCCCCAACCACTGATGCCGAAGAAGCTGAAGTTGACCACTTCTATGAAGACCTACAACACCTTCTAGAACTAGCACCAAAAAAAGATGTCGTTTTCATCACAGGGGATTGGAATGCTAAAGCGGGAAGTCAAGGAGTAACCGGAATAACAGGCAAGCTTGGCCTTGGAGCACAAAATGAGGCAGGGCAAAGGCTAATAGAGTTCTGTCAAGAGAACAAGCTAGTCATAGCAAACACTCTTTTCCAACAACACAAGAGACAACTCTACACATGGACATCACCAGATGGTCAATACCGAAACCAGATTGATTACATACTTTGCAGCCAAAGATGGAGAAGCTCTATACAGACAGCAAAAACAAGACCAGGAGCTGACTGTGGCTCAGATCATGAGCTTCTTACTGCAAAGTTTAGGCTTAAATTGAAGAATGTAGGGAAAACCACTAGACCACTCAGGTATGACTTAGATCATATTCCTTGTGAGTACACAGTGAAGGTGATGAATAGATTTAGAGGATTAGATTTGGTAGACAGAGTGCCTGAAGAACTATGGACGGAGGTCCGTAACATTGTACAGGAGGCAGCAACTAAAACCATCCCAAGGAAAAAGAAATGCAAGAAAGCAAAATGGCTGTCTGATGAGGCATTACAAATAGCTGTGGAAAGAAGGAAAGTGAAAAGCAAGGGTGAAAGGGAAAGATATCAGCAACTGAATGCAGATTTCCAGAGAATATTTTCTGAAATATCTTGGATACTGACATCTCTACTGTACAGAATTTCAGTATACTCCATTCTTTGAATTGGGTTTTTTTTTTCCAGTAACGTCCTTTAGTATACCAATTTATGGCTGGAACCTTCTTCTGAGTTTAGAGGTTTTTTGGAAGACTTTAATTGTTTTTCCATATCTGTTTCCATCTTTGATGTTTTTACAGAGCATGTTGTAATAATGCTCAGTGTTTCTTCTAACAGCTGTTTGAAATTTTTTGTTAAGTTCCTTCCTGAGAACCTCCTTTCTTGGTTTTAGTTTCTCTTCTCATTTCCGCTGTTTCTTCTAAGCTCTGGTTTCCTTTCTCCTGTTTCTTGTTCTTTAGCAATTTCTTTTCACATTAACCTTTAATAACTTCCTTCATTCCATTCCATAGATCCTCTGGTTCTTTATCAATGAGATTAAGGATTTCAAAGGAATTCCTGATGAATATGGTAGGTATCTGCTCAAGATCATGTTGTGAAAATCGGTTGGCCATCTCCTTCCCCTGTAGCCTAATTTGGAACTTGCACATGAGCAAATTGTGATCTGTTCCTCAGTTATCCCCTGGCCATGTCTATACTGTTATGATTAAGTTCTTCCACTTCCTTCTACCAATAACCTAGTCAATTTTATTTCTGCATCCTCCATCTGGTGATCTGCATGTACGTAGGCACATTTTGGTTGTTTGAAGATGGTGTTAGCAATGAAGAAACGGTTGGAATGGTAGAAGCTGATGAATTGTTTTCCTGCTTCATTTTAGTTTCCTAGGACATAGAATCCAACTATATTTTCCTCCTTACTATTTCCGTCTTTGGCAATCCAGCCTCCAACTGCAAGCAACAATTTTGCTTGCCCGTTCTGTCAGTTTCAGATTGAACATGACCATAAAACATGTCACCCTCCTCTTGTACATCAGTGGTTGGAGCATAAGCTTAGCCATCATATTAAAGCAGAGCTTCTCAGTCTCAACAACTTTAAGATGTGTGGACTTCAACTCCCAGAATTCTGAGGGTTGAGGTCCACACATCTTAAAGTTGCTGAGATTGAGAAACACTGTATTAAAGGGTTGGCCGCAAAATCTACTTGCTCTTATTATGCTATTGCTAAATGCTGTTATTACACCAATTGCATTGTACCCAAGTAATGTCTTTGCCACATTCTTCCTGGCTATGAACACAATGCTGTTCCTTCTTTGCTTTTCCAGCACTGAATAGTAAGCAGAATGACCTTCTGGCTGAAACTGACAAATTCAAGTCCATTTCAGCTTGCTGATGGCTAAGAGGCCAGTGTGTAGTTGATTCATTTAATCTTTCATTGTGTTGAACTTTTTCTTAAGTTCAGTGTTTCTTCCTAGTCCTGTAATGCTCTTCTATAACACATATGTACTATGGTTTAGTCATTCACCTAATACCCTATGGAACTGCCTCCTCTGAGACTGAGGGTCCCTACCCATTCAGCCTTCCAAAAGACCATGAAACCTGGTTCTTCCCGCAGGTGCTGGGCCAGCATGGAGTTGCGCCCACCCCATGTGTAGTTTGATATGGCATTATTATGACGCCTTGGTTGGAGCGTGATCGTTTTTAAATTTGGGGGACTCCTGGTTTTTTTCCCCCCCCCCTATGTTTTTCACATATCCATAGTGGTTTGATGGTTGTTAGCCACCAGGGTTATATTGTATAAGATGGGCAGACATATACAGTAGTCCCTGGGTTAAGAATGCTGGTTTAAGGACAACCCATAGTTAAGAACGGAGCGTATTGTAGCAAAATTTGAATTAAATACACAATGGTTTGAGTTAAATTCACAATGGTTTGAGTTCATTACACAATACTACTTATACAGTATTATATGTTAATACTATTCCTGCTTACATACTAATTCGACTTACGGACAGGCCTTGGGAACAGAAACCATTCTTAAACTGGGGACTACCTGTAAATCTTTCAAATAAATATATTCAGTCACTTCTGGTTATTTGTGACCCAATGGACATCAATTCACCAGGATTCCCTACCAATAATGGCTTGTAAGCTTTTGCTTGTGTCATTTGGGCTAGTATTTAGCCATCTTATCTTCTGATGGCCTCTTTTTAAATTGCCTTTGACTTTTCCAAGCCTCAGGGACTGTGGCTTTTGCAGTGTGTTTTCAAAATATTTAAGATGTTGGTTTTGTGAACTTTGGGGATCTTGGGAAGGAATGGAAGCGAGACTAGACATCAGCCATCAAGAGCTGCAAGTGTGTTTCCACTTTTTCTCATAAACAGCAACTTGGCCCAAGTGGCGAGAAACCTAGGGAGAAGCCTTTCAAATTGTACAAAGAGATTCTGCCTTAATGAACTCACTAGAAAGGAGGCTGGAAAATTCCTTTGATAGCTTCTGAGTTTCTGTATTTACTCCACATGAGCACTGAAATCTGAATAGTTCGTGCTTCTTTGATCTTGCCCAGCTGAGTGGAACTGGACAGTTTAATGATCAGTCTTTCCAGAGAGTAGTTGGGTTTTATTTCATCTAGTATGGAATGATTTGTTCTTTTTGCTATCCAACATCATCCCAAGTTTCTCCAGCACCACAATCCATTTTTCCTTCATTTAACCATTCTGAGGCTCCAGCTTTCACAGCCAGATGTTACAAGAGAGAAAACCATGGCTCACCCCACAAGCCTTGATGGTTAGTGTGATGTCTGTGAGGGAATGAAGTTGGGATTGCTGTCTGCGCTTGGGAAAAGTAGCTGCAGCCAGGCCGAAATGCTTCCCACCCCGTTTCCCTCACACATTCATTCACTCACAGCTTTACTCACAAGCATCCAAGCCATTGTTCCAGCTGCCTGTGAGAATTGAGCCACACCCTGCCATTTTCAAAGACATGCCAATGTCCAGAGGCAGCCTCACCCCCACCCAGGCTCTAGGCTCAGAAGAGCAAATGCCAGGACAGAGCTGGGAGAGGTGTGTGTAGGAGGAAAGGTGGCAAGCAAACGGCCTACAGACGGGGAAAGCCGAGGCAACGTCTGGAGATTGGCAGCTATTACAAGCAGGCAAGAGGACTATCAGTCAACTGCCAGGACCACAAGCTACGGTGAGCAGCATATCCTGGTGGGAGCCCTGCCTGGAGCTTGGAGCTTTGCCAGGAGCTCGATAGCAACTAGAAGAGGAAGAACCGCACTGAAGAGGCACCTCATCTCAACTAGTGTAAGAACTTTTGGAAGGAGGCAAAATTGTATGCCACTTTACAGACTTACAGACTTTATATACAGACTGGGGGAGATGGCGGCATATAAATTCAATAAATAAATAAATAAATATTTGTATAGACTTCATACACTGTATGGACTTTTGCTTGAACTAAGTATTACAGGACTGAGGATTAAAGACGTATTTACATGACAACATGCAAGGTGATGGGTGGAGTCCTAGATAGGTGGAGTTGATTCAGAGCAATAGCCTATTGTTGGGGAAGGTGTGTGCAGCAATAAAGCATTGTGTGCAGATTTGCTACGCTGTGGTGTATCCGGTCCTTGGAAAGTAAATAACCTTCACAAGCCCTTTAATATTGGGTTTAGATGTATCATAGTCTTTCTCCTAAGTAACAAATCTGCTATTTGGGAGAAAGATTATGATAGATCTAAACATTTCATGGCTATAGACACCATCTGTACGAATCTTTTGGCCTAGGAAGAGAAGACTGTTGCTCCTTCAACTTCTTCCCCACCTATTTGCGATAGGTTCAGGTTACCTATTGACATAACTTACGGTTTTTGTTTGCTTGGTTTTTTTATATTGAGCAGCAGACCAGCTTTTGCCCTCTTTTCTCATGCCTTGAGCAAGAGATTCCTTAATTTTTCTCTCTTCTAGGTAATTTACAGGAACAGAAGGTCATTTGGGTTGCCTCCCTTCGGCCCCAAATACCTTGGGCCAGCCCTGTTAAATGGCTGCAGGGCTTAACGTGAGAAAAGGTTGAGCCCCACAGTCAGGTTGAAGTGCTGGAATTTTGTACAAAAATATGTGAAGTAATAAATAGAAAGGGAGGACGCACTTCCAGGTATGTATGGAAAGTTTTCTCCTCATTTTGGCAGAGTAGTGGAATACAGCCTATCCTCCACCATGTGATACTCCCAATAAAGCCAGTTTTAGAGATGGAATTCAACTTCACAACCCTATTAAGGAACATCCCTCCCTGGAAAATCCTCTGAGGTTTTACTCTTCCAAAGCACTCTTAAACCACGGAACTCTTTCTCACTGGAGGCCCACCAAAGTCTCAGTTACAACTTGGGAGTATTACCAAGTACATCTGCGTTTTTGCTAAATTATAGCCCTTTGGCTTTCAGAAACAGGAGCTCAGAAAGATGTCACAAAATATAGCCAGATGGGTTTCCCCCGAGTGTTTTCATTAATTATATTTATCCACAAATATGAACTTTGGGGTAGGAAGCGAAGATAGTTTTGGCCTCCTACTGCTGATTTATTTTTATATGTTTTTGACTGCTTTAAAAACTCTCTCTTTTTTTTTTTACCTGGTGGTTTAAACTATGAACTTTGTCATTGGAACTAATTGTATTTATTTTATTTATATTTCAAATTTGGTCACCACCCATCTCGCTAAGGAGTGACCCTGGGTGGTTTACAGTAAAAACAAGAATAAATATTAATTAAAATATAATAAAAACCATATTCATGCATAAACAATAATAATAATAATAATACCTTCCAAGGTACTGATGGTAGATAAGGTTATTAACCTACAGGAGCATCTTCAAGGTGCCAGCCATCCCCAGGGTTGGTTGCTCCTCTTCTCGCCCCATGCCAGTTGGCAGACCCAGGTCTTCACTCCTTCCTGGAAGGTCAAGAGAGTAGGGGCCTGCTTCACCTCTGGGGGGAGGGTATTCCATAGGGCAGGGGCCACAGCAGAGAAGGATCTCCTTCTGGGCCCCACCAGTCGACATTCTTTCATCAACCGGGTCTATAACATGCCCTCTCCGCTTGACTGGGTGGGATGGGTCAATACAATGGGGGTGAGACAGTCCCTTAGGTAACCCGGCCCCATGCCATGTAGGGCTTTAAAGGTGATAACCAACACCTTGAATTGGACCCAGAGGCAAAGTGGCGCTCAGTGCAGCTCCCACAGCAAAGGTGTAACATGTGCCATCTTTGGGGCACCCAAGATTGCCCGCAGGACCACATTTTGAATCAGCTGTACTTCCTGATACTCTTCAAGGGTAGCCCCACATAGAGCGCATTGCAGTAGTCTATACAGGAGATGACTAGGGCCTGAGTGACTGACTGGAGGGCCTCCTGATCCAGGAAAGGGCATAACTGGTGCACCACATGAAGTTGCGCAAAGGCCCTTCTAGCCATGACTGCCACCTGCTCCTTGAGCAGGAGTCGTGAGTCCAGGAGGACCCCCAGATTACGCACCGGGTCTGTCTGGGGCAGTGCTACCCCATCCAGAACGAAAGATGGTAAACTCCTGGATACAGAGGTGCCCCCAACCCACAGCCACTCTGTCTTACCAGGGTTCAGCTGAAGCCTGTTGTGTCCCATCCAGACCCCCATAGCCCCCAGGCACCACAAAACGGTAGTCTCAGCATCACTCAAATCACCTGGGATGGAGATGTATACGTGGGTATCATTTGCATATTGATGATACCTCATTTTTTAATCAAAATTTTGTTTTGGTTTTCTCATTTGGCTCCATTGTATAATCTGTCTGGGGTTTTAGCCAACTCCCCCAAACCAGAAACACAATAATTAGACAGACAAATTAATGCCCACATTTTGGAAGATTTTTGTGGCTTTAATATATGCCTTTATGAGGTGTGCAAATAGATCAGTGAATCACAATCCTTAACATCTCCTCCATAATCTTCCCAGTTTCCAGTATGGGGTATTTTCTTCCCCTCCCATGACATATAAATCCTCAAATACCTGGATTGGGATTGTATTTGCCTCAGATGGGATTTTCTTCACTCCCTACATGCACAACCTGTGTGACTCACTAATCCATCTAAGGGGTTGATTGTTTGGGGATTGTGAAAATGGGAAAGAGAAGTATGTCAGGAGGGGGAACCTGTGGGAAGGCAGTATAGTTTATAATTAAGCTGACTGACTTGGAAAACCTGTTGAGTTTATCTTCAAGGGGAGGAATAAGAAGGTGGAACATGTCCATGAAACAAGCAGCTGAAACAAGTCCTGAAAACTAGGGAAATCATCTCTGAATGAAAAATCATCCTGTTATTGATAGTTGGGGATGGAATGAAGGTCATCCCCACCTGTCCAAAACATCGGTATGATCTCCTACCATGCCTTGATGCTACAAATGCTTGAGCTTTGAACTGGAGATCTTGATATGGTCCCAATTCTGAAAAACATCCAGTGGGAATAACTGGACAAATCTTAGTTCTGCCCTGCAGGTCACTGAGGTGACTGGAATGGGTAGAGAATGAATATAGAGAAAGGCAACCTTTTGATGGCTGGGATCTTATTCTTAACATTTGTGTAGAAAGTAGATGAGATAACCTTGACAGAAATATTCAAGAACTGTTACCTAGACAAAGGGGGCTGAAACATTCTTTAGGTTCTGAGAAGCAAGATCATATCTGGAAGTTCCTCAGGCAAACAACTCCCTGATTCACTGGGGTATAAGGAGGGGAGGTAAAGCCCCATCAGGCTTGCCAGATTCTGCTACTATAACCTATCTCAATAAAATGTAGTTCTAGTCTTCCTGTGGAATTGATTTTCTGGTCTGGTGCACCTATGAAGCTGACAATTTGGGAGAAGTACAAGGGTCTTTCTGAACAATGTAATGATGTAAATGGAGAGGCGATAGCTTCTAAAATATATATACAGTGGTACCTCAGGTCACGAACTTAATTCGTTCCGCGACTCTGGTCGCGACCCGAATTGGTCGTGACCCGAATCAAATTTCCCCATAAGGTTCAATGTAATTACGGTTAATCTGTTCTGAACCATATGTTTTTTTTTTTTTAAACCACAAAAATATGACACAAAGTACAGTACGAAGAGAGAGAACGCTAACCTTGCTCGACGCGACTTCTGGCGTGGAGGACAGGAAGGCGGGTGGGGAGGCGGTTATTGCTTGGAGGGAGAGTCCCCCTCCCTACAGGAAGCCATGACCACGTGTCACGGCAGGGAAAATGGCCGCGGATCGTGTTCGTCACCCGATCCGGCGTTCACGAATGGAAGCAAAATTTTGCGAACAGTGCTGTTCGTGACCCAAATTGGTCGTGAACAGAAGTGTTCGTGACCCGAGGTACCACTGAATTTTTTAGAGGATTGTTGTTTTCCTTTGATTTCCCCGTGTAGACTTCCTTCTGATCGTGGTCCTCAGCTCCCAGAATTCTCAGCAATGGTCATGCTGGCTGGGGAATTATGGGAGTAGACACCCTTACTTCTATTGGATACCCAGGTTAGGGAAGACTACGGCATCCAATTTCTATATACTTCCTCTCTCAAATGGTAGATAATCACACCCCAGTTTTCAGCAATTCTGAAAGCTCTCTCTGGAATACCAAAAATGAAATGGGGATCACTTACTGCTGTAGGGCCACAGGTCCTCCATCTCTCAATAAATGTGTACATGCTGAAGAGATAATGAAAATGGGAAACAGCAGAGACTGGGCCATGCATGATTGCTTGCTTGCTTGCCAAGAGACTTGCTCTCGCAACCTCATTCTGGCTCCAGACCTGGAGATAATAGGAACTGGTTCTACAAGCTGGCATCAGGGGAAAGAGTCATCTTCTGAATGGCTCTTGTACTTCAGGATAGAGCATTATGTGTCTATGGACAATGTCTCCCTTAAAAAAAGGGAAAACAGTTCTTGTTGGGTTTGCATGAAGAAGATTTATAGTTCAGAGGGCCTGGAAGGTTGGACCTCCATACCAAGGAGACCTCTCAGGTTCTCCAGCTTGTTGCCTTATTTATCACAACATTTCTGTCCTCATCACCAGCCTCTAGGTCTAAGTTTTTCAAACTTGGCAACTTTAAGATGTGTGGACCTCAACTCCCAGACTTCCCCAGCCAGCATGACCATGTGTCCTAAGATAAGATAAAAAGGCTGTAGGAGGAAAATGTACTTCTGAAGCTGTTAGGGGTGAACACCCTACCAGAATGTGTTCAAGCCTCCCTATTTCTGCATGCAGGAAATTATCATAGAGTTTCAAGGGTGTTTCTCTGTCTCTTTTAATTCCATCCTTTTAAATTTTGTATTCTTGTCAGCTTCTCGGACCCTTTTCAGAACTGAGCGGCATAGAGGTTGCACAAATAAAATTAAAGAAATAATCAAAGAGAGCCATCAGCTTCCTGTCTAACCTGTCCATCCTGTGTGAGGCAGAAGGTTAATCTGATGAAAGAAGTAGTTTTCCATCTGTGCATCCCATACACCCCCCTTCCAAATGTGATATTTATCTGGGCTTCATGAAATTATAGGTGCATTTTTACTCAGTCCTTCATGGCCTGAAAATGGAGTTAGTCGCATGGGTCCAACCATGTCCAACAGTAGGCTTTCTCAGATCTTAGTGGAGGGCAAGCCACCTCCTTTTTAAATTGGGGGACAGGAGCGTGGTCATGATTCAGTGACAGCAGGGGGTTGGGTAGGGGACAAAAATGTTGCTCTGCCTATTTTCAGCAGTGCATTCTTAGAAGGTTTGGAGGGGCTGTAAAATGAATCTGGTGGGTGCTATATCTTGAAGGCACAGTTGCCCGCCCCGAACTGAATTCGTATCTGAGAAGGGCTATTGAAGTCATCTTGTTTGTGAAATAAAGTTTCTGGTTTGGGATGCAAAGATCTTCCCCAAATATCATCAACATCAATAGCTAAACTGAACAAGAGCGACCTGCTGGGTAGAACTGTAATGCATTGTTGTTCGGTTTGTCAGACCCATCCTTAGAATTGCTATGCAGGTTTGTAATAAGGACCCAACGTTTCTATTATCTGCCAACTCCAGATGGTTGTGATTGCGCTCTTGAAGTTCTCCATCTTTGCAATCTATAAACAGCAAGCCCTGCAAGGTTAAGAAGAAAAATAAGACTCCGTGGAGGGGCTTTGTGGCCCCCATTGGTCCGCCTCAAAGATAACCTGGGAGGGAGAAATGGAGATCTGGACCTTCTTGAATTTGTCTGGAGATAAGCCTGGAGAGGGGAAAAGAGATCTGGGCCCGCTTTGGTGGATCTAAAAATAACCTAGGAGAGAGAAATGAGATTCAGAGTAGTGAGATCTTACGTTAATAACATGTCAGATAATTCTCATAAGTAAATAGATTACAGTGTCTTGTATCAGGCCTTCCTGAGCAGACCCAGAGGCACAGCTGTACCCAGGACAGTTCTGTAATTCCAGAAGCAGGGATCTCAAGAGCTGGAGGAGGTGAATACTCAAAAGGCAGATACAACTCCAGGATTTGCCCCAGGAATTCTCACAGAAAAAGCTATCACAGGAGCTGCGACTATGGAAATATTTAGCAGTGAGAGACAGTGACTCGCATGTGAAGGCCCAATTTATCTCTCTGCAGAACAGTTTTTAGGGCTGGAAGAATGTGCTGCTAGATCCAGGAATCTTTCAGAGAGGACAAAGCTCTTTTTCTTCTCGACAGAGACTGTACAAATAGCTCTCTAGTTCCATCTCAGAAGAAGGGGTACCAGAGTTAGGTGCAGCTTTGTGGTGTGATGCTGTGTCTCAGTCATTTGCTGCAGCTTAATAGTTATTCCATGCCATCCATGTCCACTGCTGAAGTCATGCTTTGTCATCCACTTTTAAAGAAAACCATGTCCATCTCAACCATTAACCTCAGGTCACCCAGAGGAGCTTCAGTGATTCTGGAACCTTTTCCATGATCTTGTGACTTCATACCATCCCTGGAGTCATTCACACACTTGGTGTGACTCCTGCCCCAGTATCTCCTACTCCTTTGTTCATGTACCCTAAAACCACAGTAACAGAAAGCATTCAGAGAGTACCTGTTTCATAACAAGGACATGTCTGCAACATGATCATGTCCCACATACAAACTGTTGCTAAAGGTTCCAAGTACTAAAAGTGTGGGAACTAAACAGGCCAAGCGGTGAACTGTGTCTGAGGACACTGGGGCAGGTTGAACTTACATCAGAAGTTCTAGGAGATATTTTGGCAATAGGACAGCTGGGCAAAAGGTTTCTGCCAAGGCCTGGTTACTGGGCCTACTGTAATTTAACAATCCCAAGGAAGCCTGCCTGTTTCCATTACAACACAGGGAGCAATTTGTCATCTATCCAGGTGTGGCTCTACAACAGACGGAGGCTGGTGGAAAGGCCAGGAATCGAATGCTTAAGAGATGCTCAGTGCTTGTGGTGCTCGGAAGTTTTTTTCTCCATTCCTAGAGGTGGAAGGGCTAGTTGACCATCTGGAGGGGGCATCTCAGTTGGCCGACTTTTATGGGGCCCTGAGCAAAAGAGCTGCATAACTGTTGTCTCAGAAGTGTTGAATTTAATCTGTGGCAGCCAAGCCGACAGCACATCTTTGCAGAGGAACGCATGTATACCGGCACCATTTGTATGATGGGGAGTTCCACTCTGTGGGAAGCATGCTGATTCACCCTGAGTAAGCAAGGAGTTTGTTTATTTATTTATTTGTCATATTTATATGGCCACCTATCTCACAAACAAGTGATTCTGGGTACCGTCTCAATATGTCATCAGTCTCCTGGGGTCCCCAGGCCCAACAACATAACCAGGCCCTGAGGGACTTCTGGAAAGTTAAAAGGCATGAAGCCAGCCTCACTTTGGGGGGAAGAATGTTCCATAAAGTGGGGGCCCCATCAGAAAAGGCCCATCTCCTCGGACCCGCCAAGTGAAGCTCCCTAGCTGAGGGGACCTGCAGCACGCCCTCTCTGTTGGATCTGGTGGGGTGGGCAGGCATCATTGGGGAGAGGTGGTCCCTCAAATAACCTGGTCCCACATCATGTAGGGCATTAAAGGTCAAAAACAGCACCTTGAATTGGACCTGGAAACAATTCTTCCACATGCCCTGCAGGGCGTTCTCCGAGCCCCCTCTACCCAAGAGGGCACGTCACCCAAAACCAGGCAGCAGGATGGCTATCTGCAGACACAATAAAGGTGGAGAAGTACTGATGCTTCACCGTCCTTACCACCACAAGGTAGGCCTTAATAGTGGCTCTAACCCATGTCCAGTCAGGTTCGTCCCCTGCAGAACGCCAGTGGTGCTCTAGACTTCTCGTTTTAACTCCCTTAACTCCTCCATGAACCGTGGTGAGTGCCAGCTTGCATGAGATGGGAGAGGTTGCACAGGCACAGTCCAATCCAAAGCCTCAGCTGCCCTCTTATTCCAAGCGGTGACCAAGGCTTCGGATGGACCATGCAGCAGACCAGCAGGAACCACCCCCAGCTCTATCCGGGTCCATCAGTCGCCAGTCTAATGGGTCCGGCCTTGCAGTGATGCAAGTGATGGCAGTGCCAGAAAATCCCATGGTAATCAGGGCATGATCTGACCGTGACAAGGGGGACCCCAAAAGCTCCCCCAATTTCAGATCACATAGCCACTGCTCCAACAGGAACACCAGATCTGGTGTGTGGCCACTGCCCCGTGTCAGGCTCTGGATGACCTGGGATAGGCCCATGGCCGTCATAGTGGCCATGAATTCCTGAGCCCCCTCAGACCCCATCCCTAGAGAAGGCAGATTGAATTCCCCAAGACCATAAGCCTGGGGAACTCCACCACCAACCCAAAGATGGAGTCAAGGAGCTCAGGCAGGGACGTTGCTGTGCAGCAGGGAGGCCGGTACAACAGCAGCACTCCCAACTGATCCCTAGAGCCCAACTTGATGAACAGGGTCTCACTTCCGGTGGCCTGCAGGGCAGTGCCCCTGAAAGCCATAAGCGATTCCCAGATGACAATTGCCGCACCAGCACCCCTGCCCCAGAGTCTCGGCTGATGCCACACCTGAAACCCAGCTGGGCATATCTTGGAAAGGGCCACTCCCCCTTCCGGGCCCTGCCAGGTGTCAGTAATGCATGCCAGGTCAGCCCTTTCATCAATGATTAAATCTCAGATGGGGGAGGCCTTATTACAGGCCAACTTGGCATTTCATGGCAGCAGCCAAAAGCTGGAGCCTCTGAGTTTGTGTGTGTGCGTGTCCACATTCCACCAAGCCTTCGGGGTGTAGCCTTAATGGTGTGTGGGCAGCCTGTTAGATATATAACTATCATTGTTCACTCCCAGTTTTGCTCATTTGTATCTTTCCTGTGTTGTCAGCCGCCAAATAGTTTTGTCAATAATTGATCCCCATGGGTAGTATTAAAAAACCACACAATAAATTAGATAGGCTGGGGTGAAAAGGTGAAGTGTCTTGGCTCACTTGAGTGATGTGCTTTGTCCCACACTTCTCCTTGGCATGGTGAGAAGGTGACATGGTTCTCCCCAGCGGAGGTCGAACAAGTGAACGTTGGGCACGCTTGTTCGTTGGCATCTGGGCAGGATTGTCCAAAAGGGGTCAGAAAAGCCAACGTCGTGGCTGAGACTGCCATTGAAGCCCTGTCCCCTTTTTACATGATCACCTGCACATAAAAAGGGAACAGAGCTTTGATGGGATGGTCACAGCCACCATCTTGACTTTTTTGACCCCCCAGGCCCCCTTGCACCTGGGACTAGTGCAGAGTTTTTGTTTTGCACACAGCTTGTCCTTGCTACTAAGCAATTCTTTTCAGTTAGGATGTAATCTCTGATCAGCAAAGGCCTGTCATTGACCAGGATGGGTTATAGATGCTTGATCTGAGCATTTTGGGCTCCAACCCGTGCATCGGCGGTTCTCTGCCTTTTGTATCCTAAGTCCCACCAATCCCTCCATCAAGAATCTGTGTCCCAACAATGCAGAAACAAGAACGCCACTTCTTCCAGAAAGAAGATGTGGAGGCAGAGAGAAAGGTTGAAAGAGAATATTAGTAGTAGTTACAGTATGTTTTATGGCTATAGAAAATTAAAACCATACTTTTGACAATAATGCGGTAACTATAAAACAGTGAGAAGTAAATAAGGATATGACTAAATATACTCCTCCTAAACTCAAACCGAAAAAATGCATTCAATGAAAGAGAAAGAGCTAACTAGCGTACTTCTTTGTCTTATTTTGGCTCCTTTTATATTAGCGAAGCATGTAACAAGCAGAAGAAGAAAAACACATCGTTGATAGGGCCATCGAAGAATACTGTAAATACATTACCATAATTAAAATAAACTAAAATTTAAGGAAGGAAAAAAGAAACAAGGTAAGAAGAAGAAAAAGCATCCACATAATATCCATATAAAGTTAATTTACTTCTTAAACTTATTAAATCTATACCAGATTGCTCCATCTTCTCATTTTTAGAACATAAAGATTTCAAAAATTGATCAAGAAGATTTATTCTGGTTTCTTTTCCGACTGTATACACCTTTTGCCTTTTATTTTGTTTGGGCTCCTAACACCAAACCTGTTCTTCAGGCAAGATACTCAATTCCATTGCCCCCAGGAGGGTCTGCAGAGGGATCATAAAAGTCAAGATGGTGGCCACAACCATGTGATTGAAGAAGCCCCACCCTTTTTATACGTGTCACATAATCCTTGTTTGTCTCAGTGCACTCAACTGCAAATTGGCCAATCAATCCTTCTCTGCTCTTCTCATTCACTCTCTTGGTCTGGGGAGGGGAGAATTGTCCCCCTAAAACTACTTCAGCTTGAAGTAAGAGCTGGTCTTGTTCTTTCTTTCAACCTATCCTACAGTCGCCTATTCCTAAGTAGGTCCTTTTTAAACTTTATTGGGTGAGTATGGCAAGTTGAGAATTGTCAAATTCAAATGTCTTAGCTGTTCTTTGAAGAATCTCAGAAGATTCATAGGTCTTGGCTGTCAACCCTATACTTGATGATTTGTTCTAGCTGGAAGCTGGAGGTGTGTATAGCAGTCCATCAGTTTCTGGTATCCAGTGGTGTTTACATATTCATTATGTAGTTTCATAATTTTCTGTAGAATCCATTATGAGTTTCAACAACCCTACATTAAACACATGCCAAGCGTTATTATTATACTACATCAACTCCTCAATTCAGAAATGTCTGTGAATCTCAGCAACTATAAACAACCTCTCTCAAGAAACTAACGATTGCTATCTGTACCTTCCAGTTTCATCAATCCCATTATTTTGCTATTCTCACCAGCACCATCGTTTATTCCGTACTTTAAAAAATAAAATTAAGAAATCTTTCAGATTGAAGTGATGGCATTAAGCTCATTCCAGTTTTCCCTCAGCTTCAAAAACTCAGGATACTGCAATTGAGCAGTTAGTGCATCTACAACATAAGCTATAAAGACTTTGCAGGTTCTTGGGTACCATCAGGAAGAAGAGACCAAGAAGAACCAGCCTGACACTGCAGTGTTGAGCTGAGGAGAAAAGCTTTGAGGAAAGCAGGGAAGAGCTGCAGCTTTCTCAGTCACTTCAAAGGGAGGCTTCTCATGATAATAGGCCAAACACATCTGTCCAACGTTCCTCAGCTTTCCACCTACTATTCAAAAGTCCACAATCCATCCACAGCTACTTCTACCAGATAGACTTTTCCCCCCCCAGAAATGTGTAAAACTCTGAGTTCCAGACACAGAGCATTCTGGAGTTCCATAGAACATTAGATTCCTCTGCTTAAACGTGCTGATCCACATCTGTAATATTGCAAATCAGCTTCAGACTGTTTGCTTCTGGGAAATTAAGAACCACCACCCAGAATGGCCAGATGAGTTCACTCAAAATGGAACATGCTGAGAAACACCAGAATGGTCCAGGCAATACTAGAAATGTTCACATCTGGAACACGGTATATAGCACACAACTAAATTGTTCCTGATTTTATTATTATTGTTGTTATTTATCCTGCCTTTATTATTTTTATAAATAACTCAAGGCAGAGAACATACTTAATACTCCTTCCTCCTCCTCTTTTCCCCAACACAACAACCCTGTGAGGAGTTGGGCTGAGAGAGAGGGACTGGCCCACAGTCACCCAGCCGGCTTTCATGCCTAAGGCAGGACTAGAACTCACTGTCTCCTGGTTTCTAGCCTGGTGCCTTAATCACTAGACCAAACTGGCTCTTGTTGTTGCTACTGTTGTTATAGAATGCATTTTTGTGGCATTTTATCAACAGAAACTTACAAGAAGAACTGCCACACATCAGTATAAGGTGAGAGTGGCCTTTCCCTATGACTTCTAGTGGCATCCTGCTGTTGCGCAAGGATAGTGTTTTTTCAGGGCAAAACACTGCTTAGTACTGAAAATGTTTGTCGCCTTGCATCTCTTTTATTTGCGGGGGGGGGGGCTGGTTTTTTAAAATCCAATAAATTTGATGATTTTTGACTCCAAAACTTTACAGGATTTTTAACTTCAATACCTGCAGAAGGATTTGTTTTCATATATCTCTATCATCTCTACCTCTCTTATCTTAAGCTGTATGTCCTGTATATTTATCAACTGTACTAACAAGAAGGTTTTAAAAATATGTCTTGTTGGAATATTTTTCTTATAGGTTTATCGGTTGTATAGGAAGTAGCCATTTTATAAAAAGAAAAGACTGGCTCTCGCCTTTTTGAAACAGATGGGTACATCAGATAGCATGTAAAGCAGTGTTTCTCAACCTTGGGAACTTTAAGATGCGTGGACTTCAACTCCCAGAATTCCCCAGCCAGCCCTGCTGGCTGGGGAATTCTGGGAGTTGAAGTCCACCCATCTTAAAGTTCCCAAGATCAAGAAGCAGTGATGTAAAGGAAGGCATATATCTTATGCATAGAAAAACAGATTTGTTTTAGCTCTAGATAAAGAGACATTTGTTTAGCTACCTATAAGGAGGCATCTGTTCTATCTCTAAGGGAAGGAAACCTTTCTTTGTAATAAGCTAACGCATTCTGTTCCACTGAGAATGACTGGCTAAATTGCTAAACTTCAGAATCCCATCAAAAGGGAAACAGAGAAGTGCTGTGCGGCCGCCCAGCCAAAGCAATTTGATAACTTTGGGCAAATAAACATACGTTTGACTCTCCGCTGATCGTCTGGTGTGTTTTATTGGGCTCCTGGCTTGGCACGGACCGTGGGAAAAGAAGGTGTTTTAATCCTTCTGAGAATTTATGGTGAGCCAGCCAGGAGTTCCAAGCTAACCAGGTGAGCACTGTAGGGAATTTGAGGGTGCACAGCTGGCACGGGGCTCTATTTGCTTTGGTGCCTCCAATTTATTCCTCTTGTTTCTCACCGGGGTAGTAGAGGGTTTCTTTGCCAGCTGATCAAGCAGACGGTCAAAGCTTCCTATTGGTTAAGTACCCTTTTCCATTCTTTTACTGTAATTTCAATGATGAAAATGTGGTCTTTTTGCAGCACCACATTTTTTTAAAGTTGTTATGGGTTGAATGTGTTACTTTTTAAAGGAGTGGGACCTCATTAGGGCATCTCGGGGTCTCCTGGAAGGAACCTAAAACCTGCTGGATGTGCATATCAGCATTAAAATAGGGATGGGGGGGGGGGAGGCGTAAAATCCCTAAGGATTCATGCCAGCTAAACTCCTTGCTTGCTGGAGTGAAGGAAAGCTTGCTTTCTGTTCAACCCAGTATGTCAAAAATGCATACTAGCCTTTGTGTGGCAAATGGACCAAACATTGAGATAATTGCAGCAGGCAGATTTGGCAAAAATTTGGTACTTTTCCATATTGGCAGTTAAAACTGTTCTGGTGCCCATCTTAAGGACTTGGCACCTCAGCAGACTAAGTATTGATGTCTATGGGCTAACTTGTCAGATGGGAGTTGCCCACACAAATATACAGCTAGGCACTTACTAATTTATTGCAAGCCCTGGAGGAAATGGCTAAAGAACCTCTGAATTGGCCAGAATTTCAGAGTACCTAGGAAGGGGCCGATAAAAACCACGATCCTTATTATGTCAGGCTCGTAAAAGCTGAGGGTGGTAAATGCTGTTTTTGAACATCAGCCAGCACCTGATATCAGGCAACCTTTTTTTAAAAAGCAACTGTATTTAACTGGCCAAGCTTGGATACCGCAGAATTTTGTTTTTTGATCAAGGAAGAACCAAAAGAGAAATGAGATGTTAATGTTGGCAGAAAGAAGGCACCAGCATTTTCTGTTTGTAAGTATTTGTCTGTGTGCATTTGTGTGTGTGTTCATTGAGGGAAATGGGTGATGTGCATCACCGAACTCTCAGCTATAGGGTCTTGGTGTGCCCGTGTGCATAAAAAGTTAGGTGAAAATGCTGTTTGGAGCTGAAGAGAGAAAGTCTGAAAAGCAGTGTGCGTCTGTCCTTGTAAGAGCTGAATCTCTCCACAGTAAAGGAAATGCTTTGAATTTTTGGAATTCCGCAGCTCTGGCCACCTGGTGCGTCTTCCAACTTTTCGGCTATGCAACCCTTTCTGCTATTTACTGTGTGTCCGGTTATTCGTGCTTCCTGTAGGTGTGTAAGTTTTGTGTGGGTGTTGTGAGTTGAGTGCACGTTAGAAGAAAGTTAAGAGGTTTCTGTTGCTTGTTGTCTACCATGTAATCTTCATTGTATGAGGAAGCGTGTGTGCATTGGGTACATGGCATCTTGAACAGCTCCTCTTCTTTTCCACTCTCAAAAGGGAAAGAGGGAGGGAGGCTGATTCCTTGTGCAAGCCTTCCTGTCAATACGTGAGAAGCGCTTGCTCTGTGTGTGTGTGTGTGTGTGTGTGTGTGTATTTCCCCTGGTTTGATTTCATGATGCTTCTTTTGTCCTGACTGGGTTGCACTTGTGTGGGGTGTGTGTGTGTGTGTGTGTGTATGTGAATTTGTATAAATCTCCCCTTTGCTGATCAGAGTTGTCTGTCTGGTTCCCTACTTGCGAGGGAGGAACTGCAGACTGCATACCCCATGGGGCTGGGCTGGATGGGACTTGGGAGAAAGCGTGTGTGTTCCAATTAATCTGGAATTTTATCTCTTCTTTTTCTTCTTCCCTTTGCTATTGAATCTGTTAGGAAAACAGTGGGTCAAGCATGTCGAATTGAAAGAAACTACTGAATGTCATGGAAAACGTCTGTGCGGTCCTTAGGAATGTGTGTTCAGGAAGTGTGTGAATGAATTGATTGCAAGCCTGAAGTGCCATGTTGGTCGTTGCTGCTCCAGAACAGCTTCAGCGCTCAGAAAAAGATGTATTCCTGGGATGTGGCCACGTGTTCCATGTTTTCCTGTAGCTCAAGCAATCCTCCTTCTGACTTTAAAGGGAGGAAGATGATTGACAGAGGGGGAGTACAATGCTTGCACAGAAAACCAGGAGCTGAACCCCCCCTCCTTTCAGGTCTTTTGCAATACTTGTAGACCCTGCACTTTATAACTTCCTGAGGCTGGCTCCTCAAATTCAGTTCTTTGAGTTTGCACCAAGATTTCCTTGAGTGTTTCTACATGTGCAGAGTGCAAACCATGTGAGGCCGAGTTTGGCTTATCCTTGCTTTTTTGAGACTGAAACATTGATTTCTGTTGAGTTACCATCATTTAGAAACTCCAACTTTGCTTCCAGTGGCTGCAATTTTGTCTATTGAGCATTTTAATAGAGGGGCACCTTATGTTACATTACAGACTGAGGGAAAAGATTACAAAAGTTTGCTTGATATTGGAGCTTGTGAACTCACAACAATGGCTGGTTCATCTTTTTAAAAAAGCATGCCTTTCTTTTCCCTGATGAGTTTGTAAACTGGGAGCCACAATTAGATGGAGTCCAGATGGGCTTATTTTGGATGTTCCCCAAAATAGCTTTCTTTGCTATGACCACTTCCAGCATGGTGCTTCCAGAAGACCTGCAAGCTTTGCCCTTAATTTTTAGGGGCTGGGATTCCACTGAGGTGGGCCTTTTGAAGTCTGCTTTATCAGTTATAATCTGTACTAGGTCTGGATGGCTTTCCTGTCCACCTCAGTTTGATATTCCACAAAGAAGCTCTTGCACCAACCCAAAAGCTCATCAACCTTGCTGCCCCAAGGTTATACTGAATGCCCAACTTCATTTTTGCACATTTTGAAGGCAGCAATGGCCACCATACATCTTCCAGCACAATCTACCCTGATCCAGTAAGCCTCAGTATTTACAAGCTGAAGTCTCTTTCTTGGGCTATATCATACACCCAGGCAGGAGAGAACTCCCCCCCTCGCCTCACCCAGGAGGGATGCTCTTCTTCAAGTGCTACTGCCTTCTACTAAGCGCCAGGTGAGAGCCTTACTGGGAACTTGGGGGCTCTGTAAGCCTTGGGTACCAGCGTTTGGCAAGCTAATTACATTTTTTGTGGCTCTGACTACAAGACATGCCTAGCCAAACACAGCTCACTAAGGCACTGCACGAGCCCTTGCCCCAAGTGAGACATGTGCTTACCCAAGCACCAGCTTTGGGTTTCCCTGATGATGAGAAGCAATGAGCATGAAACTGAGCAAACTCAGGGAGGCAGCGAAGGACAGGAAGGCCTGGTGCGATGTGGTTCATGGGGTCACGAAGAGTCGGACATGACTTAACGACTGAGCGACAACAACAGATGATGAGAAACCTTTGGTTCTCTCTGTTTATGAACAACAGGGAGTGGATTCAGGAGTCTTTCCCCAACTCTTTGAGGGACAACAGTGAGCTGTAGCCCACTGTTCTGTACAGCTGGATCCTGTTGCTCGTAGTGCAGTAGGATGCCTGAGAGCCTTGGCTGCTACTGTCCTTCTTGTTCAAATATCTAAAGTCTTGGTTATGGGTTTTCCATTGACTGTTTTTGTTCCTCATGTGGATGTCAAAACTCAAGGCTTTACACATCAGCATTTAGCCGCTCAGGAAGCAGAGCTTCTAGCGGCTCGGAACTTGACTTAGAAGCGATGTACAACTTGAGGCGTGCACCTCTGCTTCCTGAGACTACAGATGAAGGAAGTTACCAACAAGACTGTTTGCAGACCATACACCCGATAGAGAAATCTTCCTCGGATCTCACTCATGTGCCCCTACAACATTCTGACTTTGAACTCTTTTTGGGTAGGTCTTCCTTTGTGGTTGATGGAATCTGTTTAATAGAGTCTGCAATTCTTTTCTTTTCTTTTTTAATTTGCTGGGCAGGACCTTCCTTGGGAGCCCACACAGCTGAATGTATTGCCTTAGCTCAAGCTTGTTGTATTGCCAGAGAGAAAACTTAACATCTATATGCTGATCCAAAGGATCCTTTTGGGTATTTGCACACCACAGGAGCCTTATGGAAACAAGAGGGGTTGATTACTGCCAATGGCTCCCATATCGCTCATGCTCCCTTGGCATGGGGTCTTTTGGATGCAATCCAGCTTCTTTCCCTCATCGGGGTTGTTCATTGCTCTGCACGTCAACATGATGACTCCATGGTGACCAAGGGGAACTGTTATGCTGATGTTGTTGCCACATGGGTGGCCCCTCAAGTCTCCTCCCTCTCTGTTGCGGCTCCAGTGTTTCATCTTCAACCACCCTTAAATTGTGGTGATTTTGCTGAAAGGGGGGAGGAGGAAGAGTGGAAGTAAAGGCTAAATTTGAAGCAATTTTTTTCTGACCCAATGTGGAGAGTAACAAAGAGCTCTACAAAGATTGCCTGGCTGACCCACAGCTCCACCAAAATTGCTTTGTTTGTTATGTCTTCTCACAGAAGTAGAGCCGCAAAGGGGGGCGACCATAGACAAAA
The DNA here is from genome assembly GCF_059951505.1 of Python bivittatus. Taxonomy (NCBI): domain Eukaryota; kingdom Metazoa; phylum Chordata; class Lepidosauria; order Squamata; family Pythonidae; genus Python; species Python bivittatus. The sequence continues at coordinate 2,752,793 of NW_028277086.1, read as the reverse complement.
GTCCTTTTTTTTCCCCACAAGTCCTTTTTTCTCATTTACAAATAGTCTTCGTTGTTTACCTAAAGTGCAAGGTTTTCAGTATGTCCTTTTTTGTAGAGATCAGCTGACTCATTGGACTGAAGCTTATCTATGTCATTGTACTACAGCCATGGAAGTAGCCAAGGAACTGAAAATCTTATTAGATCCGCTATGCCTTGAGACTCATTCAGAATGGCCCCCGGTATTACCTTTTGCTTTGTTTCATTTATGTGTTAGACCTAGAAAGGATTGTGGGCTATTACCATTTGAACTGTTGTTTGGAAGACCACCAGGTATCACTAAAGGTCTTGATCTGGGTACCCTAACTCTCCAGGGGGAGAAATTGTCTTTATATTTATGCTCTCTTCACAGGATCCTTAGACAGTTTTTGTCAGCCTTCCTGGGTCGACTAGACAGGAACCATGACCAAATGAAGTAATTCTACTTTATTGTAAGGCTACATTAACAGAACCTTGCAAGTCTGAAAGTACAAATCTCCTGCCATCTCTTTTATACCCTGATAAGCTAGGGAGGATCCTTTCTGAGTTTCTTTCCCTGCCTGTTATGCAGCTGCAGGCTATGCCCCCTCTTATCTGATCGGTCCCTAGGCAGCACCTCTTCCCGTCTCCCAAGATCATTCCCACATACCATTACAGTTTTGGAGGAATAGTGCCCTCTTGCAGTCCATCTCTCTTGAAGAGAATTTGCATCCTTTTGAACTGGGTGATTGGGTGTGGATCTGGCACCTTACCAGGACTTTACCTTTCCAACCCAGATGAAAGGGTCCATTCCAGGTTCTTCTAACTATCCACGCAGGTAGCTGAATGACCTGCCTGGATTCATCATACCTACCTCAAACCTGCAGTAATTGACTTCAGCCCAGCTGTGGACAATCCAGATCAGGTCCCACCTACGTATATGACTAAGACATGATCCAAATCAGGACCAGTGAAACATCACCTGCTTGTTTGAATCATGCATGGAGAATTCACTCACCTGCCTGGGACATAATAGTTTATCTGAAGTCTCATTCTGTACTTTGATAATTGTTATTCTGTAATTGTGATTATTTTATGCAACCTGTGCCTTCCTATCTTGCTGCTTTCTATTTTTGCTTTATGCCCTGCGCCTCTAAATCCATTGCATTAGAATGCCTCATTTGCCTATCCACCCAATGGAGGGTGTTTCCCCATTTGGCATTCCTCTGTGGTTTAATAGCACTATCTTCTTTCACTTATATAATTCATATATTACCACTGCAAAGGACAAGCTGATAAATATATGGGCCTTTACTGAATTCCTTGACCAAGGAAGCATCCATTGTGTCCCCCCTTGAATCAATGCAACCTTTGTTGGTAATGCAACTGATTGTGTATTGATTTTTGAGGTCCCTGCTGACCTAAAATCCAGAACAGTCCTACAGTCTGGGTAGTTTTGGATATGTGGATAGACAGCATAGAAACATTTACCTTCTACATGGTATGGAACTTGCATTCTAGGGCCCTTTGTTCCAACTGTCAATATACAGCCATCTTCCCATCTTTCTGGTTGGCACCATAACTGGCCTTTCTGCCTCCCTCGTACCTTACTTAATCCTTTAGTGGAATGACAACCTCCTTTACCCTCTTTAATTTGATGGTTTATGCCCCCCTAGGGATTCCTGCATTGGAATTTGCCCTCCTTAATATATCAGCATCTCTTGAGATTTATAGCAGATGGAATTGGTAGGCTACAAGCAGAAGTTACTTCAATTTCCCAAATAGCCATCCAAAATCACATCGCCCTGGATTTATTATTAGTTAGTCAAGGAGGTGTATGCACTCTAACTGTTGTACTTATGTGGATCAACAAACCAAAGTCCTCACTGATGTTCGGGTTACTCTACAACAGTCTGACAACGTTCATGCCATTGTACAGACTGATACTTCCTTACCTCCCTTCTCTACTCTCTGGCATGTAAAAGAAGGCATATATTTTATGCATACCCATGAAAAGGAAGGCATATATCTTATGCATAGACTGGCTCTCACCTTTTTGAAACAAATGGGTACATCAGATAGCATGTAAAGCAGTGTTTCTCGACCTTGGCAACTTTAAGATGCGTGGACTTCAACTCCCAGAATTCCCCAGCCAGCCCTGCTGGCTGGGGAATTCTGGGAGTTGAAGTCCACCCATCTTAAAGTTGCCAAGGTCGAAAAACAGTGATGTAAAGGAAGGCATATATCTTATGCATAGAAAAACAGATCTGCTTTAGCTCTAGATAAAGAGACACTTGTTTAGCTATAAATAAGGAGGCATCTGTTCTATCTCTAAGAGAAGGAAACCTTTGTTTGCAATAAGTTTACACATTCCATCCCATTGGTAACGATTGGCTGAATTTCTAAACTTCCCTACAGAGAAGTGCTGAGCAGCCACCTGCCCAAAGCAACTTGATACCTTTGGGTGAATAAACATATTTTTGATGCTCCACTGATCATCTGGTGTGTCTTATTGGACTCCCAACTTGCACAGACTATGGGAAAGAAAGGTGTTTTAATCCTTCCTCCTTGTGAAGGGATGTCATTGCTTCAGAAATTAAACATTCAGCTTAAATTCAAAATATTGTAAACTGCACAAATATTGCCTTTCTCGTCATTTAAAATCTGCATATCCTGTGAACACAATTGCTGTGTTCATATCACCTGGTTTATCCAGACAAATAAACCACATAATGGCTTAGTGTGATGACTGTTCTCCACAACACCCTGAACCACAAACTACCCAACCCCACATTGGCCTAATCTAGTGTATTGTGTGAATCCCTCAGCAATAATTGTTCATTGTACATTGCACAATTGCCACAATTACTGCACAAGGCATACTCTGCACTACTGCTGAGTTCCTGTATGAAAAACAGATTAAATAATTGAGAGCTCCTGTGTAATTGATAGGAAATTTAGGAACAGAAAAGAGAGAGACCCTGGATTGCAAAAAAAACTTCTTCAAGATCTGGAATTACCAGCCAGCAGTTCTGGATAACTTTGGCTAAGCTGCTTGTGCTGATCCCTGCTGACAAGAAAGGTATGGAGAATGGGAATAGGGACTTCCTTTTGGGCCACCTTCACCAAAATTGTGCCCAGAAGAGAGGAAATCTGCAGGGGGGTCAAAAATATTAAGATGGTGGGCACAGCCATCAACCCTGATGCAACGTGACTTCTCTTTTCTTGCTTCTGCTTCCACCTCTTGGTCTGACAGCATTTTTTTTAACATATAAGCTCAGAGAATTTCTTGCAAAATTGTCTCATCCTGAGAACTGGCAGGACTGTTGTGTGGAAAGGACAAGGGGAAGAAGATTATATATGACAATGAAAATTCCATTATGTTAATTTGCAAGAAGAGAACTAAAAGTACATTTTCGTTGGCTCTGAGAAGACTCCATATAAACCATCAATACCTCATATCTTAAGATATTCACTGTGGATTCCCATATTTGGAAACAATACATGAAATTACCCCTGCCTAAGACTTATTGAACTGAACTCCTCTTAAACTTCCTCCAGTTGGGGAAGGAACTTTGATTCTTCCTCACCTGGACTCCTAGTTGAGTAGCTTCCTGAATGTCTTGTCCTCATTCAGCAGGATCTGCTGCTTGAAAACCTTGCCTGATATAATGTCAAATGTGCAGTTCTTCAGTTTCTCAGTTCTTCCTCTTTTTGAAGATGAGGAGAACATTTGTTCTCCTCTGGTCTTCTGGGATCTCACCAGACCTCCAGGAGTTCTTAAAGATTACTGTGATCACTTCTGCTAGTTTCTTCAGTCCCCTGGTGTCAGGAGAGATTTTAGAAAAAAGACAATTCATCAGGCCTTCCTAGTTGGGTCAGACAAGAGGCACACTAAAAGAACAACTCATAAGCCACCTTGGTTGCATCAGCCGAACTGAGATGTCCCTGTTTTTTGGAAGAACTGATGTCTCTGACTATACTTGTTTACAACCTGGAGTGTCTACACGTCTATTAAGATAAGATAAAAAGGCCCTAGGAGGAAAATGCCCTTCTGAGGCTGTTAGGGGTAAACACCCTGTCAGCAGGCATCCTAGCCTCCCTATCTTTGCATGCAGATCTTGCTTATGACATGCATGTCAGTTTCAGAAAAACACAAAAATTCCCACAAGAGCACATGCACCCACTCTCAGACAGACAGAGAGAAGCACACGCAGAAATGTAACAGTTGCTTCTAAAACCCCACAGCTGTTCTCATCTGAGTAAGATTAATGTGCATATTGCTGTGGGATTAGAGTTAAAAGGTTAGGATTTATAGTATGGGGCATGAGATTCGTCTAATAGCAATTCTTTGTATTAACCCAATGTTTTACATTTTGGGAGTATTTCTCATCTGTTTTGTTCAAGTCTCCCCAGAGAAGTAAACCTCTTTTTGGTTCAAGTGAACCTTGTTTCCTGACCATTTTTAGCTGGGGGAGTGAGTCACCCCATACTGAAAGCTGTAGCAACCCAGCTCAACAGGTCCCAGAGTAAGCTTCTCACGTAAAAGGAAGTTGTCTTGCTGTGAAGCTCATCTACAGAATATCCCAAGTCTTAATGGGACGATTTTGGGAGTGTATCAAGCCTGGAACCCAACACTGTGTTTTACCTATATCTGTATGTACTTTCTTGGACCTCAATTTCCTCTAATGAGGCCCTCCTTGAGCTCCTCTCCCACCCCCTCAGGAGGTGAGGTGGGTCTCCACAAGAGGACAGCTTTTTCTGTGGGAGCAACCCATGGATGGGATTCCCTCCCCAAAGAGGTTCAACTGGCCCCCACACCAGTAACTGTTCGGCACCAGGGAAGACCTGTCTATTGTCCCAGGCTTATAAACTGGCTTTTAATTGCGTTTTAATTCATATTGTTTTAGGTGTTGAATGACCCCCTTTCAACTGCCTAGTTTCAATGGCATTTTTATTTTGCATGTTATTGTATACTGTATGTCTTTATTCAAATTGTATATTTCAGTGTGTTTTATTGTAAATCACTCAGAGAAGGTTGGCTATCGGGTAATTTAAGATGTTTAACAAATAAAATAAAATAAAAGTAATCCATCTGGCCCTGGAAAACCTAATCCTAACACTGGAGACTTTAGTTTGTTTAATCAGCTAAATTTTCTCTTATCCTCTTCTTCTCTCTCCTAGGATGGTCAAAAAGTGACCAGCAACAGCTCCATTTCCATTCTCAGAGAAGACAAAGGCAAAATAGAAATCAAGACATCAGGGGTGTCTGCAAGGTAGGGGTCAAAAAATTCAAGATGGTGGCCACCACCGTGCAATCAAAGCCCCAACTTGTTTACAAGGGTCATGATGCAGGTAAAAAAGGGGGTGAGGCTTTGATCGCACGGTGGTGGCCACCATGCTGAGTTTTTTGACCCCTGTGGAAGAGTGAACTCCCCGCCTGGAGGGAGCAGGCATTTTTCCTTCCTGGGATCCAGAGTTTTGGTGCTACCTGCAAAGGAGGGCTAAATGGGAGGGATTGTTTTGCAGAAAGAGAACCGAAAGCAAGCGTGCGTGTGGGTGTGTCACGCCGGGAAGGCCGCAGGGACGCGGGAAAGAGAAACTGCAACAGCGGTTCTTGGAGCTGCAAGACCGCCGAGGGGCAGAGCTGAGAGGCGGGGAGGAAACGTGCCCCACCAGAGCCTGCAAGCCCAGCCGAGCCCCTGGCGTGCGGCGGCCCAGGGGCAGAGCGCCACCCCCCAGCTCCAGGAAGGGAGCAGCGGGAGTGCTGGGGTGGGGGGAGAGAAAAGCCCATTCGCCAGTCGGCAGAGGAGCGAAGAGGGCCTTCGCTTGCCAAGGGACTGGGACTCGCCCCGGGGGAAAAGCAAAGGTCCAAGGGGCTAAGAAATAGCTCAGACAGGAAAACAGAGTGCTAACCGAGGCGTCGGAACACAGAGACAGAACACAAAGGCAGAAATGTATAGATTAAGAACAGAAGTAGCTGTAAACTTATAGCCTTAGGAAGATGGTAGAATAACATGCAAGATGGGAAATCTCTTTAGTACCTTTAATCTGCAGAAGAAAGGGCACTTGGGATCTTTTATTCCAAATCAAGGCAAAACTTTGCTCTGAGGCATTGGGTGTTAGACAGTTGCAATCAGAAAATCATGACACCATAGGTTAATTCAATTTCATTGGCAAACACAGTTACAACACACCCCAAAGATGGGCAGTATTGCCCAACAGCCGGGCACTACTGTTACTAAGGGAAATATGAGCTGGCCGGTACCTTATCTAATGTGGTTGCGAGGCAGCTGGCTCCTGCTTCTGCCTTCGGGGGAGATTTTTACTGCTTTCACTGTTACTTTCACTTCCCACTTCTATTAATAAGGCTCATACATGTGAAAGGGAAAGTAAGGGTCTGCAGCAGCTGCCTATTTGCGTTGCCGCTTTGTTCTCAGCAACTAGTGAAGGTCAATTCTGGGGCCATTCATAATTCCAAAATCCGCCATTCTATCAGCGGCGGTGGCTCCTTTGGGCAGAGGCGTGAGCAAGGGGGCCATTCATTGAGTCCAACCGCCCCACTCCATAAAAATAAAAACAAAGAGGTTCAGAAGCCAAGCTGGACTCATGATGACTTCGTGGACCTGTCCATGGCTGGCCAGCAGGCCTGACATTTCCTAGTGGTGACCCATCTAGTCTTAGCAGTAAACTCTGCTTCGTTTCTGAGCCCAGACAAAGTTGGCTGCATCACTCAGGAATCCAGATTAAAGTTTCCGCAATAGATGGCTGCCTAGCCCCTGTGTGGAAAGATCCAGTAAGGGGGACCCATTTCCCCTCACCATCAGCTGGAATCTGCCTTCCTATAATTTGCCTACCATTTTATGTCCTGTACTAAGATGATGGAAAACAGGTTGTGACCGTCCTCTTTGAAACACTTATTCAAGTATTTCTAGAGTGCTGTTGTAAGTCTTCTCAAGCCAGATAGATCACCTCTCCTTGCAGGACGTTTTTTCCAAATCTTCTCATCCTCCTCCTGCCCTTCTTTGCACGAATGTGTAGTTTGAGGAGGTAGAGCACGGACAGCAATATTCAGTTTCCTCTTCACGCGACGGCCCTTTAGAAAGCTGAGCCAGGGTGAAGCCAAGTTCAGTAACCTACTTAGACAACCTGCTTAGAGATGCACCCTTAATAACTTGTCACTCCTGTGAAATATTAGCAGCTGCAAAAGTGCCTCCCGCTGGTTCTAGCCATGTGTGAAAGGAGGAAGTCAAACGTATACTTGACATACCATCAAGTCCATCATCTAATAGGCCCAAAAGACACATGACATGCTTAGGAATAGTATCATGAAATCAAGAATGAGGCCTGACACTGGGAGACTTGGTGGAACTGTTGGAGCTTTGTTGCTGAAGTTTCTAACAGAGTATTGCTCCCTTGGTGGGAAGTAGAAGAAGTGAAGCTTCCTGGCTGTTTAATGTTGCTATTGTGCGAAGAAAATCCACCGGCTCGGCTAGCTGAAATCCTTCGTAATGGGTGGGGCCTTAAATGAGCCCCAGTACTGGAGAAAAGATCTCCTCACGCAGAACAGAGTAGAACGGTTGCACCCCACAATCTGGAAACTGTATCCTAATCCTCTTGATGCAACCAAACATTATGTCTGCTTTTCTACAGCCTTGGATTCCTATTCAGCTTGTAATCGGCTATAATTCCAAGAACTTTTTGCAATTTTGGGGGGTGGGTGGGGAGGTGGATGGGAACTGCTCTTTGCACTAAAAGCAGATGACTGCCCTTAGTCAGGCTAAGAGTTAACCTGCTTCTTTTGCTGAAGAGGCAGTGTTTGTTCATTCATTCATTCATTCGTTCATTCGTTCATTCGTTTGTTCGTTCGATTTATCTCCACCCATCTCCCCCTAATGGGGGACTCTGGGCGGCTCACAGAATCCATTAAAACAATAAATATATATAAAATTACAGAAAGCATAAAAACTTGTTTTCTTATCCAGCATGCCAAGCCGTGGTCAGCAGACATCTCCTTTAAGTCCTTGGAATTATTGGAAACTGCTTTGCAGGAAAGAGTGGTGAAACAGGCTGTCAGTACTTCTAAATTATTCTCTCAGGTAGCTAAATTGCTGGAGAGTTTTCCATTTTAACTTCAGATTAAGGTGTAAAGGACAATGCCATGTTTTATTTCTTATGTTGAAAAACACATTTCCTTTCCTTTTTTTTTTTTAAGCTTCTAATTGTGGCTCTTTGTCTACATCCTGAAAGCTCCCATGTTTGTGATATTCCAGGATCAATAACTAGACGTTGCCAGAGATGTATCTCATTTTTGTCAACTGAAAGGCCTCCAAAGAAACCAGTTTTAGCAGCATATCAACTGTCTGGAAAGCAGTGACATTTGCAGGGGAAGAATTAACTTCCACCCCAAAGGAATATAGGGTTATCAAGCCCTCACTTGCACAAATCCAACTTTTAGCAGGGGATGTGGCCACCATTTTTCCACAAGCACATGAAGCCCTAAAGTGCACAAAATCAGTTTAAGCAAGGGTTCCTGGAAATGCAGATTTCACACGTATCTGCAAATGAAAACAACCCTAATGTCAAAATTCCTTCCTTGCAGTCTAGACCAGAAACAGATAATCCAAGGAACAAGAATTGAAGAGCTCAGATGAACAGTATTTATTAAGAGTAAGGTTAAGGTTACAACACCAGCATTCCAGCAAGTGCTCTACTTTCAAATTAGACATCTATCTATCTATCTATCTATCTATCTATCTATCTATCTATCTATCTATCTATCATTTTTCTATCTATCATCTATCTATGCAATTTAAGACAGTACAAAGCTTATCCACTTCCATGCACTTTTCCAATGTAGCGGGCTGGAAATGTGTCTTTTTGTGAAGCTAGGGCAGTCTGCATCTGTTCCCTGATAATGATGATTTCATAATGGCTAGCACTTCCTGCAGTGTGAGAAGAAATTCTCCTATCTAGGATAGAGCAAAGCAACAGCTGATTGCCTGCAGCCTTTGTAACACAGATAAAAGTGTCTGAATTATTCAAGTGGTCAAGATACTGCTAGCACCCTCCATGGGTAGATAGAGAGGAAAAAAACACTAGGAAAGGGTTTTGTGTCCCACAAAAGAAACCCCCCCCCAAAAACACAATGGGTTGAAAATGGAGAGGGTTGACGAAGAGGCAGCATTCAGCAGCAGAAAATACTTAATTAAATTATATTAATTTTTCTAGATGGTGCTGATGCTGTTATCATCAGAATGGTTGGTGCTACTGATGATAATGTCCATGCAATTACTCTTTTTGAGTGAATATTTTGGAAGAGATTGACTGACTGACTGACTGACTGACTGACTGACTGACTGACTGACTGACTGATTACTTTAGCTTATATGCCACTCCATTTCCAAGATCAAAAAAATACTCAACAGTTCTGGCAAATGGGGGGGGGGGAAGAGACCATCCATCAAGAGGAATTAGGTGGGGTACCAAATACCAAGAAAAAAATGAAGCTAAATTAAATTTATATATATAGCTGGAAAATTAACATAACAGCAACAAGTCTTGAAAAATGCTTGAAGTGTTAGTGTTAATACTGGGGGCATCCAAAAAAGTCAATATGGCAGCCATGACCACACCATTGAAGCCCTGCCTCTTCTTCCCACACTAAAAAAGGGGGCAGGGCTTCAATCACAATGCCATTTTGACTCTTCTATCCCCTTCCTGCAGACACCCCGATTAATACTTTGATAAAGCAGAAAAAGGAGGTGAGAAAGGAGAAGAAGATTCACTTGCTGGTGAGGACCTGGGATAGGAGGAGTGGAGAAAGGTCCTTCCCATGAAATCTGCAAGGGCTTAACTGGTTTGGAGAGAACCCAGAACTCTAACTCTTGAATTGCGCGTGGGGAGTGAAGGAATAAGCTTAGGCAATGATTGCCCCTTACGAAAGCATCGTAACAGAAAAGACTGACATAATTGGAAAGACTGCAACTATTTTTTCTCTTCATCCAAACATTGTATCTTAGCCCATCAGTGTCTTAGGGAGGGCCGAGCAAAACTCCCAAAAGAACACTTTGCTTGGGTACTTGGAAGTTGCTGTGGAAACAACGTGCCCCCTGTTTCCAAAGACCACGGTGCCACGGTGCTTGGGGTCACTCCAGTTGCCCCCTCTAGAATGCTGGAAGAAGCGGTTAGAATGATGGGAAGTGAAACCAGGAGGCCGTGGGGTCTTTTCCACCCCTTGACAAGACAAATAGCATGGTTTGCTGATCTGCTGCTAGCAAACCAAGTTTACATCCAAAAGATCCTGCAATCTGCAGTTTTGTCTTTGCCCATTAGAGGACACTCTTCTTGCACTGAACTAAACTGCAAAGGTGTTTTCTTCTTGAATTCCAAATTAGGGCTTCGTTGGGGTGACTAACACTTCTTGGTCTATCTTCAGATCTCACAACCAGCCCTTATTCTACCAGAGCTTTGCTCGGCTTCAGAAGGGAGCCTTAGCAACCACCTACTTCAGCAATGTTTACATCAAGGACCAGCAGCTATGAAAGGTCAATATGGATTTAATGTAAACTAAAAACAAACAATAATTCAGAAGATTTGCATGAGATTTTCATTAGAAGCTCAATCCAAATTTAAATGGGGATCTCCCCTCTTTTATCTTCTAAATCAGTGTTTCTCAACTTTGGCAAGTTCTGTGCTGGCTGGGGAATTCTGGGAGTTGAAGTCCACATGTCTTAAAGTTGCCAGGGTTGAGAAAGACTGCTTTAAACAGCATTCCTGTGAGATAGGCAGAGAGGGAATGACTAGCCAAAGGACATCCTGGGTTTACAAGGATGGACTTAAACCCAGCTCCCCCTAGTCTTAGTCTAACTCCTTAATCACTATACCACTCTGGCAAGATGTCTGTGGCCCATCCAGATCACAGGCGTCTGCAGAATCAGATGCTTTCCTTAAAATTATCAAAGTTATGTCATGCTGTATGTTCTGCTTTTTTCATACGTGCATCCAGTGTCATGATACACATATAGGAGAGGCGGAGCTGCAACCATGATGGTTCAACACTTCTGTTGTCCTTTGCCCCCCTGCAGATGCCTCTAGGGTGCATAACAATCCATGACATTTCATGGGATTGACAAACTCTGCAAGATTTCGATGCTCTCGTCCAAAATCTCACGAAGCAAAAGTCTTGTGATATCTTGAATCTATGATTGCTGAAATCTTGTAAGGTTTGCCAAACAGGCTAGGATTCAACTGTTTAACTTTTTAAAGTGCTGGATTTGCTTCCATGGTGGATACCTGTGCCCCTGCGAGAGAGGGCAAGATGGCGTGGGCATCTGAAATGTTGCTGATCCAAGCCTCCATTGACTGTAGCACCTTTCCAGCATTTCAGACAGGAGCATTACCTGAGTTCTTTGGACCGATGCCAGACCTTCTCTTTGCCACAGCGAGCAACAAATCCATGGGTTCCCTTCCTCCAGTGCACAGACATAGCCATGGATCTCAAACAACTGTAATTCCCTGACGGCTGGGGGCGCAGAAGACAAAGGGGTTTGTAACCCTTTGTCTTCCATGATCAGCCCACAGCCCTGTCAGTTCTCAGGATGAGACAATTTTACAGGAGGTGCTCTGAGGTTAAAAATATTTTTATGCGTTAAAAATAAAATTAAAAAAAAAATTACAGGGATGGGAGGGAGGAAGGAGAAGCTGGTCCAACAGGTAGAAGAAGAAGTAAGACAGGAGAACTAGAGTTGTATCCGTGATGGAAAGAAAGGAAGATTCAGACATGAAGACAGAATGAAACAGGAGAGAATTTGGGCTGAACCAATTAACGGTGCAGCTGAGGGGGGTTGGGGGCATCCAGAGGTGGCCACAACTGTGCAATCGAACCCCCCCTCCCTCCTTTAATGCTGAGCTTTGATTGCACAGTCATAGCTGCCATCTTGATTTTTTTTTTTTTTTACCACCTTGTGGACATGCCTGGAGAAGGCTATACTTTTCTCATTCTATAAGACATTTCTTTGTACATGGGCACACAGTAAACCAGTGCGTCAGAAAGAGGCAGTTATGCCCAAGCTTTTCTCCCATAGGCCCTCGTTTTCCCAAATGCAAGGCGTTTTTACAAGATGGTATCCTGGATCAGGTGGGGTTGGGGAAGAAGACTATTGTTCTGCATCCCCTGTAGAAGAGAACTCAGTTAAACCAAAATGAAGAACCAGGGGGTTGAGGGCATCCAAGGAACGTCTGGAGAGCCACCCCAGGCCTCTCTTCTCCTCCTGCCCCCCCTCCCCATCACAACCCTTTCTGGAGGATGTAGAAGAAGCTGGCGAGGGTTGCCACCATCACTAGAGCACTGATGCTTTGCACACTGCTGGGCCCACCGCTGTTGCAGTAATCAGTCTGGCAGCACTCTGTGGAGATGTTGGCCCCTTTAGCTTCCAAGCTGAATTGGGGGCATTCCAGCGAACACCATTTGCCAATCATCAGCTCCTCCCCTAAACAGAGCAGAACAAACCAGCATTGGAACAAGAGAGAGAAGAGTCATTTCTGTAGGACAGAGGGATTTCTGTGAAGACCTCCTTTGGACCCCATCAGGACTTTTTTTTTTTCCTTTTAAAGGTGATTTTTGTAAAAAAAATTGAGGGGTCAGCTGGTCAAGCAAAGCAGCATTGTACATCTGTAGCAATGCCTTTGAGCCCCCCACAAAATTGCACTGGGATGGTAGAAAGCATTCTGGTCATCTAGCTCCTCCTCTGGTGAATGGTGTTCTTTGTGACAGCCATTTTGTGAGAGTGCCCATTATTTCCTCTCAAAATTCCAAATGTGCTCCTGACCTGCTAGATAGGACAATAATCGACGAAGCTTGGAGAAAGGAATTTCCACTGAAAATGAGTCTAGCAAAGCTAATACTGCATGTTAAGACTTGCAGTGTTTAACTGGGAGATTAATGAGGACATGTTTTGGAGTGGAACTGATTTATTTCTACCCAGCAGGAGTACTGCAGCAAACATAATCTTTTCATTACTACAGCAGCACAGAACTTGTGGATGGGCAGTTTTCCCACTGGTAAGAACTCTATCTTTCCATCCCCTGCCTCATATGGCCTTTTCGGTACAATAAGGGAATGGTGGCTCAGCAGTTTAGCAGTTCCCTGTCAATGCAATGGTTTGGTGGTGGAGTTCTTTTTGACCAAACAAATGGTCATATCATGAACAAACAATATGGCAGGCAGAATGATAGCCCTGTATTGTCCTTTCATTTTGGAGTGGGGAATGGGAGAGTTTTTTATACTCCAGGACTGGTGATAGCTCAGGGAAGGGCAATGACTGAAAGTTACTCTTTGCACTCTCCTACTGACCATCTGGAAGGAGCACACGTTGGCTCCTGCACTTTTGGCAGCAGTGAAGATGCTCGTGGACTGGTTTCAAACTACTTTTGAAAAACAGTGGAAAGAGAGGCGGTGTGAAAGATCTTTTGTTGCATGAGATATGAGGAATAAGAAATTCTAGCCCAACTCATGTGCAGGTTGCTGAATTTATTCCATTGCCACCACTGCCTACTTACCTAGATAGCATCTATCACCAGACGCAGATGCTTCACTCTACTTAACAATGCCACCTGCCGTATGCTCAACTCATTGATTCCTTTGAATTTTCTTCAAAGAATAAATTTTTGTTCACATTTCTAGCTCTCTTTTGGATTCTTAGCAGTTTTCTTTCTTAGCCCTCCATTGAAACTGCTGCTCCAGGCCCCTTCACTTCTACCAAGGAAGCAGGTCTTAGCCCTGATGAAGTTCCTGCTTACCCATTATTATGCTTTCTGAGTCTTACCATGTCCTTGCTGGGTTTGTGACACACAGTATCTGTCCAAGTCAGAGCACTTAATGGAACCGGTACAATCTGCATGGGATTTTGCACGATCACATCTGAAACAATACAGGGACAAAGCTACAGAAAGGGGGGGGGGACAGGGAGAAAGACACTTGTCAGTTGCTACGAGTCTTCCATGGAACATTTTTTGCTTACCGTAATAGGAGAGAAATTAAAGCAAACATCCAACATCTTGGGGCAGCTCTGGAAATCCAACCTTGGCATTTTTCTAGTAAAGAAACCTGGCCCACAGCTCTGTGCAACTGAGTCTGGTTGCTATCGGAATGTTATAAAACCCACTCATGGGAGGTTTAGTCTCCAGGCATAAAAATAAGCACTTCTTGGAGCACTCCTCTGTCCAGCACCAAGAACAGGGCAACCTAGGTTCACCTTTCATTAGGCGTGGGGTGTTATTCCCCCTTCTGAGCTAGAGATGAGAGGAGGAGGAGGAGGAGGAGGGTGATGATGATGATGATGATGATGATGATAGTTTTCTTGAATATCATACTACCACCATCTTATACCGAAGTGGACCTCTTTCTGACTTTATGATCAGCACAAGTCTGAACATCAGTAAAAGAGCTCTAAGCCCATCTGGGCTGATCACAAAAAGTTAGATGTAATCATCTTGGATGGGAGGCCACCAGATCCCATGGCTCAAATAGAAAGTAAACCAAAATAACCAACATCCAGGGAGTGCAGAGTCGCCAAGAACTGAGCTCGACTTGAGGGACTTTTTAAACCTTTTAAACAAGTCAGCTAGAGATTGAAATCCAGGGCCAGCAAAAGCACTGAGCTCACACACGTTTGAAGCTGTTTGTTTTGGGTAGGATGAGGTTCCACGTTGCCTAGTCACACTGGCAGCTGGTCCCCAGAGCACGGCCACTCCCAGTCCTGCCCTGGACTGAATTTCCTGCAGAGAGAAACTGAGGCTGGACAGAGACAAATCAGCTCCTGTTAAAACCTGGGCCCTACTTCAGAATATGATTGCATGGCAAAGTGAAAACCATAACTCAGTTTATTAATAGAGGGTGACTAAAAAGATTAAGCCCTCAATTAAAGGCTCAGGGAGTGGAGAAGATTAAAGGGGCTATGTTAAATGTCAAACAATTTGCATGGAGCTCAACACTTGGTGACTTTAAGACGTATCCACACAGCTTACTTGGCAACAACGTAGAAGTGCTTTGCCTCTTCTTTGTAGTGGTTTTTTTTTTTCCCCAATTTTCCAGCCCAGTCCATAGCCCAACAGACTGCCTGGAACTCTCCCATCTGAGCACTGACCAAGCCTGACTCCAGCTTGGCTTCAGAACTCAAGCAAGGTTGGTCCAGTGGTGCCACCTGTTGAGCATGGAGAATGCCATGTAATATAGACAACGTCTGTTGGACCAGCAGTCAAGCCAGACTCTTACAAAAATAATACTATTTTGGGAGAACCATTCCATTAAGGACCCAGTTTGAAAGTCATGGTGCTCCTAAGGTACCCTGTGATCTCACAATTACTAGAAAGACTAGTTAGAAGGATTAAATCATCCTCGATGGGAAGTCCAGCCACTGCTCAAACAGATCCAGTGAAGGAGAGCCCACCGCCTCACTCAGTCACTAGTTTTTCTGTATAGTTTATGTCTGTAACATTTGAGTTGGAATCTGCCTTCCTATGGCCTCAATCCAAGTTTCCATGTCTTGCTTCTGGAAAGGAAGAGAGCGTA
This sequence comes from Python bivittatus, assembly GCF_059951505.1. Classification (NCBI taxonomy): domain Eukaryota; kingdom Metazoa; phylum Chordata; class Lepidosauria; order Squamata; family Pythonidae; genus Python; species Python bivittatus. Next base: position 2,737,226 of record NW_028277086.1, on the reverse strand, counting down.
CTCCTCTGCGACTTCCTTTCAGAGTGCCATTGTTTTCTGCATCCTCAGTCTTCCCTTCTAAATATTCTCAGTTCCACCCATCCCTCTTCACAGGACTTAGTTTCTAATACCCCAGTCATCTCATTCCCTTCTCTGAATTCTTGTTTCTCTGAATCCTTGTTCAAGTATGGATCAAGCCCAGAACCGGATACAATATTCAAGGGGAGAACCTGAATACCTGCTTTGGAACTGTCATTTGCAACCTCTATTTCCACGGATGCCCCCTAAAATTGCACTCACATTCAGTCATACTCACAGCTACTGTTCCAAGATATTTTTCCCAAGTGCCATGGCCAACCACCTATTCTTTACCTGTGTATTTACTTGTGCAGAGCCCGTTGGAGTTGGGCAGCTATAACAAATTTGACTAAATAAAATATTTGTTTTTAAAAAATGTCTTCTATTTCCTAGGGAAATGCTTCTGCAATGGTCTGTTAACTTTCATCCTGTGGTTTTCAACCCATTTTCTAACCTTTCAAGATAATGCCCTGCAGTGGTCAACCAGATGTTCTTCCATTGCTTCCAGACTGGACTGACCCCACAGCAATTGGTCTAATGTATTATGACAGAACAGAAGGTTGCTAATTGTCCCATGATTGCTTGAATACTGTATTTTATGGAGAAGCTTTGGGGATTCTTTATCTCAAGTTTCCAAATAACTTGGCTGGTCCCAGATACTACCAAGCTGCCACAAGAAGTTTGGAAGCCTAGGGAGCACATAGTAGCCCTATCAACCTTTCCCTCCAAAGCAAGGCATGTTGTTCAAAACCCTGGAAGTTATTTTGATAAATGAGGCAAAGCCAAGCCAAACCACAAATACCACCTTGGCAGGCAGAATAAATCAAGAAAACTGGGAATCATTAAAACAACTGAAAAACTGCTGTGTTTTCATCACACTCTGCATCTGCTGCAGGCCATGCCATCAGCAGAACCAGCTCTCAGTTCTGTAAGCATTGACTTGGACTGATATATTTGCATGTCACACACTTTCCCATCCCAGGGCAGGAACATCTCTTGGGCCAGCCCTTCTGGTAGCCAATTAAACATATACTGCGTCTGCATATGGAGGTTCCCATTCACCAGGGATAGACCCATCTTCCAGGCACTTCACTCTCTTTTCTCAGCCCCACCCCATCACCACACCTTGCAGTGTTCAACTCCGTAGAAGCAAATGTGTAGGATGTGAAGACAACACCTCGCTTGCCTACCCTGAATTTACCACCTATGAATTTTGTATTTCCACAGAACAATGTGGTTTTCTAATCAGGGGCATACCTGGGCAATCCAAGCATCTCTTCTGCTTTGCTTGAGGAGATACCACCCTTCTTATCCGACAGCAACATTGGGCAAGTGAGCGACTGTTTGTTGATGGGATCTGGAAATGCCAGTAAAACTTACTGATTTGCTCCAGCTTTGCAGTTTTCCCAGCACCTGAGCCTTGGAGAGGCTGGGAGGTAGAAAATTGCCAGCCAAGTACGGTTGGATTGAGAAGGGGATGGCAGGAGGGAAGCATATAAAGGTGTTTTGCTGTCATAACACTGATTTGCACTGTGCAATCACAGGATACAACAGTTGCTGTCTTATTACAAGAATCAGAACTTCAGGGAAGAGTTCATCAGCTGGGACTTTGTCTATAGACGAACTGTTGATGATACTATTGGCACAAAGTTTTGTCTCATTCTGGGTCCTTCAGGGAAGTCTACGGCCATACTACCCTGAAAATGCCCATTCTCGTCTGGGTCCTTCAGGGAAGGGGGAGCATGTGCCTCCTAAATGCATAAGCCAACTGACAGGCTGTGTTTTTGCAACACACCGAACCAGGACAGCAAAAGACCCATCGCTCTTTCATTCAACCTACTAAGGCTGGTTAGTGCTAACTTGTTTTATTTTTGACTTAGTCCAACTTGCAAACCCAGGTTAGTTTTCAGTTCAGTAAATTGAGCAAACCTAGAAAATAGATCAATTTAGTTACCAGGTTAACTTCTATAGCCATGCATTAAACAGCGAAAGCTTATTACTTTCCTGAACTTTTTAAACCATAGCACTTTCTAGATAGCAAAAGGTGTGTTCCTTTCATGAGGAAGAGAAAATGATAATAGGTGTGAGAAACTCAGGAACCTCCTAGACCTCAAAGTGTGATAGATCCTGTGCAGGCAGCAATGCTCGGCATACAATTGCCCTACTATTCATTCTTTCATCCTGCTGGTCTCACAACCAAGGATTCATGAAATCTGATCTTGCTTAGCTTTTCCTAACTCAACCAACATCAGAGAGATGGTACCACCTGATCCCCAGTTTTGCTCTGACATTGCTCTACAAAGTATCTACAGAGCTTACAAGCAAATGCTAAGGAATATCCCTTGATCTACAGCTTTTAGCTATATTTAAAACAGGTGGTACATGGTTTCTTCGGCCACCATGGGTATGAGTACCATAGATTGAATATGCTCGTCTCAGGAAGCAGATCTGAATCTTTCAGTGTCACCATCTCTTACATCACAGCTACATTATACTTGGCACGCTGAGGCTACAGTTAGAAGCATACAGAGCATTGTGGTTCCCAAATATAATTTTTGGCTTACGCAAAGGACTTAATTATCTGGTCCCACAATCTAAAGCAGATACACAAGGGAATGAAGGTTTCCCTTTGCACACTGCATAAGTAGAACTGCATGATATCTGATGAATGGATCATAAATCTGCTGCCTCTTCAGAAAAGTTATCTCTGTGCATACAAATGATGTCAACTCAGCCTTTAAGAATCACAGCCTTTCATAGCTTCCACAGTGGCAAAGGAACTCATAGCTCATTGTTCCACTGAGATAGGAGTGGGATTGCAAACATTAAAATTTGCCATGTAGACCTTACTTCTATAGGTCTTTTTAATTCATTCCCCACCCCCCACATTTAAGATGAATAGCCAAGCAACACAGAATTAACATTTATTTATTTGACATATTTCTGCCCTGCTCCTGAATCAGAAGGATCTTTGTGGGGGCAGGAGGGGGGTTACATTTCACAAAATAAACAAAGCAAAACCGTAATGCCAAATAGAATAAATGATAATTTAAAACACTCGAACTTAATCATTACAACATGGCCCCTTGGTTCTGATTGTGAGACGGAAATCAGTGGTGCCGATGGGTCTACAATGGTGGCCCCAGAGAAGACCATCTTTGGCATCTTCTCATGAAACAGCTCTCTCAGCGGTGGGATGCTGGCACTTCGTCCCCACATTTTGGCCTCAACTTTCAGGCAACAACACATTGGAAAAGGAACTTCCTCAAGTGATGGCCATACATTTTGTAACTCAGGATATTAATTACAGATTTCATTAGAACTTCAAGGACAAATGCTTGGTCCACAACCCAGCCATTGCTGGAATCCGCTTGTAAAATGAGAAGAAGCAGAGCAAGAGTCATTCTCTGGCTCACATGAGCATGTGAAAGGACTCTGTACATGAATAACAACCTGATGTCCAGCCACTGAGCAAGGGCAGAACCGCTTCCGGCTCAAGTACAATGTCCCGAGCTAGAAAATTGCAGGGGGGAAAGCTGGAGAAAGGCAGGGTTAGCCTGGAGAATTCCACAGGTAGCCAAAATTACATGACCCACCAACCACCTTGGCTGCTGCTGGGCTAGAAACAGCTCACAAGCTTCAGAATGAATGAACAGATACATACATATCAGTACTACATTTCCGGAGCTAACAAACCCATTGCTCAGACAATGCAAAAAAAAAAAAAGGCATAACATGAGCCCAGATCTATTTGTGGTGCTGCATCCTCTCCTGCAGCAGGAAAAGTTCTTGTAAAGCACGCTCCTAATTCATGTTCAAGGCCATCTCATTGTCCCTTTAGCATCAGGAGTCTCTTGGTAATCACACTCACCTCTCTCTGTGCAGAAACTCGTCAGCAGGAGCAGGACTATAAAATGCTTCATTGTGGGTGAGGGCTCTCCAACTTGTAAGGAAGAGGCAGCTACGCTGGCATGATCACAACTACTCATCAACCGCAAATACATTCCCCATTTAAGGCCATACCATCTGGGAGGAACACACAATTGCCAAAGGATATATTGTGTGTTTGGATGTTTTGTACAACTTTCAAAGAAAACTTGTATAGCTTGTTGGAGCTTGTTGGAAACGATGGGCAACTGAGGGTTTTATTGTTCTCATTGTTATTCATGAAATTATACCCTCCCTTTTGTTGGGAAATGCTTGGAATTGGAATCCCATTTGGGGAATTTGCATCAGCCTGCAAGGCTGCTTCGTTTTATATTATTTCATGTTAGCCTTGAAAAGCACAGCTTGGAATTGAGACCATGATGTTGTAAAATTGCAAAGCTAAAGACTGCAATAGGATGGGGCTTGTCCTGGTCTGCTACCTGATCAGAACTGGGAAATCGCAAAGGGGTGACATCTACAGAATTTATGGAAGCGTAGGAAACTTCATAGTCTCAGAAAGCCACTTGGTTGCTTGCACTGAACACCAGCAGCATCCATGGAGTGGTCAAAATCAGCAGAATGAAGGACAGAGTGTCACGATGAAGCCCTGCCCCAAACAGTGGGCCTTGCTTCACCACTCTTGGTGCACCACCTTGGTGATTTTGGCCACCATCCTTGTCGAGGTCACGGGTAGACTCAAGATGACCAGTCCTGGAATGAAGCCTGCAAGATGATCAATCAAATCAAAAGACCTAAGCAAAAAAAGTGGGATTGTTAGCCTGGACACAAGAAGATCAAAGGACCAGTATTTTAGGCAAGACACCAAATGGCATCCCATTACCGCCACACTCTAGACGCATATCTGCTCAACTTCGCATCATCTCCCATCTTCTCTGCCTCCTGCATCCGTTGGTTGGGATTGTTTCATATAGGAAATGTCGTTCACAATATCCTTGCAACTTGCTTCCTTCTTATTGCTGAGTGAAAACACACTGAACTCATCTTGGTTCCTTATCTGTGGTTGCCATTCTACCATCCAAAGGGGAAATTGTGGTTAGGACTCTTCTAGTGTCTGGAGCCTATGTGGTTTTCTTTGCACATGTGCCTGAAAAATAGACTCTATCTCATAGTCCAACACTTGATTTAAAGCAGACTTAATCAAAGGGTATTTGAACATCATAAACTGGAATCCTTTTACTGGTAGATGAGGCTTGCAAAATTCTCCATGATAAATAAACATAAGGGGCTACTAGTCAGCTGAGAGATTGGATACAAAGTAGGATAAATTCACACTTTCTTCTATGGAAGAGGGCATAAAGCAGGTAGGAAAAATAATCAAATAAAAAGCAGTTCGAACATAATTTTAAAAAGCCAACACATTGGTTCTATTCCGAAAACACAGGTAGGGCCATGCTCCACTTGAACCAAACCATGGTACAATCATGCCCGGGCAACCTATTTTCTCTGCCTTCATCTCGTCCCCAGCCCGTGAGTGAGACAGGCTCCTGGGGTTCTCTAGCATTTATTTATCATTGCCTTTATATGCTGCCACAGTCCATTTGACCCTTGGTGGTTTACGTCCTAGAAAAACAACTGAAAACACCCACAAAACATAAAATCAAATCTTGGTGATGATTGAAGTAAAACTCGAGATAAATAAAAGCAAAAGATGATCAGTCTGGTTAGAATGGTCTCCAGAACAGCTCAGTTTTCAGCATCCTCCAGCATGTATCAGGAACGGTGCTGGCCAGATCACCATAGGAAGACTGCTCCAGAGAACCAGTCCTGCAACCAAGACACAGCGGCTCCTGGCTACTGCTTCCTTCACTTCCCCAAAGTGGGACACTAGGAGTAACTTCTCCCAAGATGACCTAATAGGTTGGGCCAATCCTGGTTGGAGCAGGCAGTCTTATCTGTACACAGGCGTTGAAACATTACATTCATTGGCAACAATGCTTTGGAGACTCACTGAACTCTTACTGGAGTGGTTGAAAGCACCCTCTGGTAAATGGGTGCTGGTGTCTGGCTGCACCCATCATGACAACCATTTTATGACTGTGCCCTCCACTTGCTGTTGACATTCGTAAAGTCCCTTGGCTCCAAAATGTTGCCTGCCTCTGCTGTAAGAGGTCGACCTTCTGGTTGCAGCATTCCAGACCAGTTGAAGTTCATGAGAAGTTCTCTGATGCTAAAGCCTTGGATAACTATTGAAAATTCACCCCGCCCTTCAGATGCTAGCTGGACCTCTTTGCAGTTCCCCCTCCATTTCTGATCCCTAGCAACTGGCATATAATATGTACCTACTGGCTCATACTCATGGGTGGTTTCTCCACAAACCACAGTGACACCAAAACGATAACATATTCACACTGATGTTATAATTGCTTACTTACATCCTGACATTTTGTGTAAGTATGTAAGACATGGCATATGTGTAATGATAACACCATTTTGTCATTTGCACCCTGTGGCCCCAGGCACCCATGTTGTCCTCTTCCTCCACTAGAGAATTGCTTCCTTTCTTTGATGTTTTTGGTTGCTTCCCCTCTTCCTGTCCTATTTCCATCTCCACAATATCACCATCTTCAGAGGTAGTTTCCAGGATTCTGAAGCACCTTTTGAAGTTTTCACTATACAGCTGCCTTCCTCATTTGCAACATTGTACAGGTGGATTCAAACATCACTGCTTCTTCTTTGGAAACATCCCAAATGCACATAACAGTAGACTTTTCCCCACTGCATCAGCCATCTTTTTCATACCAGGGAATGATCCAATAAGAAAGGAAAGCTGGAATTGTTAGGGAGGAGATTTCTTCTTGCTAACCAGCTGCAGATGCACTGGGGAGTAAGCTACTCATTTTCTTGATAAAGGAAGAATGTGCAGGTGTTCTGTGTCTGTAATATTTTACAAACCACCATCTTCTTTCCCAGGTTCCATTATAAGCTGTTTCATTGTCCTGACTGAGAATGCAACTTTTTTCAAAGAAGGTTTTCAGTAGCTCCTTCTGTTTTTTCTATCTACCCGCCAAATAATTTCTGCATATGAACAGCACTAGTACAGACTCCCTGGTAGAAGCCAAAGGCCCACACAGGGAGTGCTGTGCATCATCCTGGGAAGCTCCTGAATCCAAGATCAGCACACCTTGGAAATCAGTGGAGCTTGACAATTCCCACCCCAACCCCAACCCCCAGTACTCACAGTTCTGTCCTCCAGAAGCCTTTGACAGGTGATTCCCAAGTGTTCACCATGAGAACCTTTCTTTGGTGGTCATTTCAGTTACTCATTAGGTGGATATTGGTCTCAGTAACCACAATATGTGACATCAGGATTCCTCCAGGAAGGCACGGTTCATGTTTCCTTCTGTCTCAGTCAGCATATACTGTACTTCCTATCATTATCATTGGCATTTCCATAAACCTGCATGGAAGTCCATGCTGGCTGGGGAATTCTGGGAGTTGAAGTCCCAGGCAAGATGGCGGGCCTCCAGAAACAGAGCACTTACTTACATGCGTGTTGTACAAAATAACAAAATTTACATAACATGATTTTTCATAGGAAGTTCTCCCCTCTTTTTCAGTTCTCAGTGCTTTCCTCCTTTTTTGCTTCCAGCAACTCAGAATGGGAGAGCAACAGTAGGGAAAGGGTGTCTAAAGTTTGTCCTGGTGGTAGGGTTGAGTTGGTTGGGTTGGGTTGAGGTTTTTTTTTTTTTATTATATATATATAATTCAAAACTGCTGCCCTCTTCAAGGATAACAACCAACAGTGAAGAACTGGGCACCTTCTCCTCTGCCCTCACAATGCCACCCTTCCAAATTGCTGTCTTTGAAGGCTACTACCCAACTGAAGAACAAAAGTAGAAAGAATTCACAGCATCTGTCAATTTGTGGACACTTGGTGCTTTGCCAGGTCAGTTTGTTAGGGCAAACATGAACTCGTATGACACATAACACAGAGTGTGTAAATGGAAGACTTCAATTCCAGAATGTTTGCCCATGTATCTTCAGTGGAACAGTTTAAATGACCCTCCAGTATTTATCCCAAGGACGACTATCCTAAATTGAATATAATCTCCCCAAGGAAAATTAGAAAAAAGAATCAACCTGCCTTCTGTCCCATATTCGTAGCTAATCTAAGATGACTTTCCACTTTTTAAAAATTAAACATGGGGGAAAAGTCAGTCTTGCTTCTTGATAAATAAAGTCTCATTGCCTGTAATTTGATGAAGTGCTTCTTGAGCAGAAAAAAATGCTGACGCATTTCATAATGCAGCTGGCACTGTTCATGATTTACCAGTGAATCCAGTTGAGCTTCTATTTTAGTTATATTAAAAATATAGCCCAAACAGAGAGAGATAAGGAGAGATTTCCTCACTTGTTAACAGCAGCCTGTCTGTCAAAGTGCTTACTTAAACTGCTGTGGAAAACTGCTAACCTAATTAAATAAAATGTTAATGCTAACTGCTGAGAAAAGCACTTGTGAAAATATAGATTTCAAGATATACAGATCTGCTAGAGCATCAGAAAAATATCTTAGGAAATTGCAACAGTTAAGCATGATAAAGGCTTATAAGTTATGCCTCATATTTAGCAATATAAATTTGAAATGATAAAAACAGCATCAGAGTAAGCACACCATGGCTACAAACAGTCTTGAAAACCCCAAGATGGAAGAAAACAGTGATAGCTTTACACTGGAGGAAACGTGAGCAATGATGGGAAGTGTCTAACCTGGAGTTTAGTGAAAAGGAAAAATAGTAAGCAGATTTCTGTCCCGGCCAGTAGAGAATATCCCTGATTAAGATGATATAAATGGTACTTCTTGAAATCCCAGATCAACAGTATGTTCTGCAGCACCCCTTCCCTCTGACCATTATTACTCCACGCAACATGCATTAAATACTACCCATTATTTTGTCATTCCTTCGACCATCAATGCATCCTTTCTAGACCAAGAATACCAGGCTTATGACAAACTCCCCTACTCAATGCCTCTCAGATGGGTTGTCCTAAATTCCCATAACCCTCAGGCACTTGTAACAGGCACCATGCTAACTGCCCTGGAAACTTTTCCCCCCAGTTTTTCCCTATGATTCAGCAGCCTTCTAACAATGTATTTCGTGCCAACCCCGGTCTTACAAGAGGCCAAGAAAAATAGTGGGGCTGGGGCAGATGATAGCAACTGTAGTACAAAAGCAGATTTATGATCATCGCTGGCTGGTCCCTTTTTTTTCTTTTTCCTTTTTTTTCTTTTTTGCTCTGTCTCCATGAGTCCAACTGTATCTGAGAAAGACTCTACATCTTCCACAGGTCAAGTCTGGGCCACTGTATGACAGCAGCTGCAAAACATTTGCTGCAGGCTATAAAACAGCCCAAAAGTTACAGATCAAAAATCAGGCTTTGTTATTTCCCCATACACACACGCGCACACACACCATGGGGTCTCAGGCATGGGGAGAATGCATGGTACTCTGTTCTGGTTCTTGTAGAGTAGAACAGCTCCAAGCAAGCAATTGAGGAACTGGAAAACCTCTGCAAAAAGGGAAGGAAGGAAGGAAGGAAGGAAGGAAGGAAGGAAGGAAGGAAGGAAGGAAGGAAGGAAGGAAGGAAGGAAGGAAGGAAGGAAGGAAGGAAGGAAGGAAGGAAGGAAGATTTTTCTTTCTGGATTTTAGATTCCCCCAATTTTCCATCTCACCTTTCTCCAAATCTTTTGTCCAAATCTACGCCTTTTGTAAGTGACCCTGCTTGCTATTTGTCACCAGTTTTCCTGTTTTCTGGTACCTTGTGTTATGCTCTTTGTCCATAAATTCAGACAAACAAATTGATAAATTCCCAGCAAATTCCCCACTTTTTCAGCTCATTCAACTTTGCTGCCACCTTTCTGATTTTTCTTGTATACCAAACATCAGGAGCTTCTGGCATGCAATTGCCTGGAATATGTAAGTTCCCCTTAACTCTGTGAGCTGGGAGGAGCCACTTTTTGCTATTCAAAGCTCGCTCCAGGCACAAACAACCACACGCTGCCAGGACATCCCATGGTAAAATGGCACCCTTGAAACGACATGCCTGCAAGGCGCCTTGAAGAACTGATGGTGGAAAGACTGAGCCGAAATCTTTTAAATGAAGTCAGAAAGCACAAAGAAGAACCACAAAAACTGGATTTAAGAAAATAAGCAGTGAGAAGCAAAGACAGTGGCTCGCCCTTTCCCTCAGTCTTAAATTGCCACCTAGACGTGTCAGCAGATGGCAGCACCACACCAACCTGGATCGATTTGCCAGTTGGAATGGTAGGTATTTCGATGGGAAATCCTCCAAAAATCTCAGGGCTGTTGGCTGGATTGAGAACCTGAAAAACGTCTTGGAAGATCAGCTGGCAAATTACTTCTGTTAATGGTGCCAAGAAATCTGTAGCGATGCAACCTTAGTTTCTTAGTGGCCATTATATGGCAGCTATTCATATGGCATAGCTAATTAATCTATGTTTGCCTGGGCCAAAAGACAGTTGGGTTGCTTATGGTCCAGAATTTTTGGAAACCTGCCATTGGTCCTGTTATGTGAGTCAGGTCCCTTTTTAAATAGGGTTGATTTGTCAAGGCACGTCACGTCGAGGGACCATTGGAACGGTGTGATTAACTTGGTGTTTGGCATTTATTTTTCTGTGTATTTATTAAAATTACTTTCCCACCTTTCTGTCCATAGAACCTCAAGATAGTTGCCACAATTGCAAACATAAATGATTAATTATAAAATTATAATTCTAAATTATGTCACCAGGCCCGGGGGTCCCAGGGAACTGGAGATTTGTCTAGATGGCTCCACTGTTGAGGTGGATGTACTTATTCTCTCCCTGCTAGGGTTTGTATATGTATCTTAGTTTTAATTAATCTCTATTTTTTACTGTTGACTTTTTATATATTTAATTCCTTATGCATATGTATTGTTTTTATTTGATTATTGTACGCTGCCAGAGTCACTTCTTGTGAGATGGGCAGCTATATACATTTAATAAATAAATAAATAAAAACAAATGCGAAAACAAAGACTATGCCATTTAAACCAGGATCATTAAAATCCATTCAGTCAGCTTGGGGAAAGAGACGTGTCTCTGCTGTTTCCCTGGATCCATGGTGGGGGGGTGTAACCACCTCTTTGAAGAGAGTGTTTCCCAGCCTGCGGGCCGCGCAGGAGAAGGCCTCCCCCACATGCCAGGCAGAGAGGCTTGTGACGGTGGAGGAGCATCTTCAGAAAGGCCTCTCCCGCTGCTCTAAGTAACCGGGTGGTTCAAAGTGGGAAAGGCTGTTCTGCAGACCCTCCGGCCTTAAGCTGCCAAGGCGATCAAGCTCAAGATTACCCCTTCTTTTTAACCCTTTGACTCTAACTAGGGTTCCCAAATCATCACCAGATCTAAGATTAGCAACCTTTGTCATCATCTCTAGCACTACACCCAACCTCTTGATAGCTGTCACTTGGGCTGATGATTGACCTACAGTATGTTTCACAGGCCTGAATGAAAAGACTGGCTCCCTAGAAACCCAAGAAGACTGGCCATTTTTATGGGTTCCTCTTGCTTTACCCATCCAAGCATCCAGAATATTCACACCCTATGATTATAGGCTACACATTATAGAACACCCACAGACAAGTGCAGTTAAGTTCTCATGAATCAAGTGCTATATGACCTTTTCATATATAGAGCAACAGGTTCAAAGAAAGTTGGAGAGAGGAAGACCATGGATATTTCCTTCTCGTTGGCATGCTTGCTGGGAGTATTTGTACGTGTGGAAATAGGTAAGTCAGTACAGAATATAGGGAAACAGCAGATGGGGAAAATTTGTACCACAGAGTATAGGCCAGTGTTAGTCCATGAGCTATGCACACCAAAGTTTCATTCTGTCCAAGCTGGGTGTCACAGATAGCTACAGTTGAGGATGACCAGTCTCCAGCCTCAAGAGAAGGCAGCTTCCATTATATGCAGTCCATTTTCTTTTAAATAGAAAACTCTCTTTTCTTGGCAGCTTGTTCCATAATGTGCTTTGCGTGTGAACAGCAGAAGTCAAATCTGAAATGCCTCCACCTAACTCAATGCTCAGAAGTGCCTGACAATTGGCTCCCTTTCTAGAAGGGGTAAGTAGCAGTGAGGTGGTCTCTGTATTTCAGTGATTCTCAACCTTTTTGAAGCTGCCGCCCCCCCTAAGGAGCGGAAAATTTTTCAACGCCACCCTTTGGGGGGGGGGGGAGTTACTGAATTATAAAAGGCAAAAATTTTAAGTAATTTTTTTCAGTAGACTTACACACCAAATTTGTTCGATTTAACTCAATACTTTTGCCCTGGAAGGTAATTGCATTCCTTTTATTAAAATTAAAATGACTAATGCAAAAAAAATGAAGCGAACGAAAAGCAACTCAAGAAACGGGTCAAATCAAACATTCATATTGAAAGGACGCTCAACGCACGCACTGCGATTAATCGCGCGGGAAGACAGCTGACGCATGCGCTGTGCTGGTTGGGATCGGAGAAGAATCGTAGTGTCAAGTTCTTCAAGGTCAGCCTACCTAGAATACAAATTCGTCTCACCATTCTTAGAAGTGCGTGAGGGCAGCTGTCGCGCAAGTTCGTTTTATTGCTGGTACAAATGGTGTAAACCGGATAATCGATTTAATAAATTTTGGGGGGAGTTTTAAAATTAAGTTTGAATGCCAAAACATGCTCATCGCCCCTCTACCACCCAAAACATGCCCACCGCCCCTCTACCACCCAAAACAAGTTCACCACCCCTCAGCATCCTCCCACCCACCCCCGGGGGGTGGTACCGCCCCCGTTGAGAACCAATGCTGTATTTTAACCATCTCTTTTAGGGCAATAAGGGTGTGTTTGCTTCCGATCCACCATGAATAGGTAGGAGTGGTTTGCATACAATCTAAGCACACCAAATAAATGTGTGGAAGGGAAAGAGGACCATGCCTACTTCTGTCCACAACTTTCATGCATGCATTGGTCAAGCATTTCTTGAGACAGAAGATAAACCCAAGAGCTTTCCCTGAGTTTGTCCTTTAGTTGTCAGAACAGCATTTCCAACTCTCAGTCCTTCTCAAAGGCCATGTTTACACAATACAGTTCAGTAGGTCACCTAAGGACTTGCTTCTGTGTTACAGGCTCAGGAACAGTACAGATCCAGGCAGGATGCACATACATATTAATTAACTTTGGGAGGGAGAGAGAGATCTTTTATTGGAAAATAAAGGCTACCTGTTACTTTCTATTTATAATAAGCTTTTTTTATCTTATGTCCACTACTTCTACAAGCTATCCTAATCTTCTCAACACAATCCTATGCTTGTTATTCTAGCTGATGTATTGATCCAATTTTACTATTCTTCTTGTGGTTATGATCTTGACTCGTGGATAAAGATAATGGATAATTCCATGCAGCTTTCTTGGCAACATTTCAGAAGTGATTTGCCAGCCTCTTCTTCCCCAGGAATGAGAAAAAGCGACTGCCCCAAAGTCATCCCACTGAGTTTCATGCTTAAGGGAGGGCTAGAACTCAGACCTCCCACTCCTAGTTTAGCACCTTAACTACTACAGCACGCTGGCTCATTTCTCGAATCCTGGAGCTTTGCCTAAATTGTAACTACCTGTTTCCTGTTCTTATCCACTTATGTCCATAAATGCATGCCTTCAAGTCAGTCCTGGCTGCTAGTGATGACTGTTTGGACTGCATTTTTCGTGGCCATGTTTTCAGAAGTGGTTGGCCCTTGCCTTCCTCCTCGGGCTGAGAGAGAGGGACTAGCCCAAGGTCATCTAGCTAAGGCAGGACTAGAATTCACAATCTACCAGCAGGGACAAGTAAAAAAAAAAAAAAATTCTTCCCTGATGCCTTAACCACTACACCAACCTGGCTCTCTATTCTATCTACAGATAGTCCTCATTTAGCAACCACAACTGGGACCAGCATCTCAGTCATTAAGTGAAGCAGTTGCTAAGTGAAGCCGCAACTGTGCTTATGATCTGACTTCAGCTTTCCTTTGCTTTATAGACCTGCAAAGGTCATAAATGTGAGGATTGGTCATAAAGTTACTTTTTTCCATCACCATTGTAACTGCGAACAGTTGCTAAACAAGGCGGTCACTAAGATTTTACATTCTTACAGCCTATAAACTCTGTTCATGATCATGTTCCACTCTTCAGCTCCATCTCAGCTCTGTCTATCCTTGCCCAGTACCAGCACCACCAGACACCCGTCCCTTGGTTATTTTGGCTGCTAGGTAGGACTGGTCTCTGTGGTCAGGCAGCTTGGCTGGACATGACCTTTGGGGTGTTGGGACCACTATTACAATTGCTTGACTTTTGCAATGCACTCTTTATAGGGCTGCCCTTGAAGACCACCTGGAAGCTTCAGTTGGTTAGAATGCAGCAGTGTAGGTGGTTATTAGCACAGATTGTTACACCTATGTGCCACTGGTACTCCATGAGTTGCACTGGCTCCTAATAGGCTTCCAAGTGTGATTCAAGGTCTGGTTATCACTAAAGGTAAAGCCATACATCACATACAACTAGGTTGCAGGACCACCCTCTCCCAAGAACATCTGCCTGCCTCACATGCTCCCATAAGGAGGGCATGATCCAGGTTCCCTCTTTTAATCCAGAAGCATGGATTTTCAGTGGCAGCCCCCATGCTCTGGAACAATCTCGCCCCAATAATATGACAGGCCCCACCTCTGCTTGCCTTTAGAAAAGCCATTAAGACTTCCCCAAATATCTGGGCCCAGTTGAGTGGCATCCCCTTTTGATTGCTTAATTATTGTGTTCAGTTGCCATTTTATATATTATGCATGGGTGGGTTTTATAATGTTATGTTGTTACTTATTTTTTATTTTTTGCTGTATGCTGCTTGGAGTCACATCGTTTGAGTTGGGCAGCCCTTATAAATCCAATGAATAAATAAATATCACCAGCGGGGCAGCACCTTCTAAGGTTTTCAAGTCTTCTTTCATGCCACCAGCTTAGGCTACTTGCTAGGGATAGAATTCAGGCAGTCCGCTATGCGGGGTGCTGCCTCTGGCCCTTGACTTATTGCAGAGAGTAAAGAAGATGGCTTTGATGGAGATAGGCAGGCTCCATTGCCTGGGCAACAGGGGCTAAAGCATTTTTCAAGTCCAGAACATCCAGATAATGGTGTTCAGAAGTGGCTCAGGCAGACACCTCCCTAATTCACATGATTGGGCGGGGGGGCAGGAAAGCCCAATCAGTCTTATAAGATTCTGTTATTACAACCAATCTCAATAAAGCAGTTTTAGCCTTCCTGTGGAGTTGATTCCATGATCTGGTCTACCTTGTGGATCTGGCATTTATCCTCTGCATCTCCCACCAGGCCTGGAGCCCTGTACTGCCACTTACCCCTACCAACTTTCTTCCAGTTAACCTAATATCATTCCTGGTGGCTTGCCCTGTACTCGGCACTTAACTGCTGGTGTCCTGGTTAGTTACTGCTGATTTGGCCACTTCTTTCCCTGGGCTTGATGGCCCTCCCCAGGTTGGCCATTGATCACCTTGGTTTCTTCTGACCAGCCAGGCTGCTTGTCCATAGTCACAGTCTGCCCTAATTGCCGGACCCTGGGCTTTTCATAACTGGCCTTCCATGTCCTTCTCCACTGGGCCATCTCGCCACCCAGGCCATCTACTAACACCAGTGTTTCATCTCTTGGACTTTTATATTCTCTCCACTCTTGTTCAGTCGTTAAGTCATGTCCGACTCTTCGTGACCCCGTGAACCATATCACGCCAGGTCTTCCTGTCCTTCACTGCCTCCCTAAGTTTGCTCAGTTTCATGCTCATTGCTTCAGTGATGCTATCTAACCATCTCATCCTCTGCCGTTCCCTTCTCCTTTTGCCTTCAATCTTTCCCAGCATCAGGGTCTTTTCCAAAGAGTCCTCTCTTCGCATTAGGTGACCAAAGTATCTGAGCTTGAGCTTCATTATCAATCTTTCCAATGAGCAATCAGGGTTGATTTCCTTTAAGATTTACTGGTTTGACCTCTTAGCAGTTCAGGGGACTCTTAAGAGTCTTCTCCAGCACCATAGTTCAAAGGCATCAATTCTTCGGTGCTCAGCCTTCTTTATGGTCCAGCTCTCACAGCCGTACATTCTCCACTCTAGGCCGCCAAAATGCCAGCACCCAGGACTATCTCACAAGGACTCAACTGACAAATCTCAGGGTGCTTTGCAGACTCACAGTGCCACCTTCATACCTTCTAGCTACTTTCGCCATAGCTTTCCCTTTACCAGGGTCTCATTGCTCTCCTCCTGGATCCCCATCTCTTCTCCGGTATCCCCTTGTACCAAGCCTCCACTTATGTCTTCTTCTGCCTGCCAAATGCCACCACCATCAAATGCTGAAGTCACTGCCCTGTGACTCACCCCTCATTGCATTACCATGATAATCTAAGTCATCAGTTGGGAACTGGATTAGGAAAGATTTCAAGTCAAAGGATTAACGAGAATGATTGGATCTCCTTTGTCATTGGGCAGGGCTGGAATATCTACAACCTATTATTTGTTTGTTTGTTTGTTTGTTTGTTTCATTAAATTCAGAACCTGCCTGACTCCAAAGTGACTCTGGGTGGCTCAAAAAGAAAACAACAATATACAAAGTATAATATAAAATATGTAAGACCAGCATACAATCAGACAATGTACTATATACAAAAATATATAACAAGGGGACCACATTCAGCCTACCCCCAGGGCTAGGAGAACAGCCAGGTTTTCAAGGCCTTCCAGAACACCACCAGGGTGGGAGCCCCATGAATCTCAATAGGGACAGGGGGTGGATCTGGTTTAGGCTTTTGAGAATTTTAGATCAAAATTATTTGGAGGACCGCAAGTATCTCCCTGCCTCATTTCTATCCCTCAAGTGTTGCCAACATTGTCCTTCCTATATTTAAGTCAGTTCTTAACCTCTTCTCCTCTTTCTTTATTATCCTTGACTAGGAAATGATATGGATGTTCTCATCACCAAGATTTGTGCTCCAAAGTGTCCTACTTTCATTAATGCTCAGAAACGAGCATCCAATTCTGTTTACTGCTGTCACTGTTCCTTGTGCAACATCTGGCCTCCAAAACCCTAAGAAAACTTTGCTTAGATGATTTCAAGTCCTGCATTTAACTATCTGCTGAAAGGGCCAAAAGAGCAGAGTATTTCTTCTCCTCCATGACACTTTAACATGCCCACCCATAGATTCTGCTCCCATGCATTGGGCGGAGAATGAACAAAGGCCTCTTTATTCTATCTCCAGAAAAAATAAAATAACTGGCTGGTATTATCCCCACCTATCTACAACCCAAGGACTTGTCTACATGAATTGGTCTACATCTGCCTGGCAGGAAAAAAAAATGCCTTCTGACAGGCTATTTTATGAAAGGAGAGGAAAACCTGACTGTAGAAAGGATAGGTGGATGTTCAATAATGATGTATATGTACATTTAAATGCAGAAGCCCTTCTAACCAATTATCATTATGGTGTCATGGCAACACAGCAGCAGCCTGCATTTAGAAGCTCTCCTCCTTAGAGGGTGGAGGGATGAAGAAAGATCAGCTGTAAACATTAAAGTACCATGAACAAGACACCCAGGTTTCTGGGCAGGGTTAGAGACGGTTGATGGAAGACACCAGATCTGCCCAAGTTTCAGACAAAAATAATATTTTGAAGCTTTGCACAGATGCAAAGAGGTGGGAGGAAAAATGTAGCAAGGGCTTCACATGGATTAACAGTAATGTTAAGATGAATTTCGAAGGAAAAAACTTCTTTTTTATCATTTGAGGAAATGCTAAAGGAAGTTAAAGCATCCATCAGGTTGGAAGCAGGAAGTTTTCTGCAAGTTTTCTTTCATTTTTAATGAAAATTACAAGTAGGTGGGCTATTGTAATGTTTTGTGAGAGTAATCTTGGGGGACAGAAGGAGGAGCCACAGCCTAGACAATGGCCAGACAAGAGAAACCTCAGCCGACAGAAGGAGTGGGGGTGAAGAAAGCATTTTAGAAGGGACTCTCCTTAGTTCTCTCAAAAGTAAAGGCAAGGGAGGGGAAAAATGCTTCCAGACTTGCAAGATTCTGTTACTGTAACTTTGCAATAAAGGTGGTATTAGTACTCATGATTTTGGTTTCCTGCCTGGACTACCTGGAAGGGCTGACATCGATCTTGCAAATTACTCTTCTATATCTAGTTTTAATTAAACTATTAGTTTAACAACTTACTAGACATACTTATGACTTTTGAAGTAGATCATCAAACTTTCCTGGAAAAAAAATGTTTCTCTTCAATCTTAATTGCCTAACATTAATCTTTAAATCATTCTTTGGGACATAAAGTATCTTTCTCTCTTTTTCCCTGAAGCCCAACAGGTTAAAATAGACAAAAATCTTATCCCCGCAAAAGTTGAGAACTTTAGCGTAGTGTAGCATTCACACAAACAAATGCCTTTCAGTATCAAGGCTTGTGACTCTTGGCCTTTTATAATCTTCTAGATCTAATATTTACTTCATTGTTCCTATCTCATGTTGGACAAATACTTAACAGGCAGATTACATGAAATAAAATATTGTAGAATATTCTTGTGTCAAACTTCTTTATCCATGTTTCTTTTTCTGAGAGAGATTTACACAGGTGAGATGATGCTTGTAATATCTCAAATGCCCATCCATGTCTTTTCAACAACTTTTTCTGCCTCTTTGCAGAGATCCACCTATCTAACAGTCAAACAAGAAATGTCTGGCTCTAATATCCCTCCTCATTTTATGATCCTTCCTGGTTCTGAATTCCCCTGATATGGTGTCACCAGATACCAAGGTCAGAGTTAGGGAAAGGAATATAAATTGGTTTCTATCAGATTAACCATTTGCATCTTCTTCCTAGAGTTCTTTTCATTTTATTGGCCTGTGACCTTTTCTTGGAGATTTTCTATCTTGGATTCACTAATATTCTCATAGAAATGGAATTATGCAGGTGATGCCAGATGTATAACATCTGGTTTTCCAAATATGTTGAACCCAAGCTGCTAGAGTAGATTAGCATAGGTCACACCTAGCAACTATTTTGACAATGGCCACTGTTGAGGACTTCTGGGGGAGGCATGGCGAACTGCAGATGGCTCTGCAAAAGCAGAGCAGATGAATATGGCAAAGACCAAGGAACTGGTGAGTAGACCAGTCCTCTGGAACCTCTCTAGATAAGGAGAGGACAGGAGATAATCTGTGTGTGCTCCAGATGGTTGCTCCCTGCAAGGAGATTGCAGGACAGCAGTTTTTTGTGGGTTTGAGCACCAGGAGATGAAGGGATTGGCCATCTTGCTCACAACTCCAATGGAGCCTTTTAAAGGACACTAAGTTCGCAAACCTCACTTTCAAACCACTTTTGGAAATTGCCTATTAACTATCTTAAAACTATTAGAGACCTTCAGAATGACATGTTTGAAAAGTCTTCATTGGGTGAGTTTATCTTCAACTCTGAACAAAAGAAAAATTAATTACAAGCTTAAGAACTTAAAGAATTTGAACATGGAATGAAATTTAAAAAGATACGTTAAGTTGAGAGAAATTACAATTGTCATTGCTGGGGAGAATTTCTGTGAAAATCATGAATGTTTTGCCTAGAATATATTTTTGTTTCAGACAATACCGGTTTTGACAACTGATGCACCATTTAAACAGTGGCAAAAGGATATATCTAAGTTTATATGGCAAGGGAAAAAAACTCCATGAGTTAAATACATGATGTTACAAGATGCAAAGGAAAGAGGAGGATTGGGTCTACCTGATTTGAAATTGTATTTTACAGCTTGCTGTTTAGTTTGAATGAAAGAGTGGGTGTTGCTGAGAAATAGAAAACTTTAAGAGTTAGAAGAACATGACCTGAGATTTGGGTGGCATGGATATTTGGTATGATAAAGTTAAGGTTAATGTAGATTTTAAAAATCACTATGTTAGATAGACATAAGCCATATTGAGAATATGGAATAGATACAAATCCAGGTGCCCTAAAACACCTTTGTGGCTCTCAGCACAAGAAGCATTTTATAGACAAGAAATAATAGGCCAACATGAATATTTAACATATCATGAGATACTAGAATTCTGTCAAGGGGAATACAAAATAAAATCAAGAGAACTGAGGGCAGAGGGACATAACTGTCAATGGTTTTCCTATTTACAGTTTTCAGAAATATTCATTTCCTTTATGGACTTTTTGTTGATACCAGGATTGAAAAGTTGTTTTGGGATATGAGATGTAGAGATATCTGTTTAACCCTATGGGGGGTGAAGAGTTATTATATTTGTTTATACTTGTTGTGATGAAGGTTAGAAGTCACTTCTTTATATATTTCTTTTCTTTTTCTTCTTTCTTTCTTTTTCTTTTTTTCCCTGCACCTTTTATTCTTTCTTTCCATTCTATTTTCTTTCTCTAAGTTTAGTTTGTATCAGTTTTTACTGTTGTAATCAACATTCTTAATAAAATTATATTTTTAAAAAAGACAATGGCCACTGTCTACAGTATAAATCATTCTGAAAGTCCCTCTCCTCTCATTTTACCTTTCCTTCATTCTCTCTCCTACTCCATTCCAACAAGAGAGAGGTGAATACAATTCTCCTCTCTAGAAACTAAGCTCGTCACAAACTAAAAAAACAACAACCCCAAAATACAAATACAATGAGGTAAATAAAAATACAATGAAGGAAATAAATAAGATGGAAAATCTGAACAACTAAAACATATGCAACATATGTCAAGCACATCTAACAAGGGGTTCTATCCATCTACTCCAAGGCCTGGAAGACCACCAAGGTCTTTAAGGCCTTCTAGAACACCATCAGGGTGGAAGCTGTCCAAATCTCAGGGGGACCGCATTGCAGAGGGCAGGTGCCTCAACAGAGAAGATGTACTTCCTGACAAAGTGGTTTGTGATCAATGAAATCATTTGCTTTTGTTGGTCTTTAAGGTGCCATAAGATTCTTTGTGATTTGGAAATATAGGCAAAATCCAGAAGCTACTGAGATTATCAGTTGTGATGTCACCATCATTCCCACATACAGGGGCACTTGTAATGTTGCTTCCAAAAGAGATCTAGCATATAGGGATGAGGGAACTGTTATGGTTGCTTGGAGTCTTAGAAGCTGTAATCCAACATGTCCAGAGGGCACCACCTTGGAGAAGTCCATCTTTTTCATTTTCCCTGCTGACTCCCACATGAAGTACTTTGAAAGAGATACACCCTATCAGGCAAGACAGCCCAACATTACAGACCTCCATCTGTCCCAGAATCGCTTAAGGCAGAACCTGTCCAGAGATTGATTTTTTTTATGCTCGGAGTAAACTGGAGAAGCAACATGAAGAGAGAAGTTCTGGTTGTCATTTTCAGTGTGTTGGTCATGTGCACACAGATGGGTAAGCTGCTCCTGCACTTGATCTGAGAGAAGTAAGCCAAACATTTCCAAGGAGATGACAGCCCTTCAAGGTAGGTCAGGTCAAGAAATAGGCATGGCAGGGATTCCAAGACGTGTTTATTGTACAGTGGAACCTCGGGTTACGAATGCTTCTATTAATGAACTTTTCGGGTTACGACCAGCTCCGGCCGCAAAATTTTGCCTCGGTTTGCGAACTCCGCCTCGGGGTACGAACAGGATATGTGGCCATTTTCCTTCCCGTGACACGGTCCACGGCCATTTTTCCGCCCCTGACACGTGGTCCGCGGCCATTTTTCCGCCCCTGACACGTGGTTCGCGGCCATTTTCCACCCCTGACACGTGGTCCGTGGCCATTTTCTGCCCCTGACACATGCTCCACGGCCATTTTCTGCCCCTGACACGTGGTCCGCGGCCATTTTACGCCCCTGACACGTGGTCCGTGGCCATTTTCCTCCCCTGACACGCGGTCTGCGGCCATTTTTCCGCCCCTGACACGTGGTCCGCGGCCATTTTCCGCCCCTGACATGTGGTCGTAGGGAGGGGGACTCTCCCTCCAAACAATAGCCGCCTCCCTGTCCTCCACGCCAGAACGGATTAACGGTAATTACATTAAACCTTATGGAGAAATTTGCTTCGGGTTGCGACCAATTCGGGCTGCGACCAGAGTCACGGAACAAATTAAGTTCGTAACCCGAGGTATCACTGTACTAAGGTAGAACAACAGAATCTTGAAAGCCTGTCCAAGTTTCACTCTGCCCCATCTTATACTAAACAAAATCAAGACAGG